>NC_133654.1:75627588-76227588 GCF_009905375.1 Apium graveolens
TTCCAACTCCATACCCTATCACCAACATTCCTCACAATTTTTGGATTCAGTTTACAGAGATTATCAAACGTGATCTGGTGGCCGTTCGAAGAGAACTTCATCTTCATCGTCTTCGCCAGCAAGAGCGAATCATCCGACTCGCCATTCTGTTTGTCGAGAGTAGAAAGAAGAAGATGACTTAATCTCGTCTTCTTCCTATTTTTCTTCATCATCAGCTTTGTCAGGCTTCTTAGCTAGGACTAAGGCTGTTGATGTTAGGTTTAGAAGCTTAGGGAAAATCTTGTATAAGTATTGATGTAATTTCCATTTCATGAATGTATTGTCTTGATATATTAATGAAAGTTGTTTTTACTTCAAGATTTTGTCTCTGAGTTATTTTATCTTGTGTTGATAAATCCTGATTGATATTCTGATGACCATATAAATTTTGTTTTATATTAAGTTCTGATTCATTTTCAGCACTTACTTATCTAATTTATCTTGGTCATTTTCATGTGATTTATTTTCAGAATATTAATGATGCAGTGAAAAATAATTCAATCAGTGATAACGGTTTAAATTTTAAATTAAAACTGTTTCTCTTGATAAATGGAACGGTTTTTCCTTGAAACTAGGCAAATGGGTAAGTAATGATTCCTGTTTTCTCGAGCCCAGTAACTGTCCGTTATTACTGCATGTCAGACAGGTGTCCAACGGTAACATTTTTGTTCAGAGTATAAGTACAACAGAGAGAGGATTTCTTTAATCTTTTATTTCCTTCATATTTTTTCTCTCTCTACTTACTCTCCTTCTTCTCACGTTGGTTTTTCATACAGACATTTTATCAAACACCGAACAGGCACTTTTGAATCTCAATTTTTCACATGGCACCTAAGGATTTAATCATTGATGGAGCTAAGTTTGTTCCAAACAACTATGCTGCAATTCTTGATCATGCTGAAGCTCCATCTGAATTGCATTTTGTGCAAGATCTTCTTGCACACAGTGAGATTGGGTACGCATTAACACAGTCTGAAGTCTTTTCGAGTCAACAAGTTCTGACGTTTTGGCGGACTGGGCACTTTGATGATGGTGGTAAATATGGCACTCCCAGTATTGTTTTTGAAAGGGTGATTCATCTTATGTAGTCACTCCTGGTATAATACGCAAAGCTCTACATCTCCCAGAAAATTGTACTTTTTCAACTCCAGAGGAATCAACACTTCAGGAGTTAATGGCTGATTTGAGATATGAAAAGAGTTTGGCAAAACTTGGGCAGTTAAAAAGGGCTAATATCATAAGAGAATGGAGTTTCTTCTTTGACTGCATCACCAAAGCTTTTGGGAACAAATGTTCGAATTTTGATGCTATCCCAATTCTGAGTCAGCACATAGGGTATGCTATTATTCATCAAACTCATTTTGATTTTGCAACTGGAATAATTGGTTTTATTGGGGATAGGATGACAGAGGATAGAAATATTGTCTATTTTGCTAGATTCTGTCAACTTCTATATACTTTTTGTACTGATGAACCTCAATTAGTCAGTTCCTCAACCCCACCTTTTAGAGTTGCAAAACGATACTTTAATGATCTGGTAAATGCTGATACTAAGAAAACAGTGGTTAGACCATTACAGATTCCTCAGTCTGTAAAACAGATCCTAGTAAATGCTGATCCTGATACTTATAGATCTGTTTACTCTGATGTCCAACCAACCACAAACACCCAACAACCATCATCCTCAGCACCTACCACTCATTCTACTCAACCTACCCTCAGAACATATCTCAAATCCTATCCCTCCACTTCACAGACTGCTCAACCTTCATCTTCAGCACCTACTATGAAGCCTTCATCTTCCAAGCCAAAGAGGACAAAGAATGTTCCTCAAACACCTCAAAAGAGAAGGAGGATTGCATTGAGAGATGAATCTGATTCTGAGGAACCGGTTCCTTCTAGAGAACCTGTTGTTTCTGAAGCTGAGAAAGAGATTTCTCAGAAGGATTCTGAAATTGGGGGTTCTAGGCTTCTCAAGAGGCTTAGACGAATGACAGTTCCTGAAACTCCCAAGGAATCCAAATCAACAAAGAAGTACAAGAAACAGAGGGCACAAAGGCCAGTTTCAGATGATGAAGTAAGGAAGGGAATCAGGAATCTCTGATCTCACAAGACAAAAAATTTGCTCCAGTCACTTCTTCTCCATCAACTCCATCTCAGGAAGCTGTATCTGACAAGGCTAACTCACCATCTGTGTCTCTTGTTGATCCAGGCACAAGTGCTGATATTGATGTTCAACACTTGATTGTGTCTGAAGTATTTCTATTAGAAGCTCCAACAACACCAAATCCTTCACCAACACCTGTTACTGATGTTGTTCAAACTCCAGAATTATCTAAGACACCTTCTCTGCATCTAGATACTGATGATCAGACTTTAGGTGAGCATCAGGATATGGCTGTTGATCAGAATTTAGTATCATATCAGCAATTAGAGGATGCTGAAGCCTCCATTGCTACTCACACTGTTGTCTTATCAGCAGATACTGATTCTTTAAGTTCTGATGCTGCACATGCTGGAGATACTGGTGATGCTGCTCCAACTGTAGATGCTGATGAAGCAGGTCCTTCAGGACTTACTCCTCAACAGACTCTTCCTAAGTCTGAACTGGTTAAGAAGTTTGTTACCGGGGAAGCACCACTACCTTGGAGTGAAACTCCTGCAGGTCAGGAGTGGACTAAGGAATAGAACTCAGTTTCATGTGTTCCAACTGAAAAACATCTTGCTGAGCACTTGACTAAAGCTGATGCAATATTAAATTCTGATGATTTTAAAACTCAGCTTAGGGTCACTGCATTGAGTAATAAACATTTACAAGGTCTTCATTCAACTACTCATGCAGAGCTACACAAGATTCAGGAGAACTTTATCAAACAGGAACAAGTTTGGAAAATTGATAAGAAAAAGTTCTTCCAACCTACCATTGACAGGATTGCTTATATTGAGAAGACTCAAGATCATCAACAAGCTCAGATTGATGCAATTATGAAAAATCAAGCTTCTCAGCAATCACAACTAACTGAAATCCAATCCTCAGTGGAATTGCTTCTCTCTCTTCTACTACCTGCTGATGCCAAAAAGGGGGAGAAGGTAATTAAGTCCAAATGCAAAACTAACAAGACACTACAAGGAAAGGATGATGGAAATGATGACCAAGGATACTCTGGAATGGGTAGCGGTCATAGTCAAGGTAGAAGGTTTACATCAAGACAAGCTAGTCACAGGACAAGTTCTGATACTGGGAAAAGAATAAGTTCTGCTGCTGGTAAAAAGTTAAGTTCTGATGAACTTTTAGATCTTGATGAGGAAATGTCAAGACGGTTATTTCTTCAAGAAAATCCAGGAATGGACTTGGAAAGTTTAAAGGAAGAAGAAGCCAGACTTAAATCAGAGAAAGTCACATCTAAATCTGAAGCTTCTGGTAAAAAGTCACTTCCAAAACTCAAAGGCATTGTGATCAAAGAAAGGACACATACTGAAGCAACATTGGCTAGATCACAACCACAGATAGATCCAAGATCCAAGGGTAAAGAAAAGGTTGGTGAACCTATCAAGGTTTATGTACCTCCTGAGGAAAAAGAAATTACTGATGAAAAGGATAATCTTGCTCTGACTTCAAGAAAAGTTCTCAAAACAACCTCTGACATGGCTCAAGTTGTTCAGAGTCAAGAAATTATAAGTTCTGATATTCAAAAGAAGCAAGTAACCTCTGACACAGCTCAAGTTAACTTGATATCAGAAGATAGACCAAAGACACTCCTACCAGGATTCACTAAAGCAAAACATACTCAATCTTTGAAGACTACTGTAAGTGGTTTTGAAGCAAGAGTAGTCACTGGAAAGGAAGCAAGAGATAAAACTGGATTGGGAAGTGCTGATGAAAGAAGAGTACACAACACTACCAATGATCCAACTTCCTTGAGTGAACCGGGTATTGGAGCAACTCCTGAGAGATTGAATCAACTGGAATCTGTACAGATGGTTTACCATACCTACTTGAAAGAATACATCATGTTGTATTTCATGACAGATGGTAGGGTTTATCATATAAGACAAAATGCCATTCCATTGAAGTATTTTGAAGAATTGGAGCATATACTTTTCTTACTTCAAGTGGATGACAGAATAACAGGGACTGCTGCAAACTACTTAAAAGAACAGATTCAGAGACAGAAAAGGCTTTATTCTGTTAAGTCTGACAGCACATATGTTCCAAAGTACAGAGATCACAATGGTGATATTGTTGATATGAAGCCTAATACTGCACAGATCAGAACATATCTTGGTATTAAGGGACTTGAATTCAATCTGGAGTCTGACAAAGCTTATATCATAAGACTAGATCAGGAGTTGAGAAAAGCAAAGATCAATGATCTCAGAGCTGCAATCTTTCAAACTGGTGAAGATACTGCAGAGCTTAAAGATGTCAAAAGGAGAATGATTGATGAACTCAGATATGCTGAGAAATATTTGTTGAAGAACTATCTCAGAACAACTCCTGACATCAGAGAGATTAGGAAATAATGAAGCCAAGTCGAAGATCTACAACTGCTTAAATTCTGATATTTATACAGACTGAAGTTGTTATCAGAAGTTAAATATTGGTAAAGCTTTAAGGACTGTAAGTTGTAGTTATCTAGTCTAATTCTCATGCATTTGTACTTAATGTTTTTGACATCATCAAATATCTGTTAAACTTGTATATTATGCTAATTTACAAGTTGGGGGAGATTGTTAGATATATTTGATAATGTCATGGCTAATATGTTTTATGTTTAGCTTTCAGATCTTACTTGAACAGGATAAATCATTACTTAACTGTTGATCAGTACTTATACTGGAAGTCAGGACTTAAGGATATCAGTACTTATGTTATCAGGAGATAATCATCAGAAGATAGATATCAGAACTTAAGTGCTGAAGGACGATCAGATAAGGACAGTAGCTGATTAAAGGAAAGAAGATCAAGATAAACATAAGAAGAGATATGCATGAAGAAGGAATTCTATAAAGAATGGAATACTTGGAAGAAAAGATATCTGATTGATATATTTTAGGAAGCATAATTATATTCCATATCAATTAGCGATTATTTATAACTGTGTAGTATATAAACACAGACATAGGGTTTACACTATAAGTGTTATCATTATTCGAGAAGATTATTCATTGTAACCCTAGCAGCTCTCGTGATATTGTTCATCACTGAGAGGTAACAGTTCCATACTGTAACAGAGTTTATTGTTTCAATAAAGTTTGTTTTCTGTTACTTAAGTTCTTAAAGTTCGATTTGAGTGTACTATACTCTGTATTCACCCCCTCTACAGTGTGTGTGTGACCTAACAAAGGGTGCTCCTTTAGCCTGAGCAGATTAATTTCTTTTCCTTTGATCCCTTGTTTTCTTTCCTAGCCTCCTGTCATTCTCCTCTATTTGAAGTTGAAGTTGTCTGTAGAACTCAGCTTCATCTTCTTCATTGATGTCCAACTTAGATTGCATATCCTTGAGAGTTTCATTACTGACAATCTTGAGCTGATCTTCAAGTCTGAAAAATCTTCTGACTCCTTTGTTGTCTCTGAACTCCATCAACCAATGAGGTGATTTATGAACTGTAATTCCTCTTTCTTGAATGAGTAATGTTCTAGGCAAGGCATTGGGCTCCCACCAAGTTTTCCTTATGTTGGCAATCTTGTTGAGAATCTCAGTCTTGGCAGTCCTGGTAAAGCCAGAATCCCTTTGTATGGCTGAGTAGACTCTAACCAAGGTAGAGTAGCCTTCATTCAGGATCCTGTAGAGAGGCCAAGTTCTTTCCCCACTTCCTTTGTATTTGAACACTAGTCTTTCTGGTAGCTGTCTGTAGGCAGCTATTCCCCTTACTTCCTCCAGCTCATCCAGATAGAGTTCAATGTCTGAAAATTCTTTTATGTCACAAATGTGAACATAATCATCCTTAGAGGCTTGTGGCTTAGGCTTAGGCTTCTGAGTGAATTTGATTGAGGTTTTAGAGGGTGTTGATTGGATTCTTCTTTTCTGCTTCTTTGATGGTGGAGAAGAGGTTAAGAAGGTGGGTAATTTGATGGTGTCCCAATCAATTGGTTCCTCCTTAGGAATGATTGTTTCACCATGAATGTTTATGAAGGGGTCAGGCATAATGGGTTCAGGAATAGAAGGTAGTGGTTTGGATTTTGATTGGGTTTCTTCAGTCTCATCTACCATCTTTCTTTTTGCATTGGCCTTCTTTCTGTTCCCTTTCTGCCATTCCTCTCTTTCCTTACTTCTTTCTTCCATATCATTATCAACCATGTCCCCCATACCTTCATCTTCACTTTTGTCTTCAATTTCTTTCTTTTCTTCAGCTTGACTTGACTTTAGCTGTTTTTCAAGCTTTGCTTGTGCTCTTTTGTCAGCCTTTAGCTTTTTGGCTTCTTCCTTCAACCTTCTGGTTTCTTCCCTCTTGGCTATTGAGAATTTGGGATGTCCTTGCATCACTCAGATGCTCTTTCCCTCTCTAAAGATAATAGCCATGTTC
The DNA here is from genome assembly GCF_009905375.1 of Apium graveolens. NCBI lineage: Eukaryota > Viridiplantae > Streptophyta > Magnoliopsida > Apiales > Apiaceae > Apium > Apium graveolens. The sequence goes on from NC_133654.1 coordinate 75,634,155, forward strand.
CTCCTTACAGCCACATCCATGGTCTCTTTGTGCTTTATGATACTCCCACCCAAAACCTTGTCTTCATCAGGCTTTGGAAGAGGAAAATCCACTTCTTTCATCTGAGCAAGGCTTAGAGGATTCTTTGTAGAGTCCTTATTGGATCTGTTTTGGGCTTGAGAACCATAGGTTTCAGATTCTTGGAAGAAGTCTCGCCAACCTTATTCCTCCTTACTGGCTTGAGCTCCATAATAATTGGTTCCACCTTTGTGCTATGCTTCACAGATTGTGATTTAGAAGTTGTAGAACCAAAAATTTGTTGCATCTTTTTATCAATTTTCCACCTTTACTCTTTGACTTGCAATTCAGCTGCTGCTATCTGGATTAGATCAATTCCATCAAGCTTTCCTTTGATTTGAATAGTTGGAGAAGTGGTGATGGCAGGAACTAGCACTTGAGATATTCGAACTGTTGTTGATGGCTCTCCTTCCCCTTCCCCTTTATTCTCCCCCTTTTTGTTATCATCAAGGGTAGGGGTCAAGCCTTGTGCTTTTGCCAACTGGATTAGTAGATTTGTCTGAGTTTGTTAATTCTGAAGAATGGTGACCATAGAGTCTTCAATGATCTGAACTCTGTCTTCCAACCTGGCTAGCCTCTTGTCAGCATCTGATGCTTTCCTCAGTCTCCCCAACAAATCTTGCATAGTACCATAAGGCATGACTGAATCCATCTTCTCAGCATTGTAGGATTTCAGATCAGCAATGTCCTGCTTGAGTTCATCCACACTTAGATTCTGTTTGAAATGCTGCAACTGCAAGAGATGCAGAGAGTCCAGATGAGCTTGAAGAATTGCCTTGGTACCAGCATCTGTAGTCTCCTGAAGGGCCTTCTGAATAGTCATTACTTGCCTGACCAAAGTGACACCAAACTCTCCTGGTGTAGATGCCTTTGCCCATGCCCAATCAGGGAGATCTGGAACAGAACTTGGTCCTGCTTCTCCCCCTAAGTTCATGCTCTCATCCAAAGAATCAGAGTCATCATCATTAGAATTTACTCCAAATTCTTCAGATGGCTCACCAGCTTGAGAAGGCAGCCTGTTAACAGCAGCTTTGTCTCTGAGAAGAGATTCTGAAGTGTGTACAATGTTTAAAGTCTGTTCTGCCTCCACGTTGCCCTGAGCAGCCAATAATTGATAGGCTGGAACAGGGTGAGTAAAAGTGTCAGCATCCAAGGAAATGTTATCAATTACAGCTTTGTAATGTTGCTGAAATTGTCTTTCCTTTTTTGCATCATCCACTATCATTGACTCACTAGCAATGACTGGATCCACCCTTATAGCTTCTGTACCTGCCTTTCTCTCATTTTCTCTATTTTCTTGCATCAGGGGCTCCCCCTGGCTCACACACACCCTCACACCCTCACCCTCACCTTCTAAGGTGGCACTCCCCTCACTCACTTTTGCCATGCTGGAAGAAATATCATGCATATGGTGACTCTCAACCTCTCCTTTTGCCTGGGAGCAACCCAGCCTCTCACTCAAATTATCACTCCCTTCCCTCAAACCTAAAAGTGATTGTACAGTAACCATGTCCTCTACAGTTGGAATTGTTTCTGTTATATGTGTAGAGACCATCAACGGATAGGGAGTATCCGTTGAAGTGGAAACTGATGGTATCAACGGATAACTGCTGTTAAGCTTATCCGTCGAAGAACAACCACTTGTCAACGGATGAGAGATATCCGTTGAAGAAGGAAAAGATGTAGATATAGAAAGTGACATAATTGTTGAATCTGTGTGAATTGATTTTAAGTGAGGTGACACAGATTCTTCAACCATATCTGAAAGAATTGGCTGATGATCCAACAAATCATCCAAAAGATGATGATCATCAGGTTTTGAGTGGGGCTCCTCCCTGAGTTTTAATGAGGGAGAATCAGGAATTGATGTGAATATTATATCCACATCCAGAGAGGGTGATGGAGAGTTTGATGATTGATGTGTTTCTATTATGAGAGAATGGGACTGTGACTCCACATTTGCTGGAATCACATCAAGCTGAATTTGAGAAGGCAAAGATACAGGTGGATGTATCTGTGCTATGTGTGCCCCTTGTGTGGAAGCTAGGGTCTTGGCCTTCTTCTTCCTTGAAAAGGCTTTGATTGGTGAATGGGTGGCTTCAGTGTCCCTCCCTCTTTTGTTCAGTGTCCCTGGTTGGGGACTATTTTCAATAGTTGCACCCTTTTGGGAGGATGCAACTAGGGATGTGTTTGACTCCTTTTGAACCACCACAGTCTTTTGAGAGACTGTGGCTTGGCTGGCTGGGGTACCACTCACCTCTCCCACCTTATCCTGGGGGGTTTCTTGATGTTCACCCCTCCCCTCACCACTCACACCCTGTTCACTCCCTTCAGGGTTTATGGTAGTTGTTACAACTGTTGTCTTTTGAGAGACAACATAGGTGGTTTTCTTTGACTTGTGTTTTGAAATTTTAGTTTTGGTGGCTTTGGTAGGAACCTGTTTGGACAAAGACACAGATTCCATTGCCACACTGGAAGGCAAAGAAACAATGGGGTTGGAAACAGTAGGAGTTATAGAAGTGTTTACCTCACTTACCTGTGGTGCATTCATGATTGGCAAATATACCAATGGCACCTGGCTGTTGAGGTTCATTCTCAAAAGGTCTGCAAGGACCCTTTTCTCTTGTGCCCGACATTTGAGTTTATTGTTCTCATTTAATATAACCAATCCTTCAGCAACATGGTTAGCCAATAACACAAAGAATCTAGCATAGTAGATGTTATGTGGTCTATTAGCTTTGTTACCTAATCTGGAACCTAATTCTAGCATGACACAGTTGTTAAAATTAAAGTACCTACCAGAAACTAGCATATAGAGCATATTAACAAGAGATGAAGTTATGGCATCAAAATTGCTAATCTTCCCAGAGAAAACCTTGATAAAGGCATCTCCAAGAAAACTCCATTCTTTCCTAAGGCCCTTCCTTCTAATACTACCTAAACTAGAAGAATCAAAAGCATAGCCTATGGAATCTAACATAACAGATACATCTTTATCAGTGTGTGGTGTCATGGCATTATTCTCAGGTAACTTAAAGCAAGACTGTATATCATCACAGTTAATGCAATAATCCTTACCTTTGAGAGAGAAGGCAATAGTCATATATGTGGAGTTGAACTCTGCAGTTGTCCAAATCTCCTCAATCACCTCACAGTAGATGGTTGGGGCTTCCAGCATTGCATAGCTTAGTTTGCAGTTTTTGATGAAGTCCATCATCTTGTGATAATCAGAATGGGCTTCATTCTTTTCAACCAAGGCTACGAAATTATTCTTTCCATAAACAAATCCAGATTGAGACATAATTTTGACTACTGGTGCCATTGTTGTGAGTAGAGGTTGCAGAGAAAAACTTGAGAATTTTGGGAGAGAATGAGAATAAAAATTGCAAGAAAGCGTAAAGTGAAAATTAGAATTCACTGGGCTTTTATACTTTCTTGAATTAAAATGTAAATAAAATGATTAAATGATACTTTTAAATAAATTACAGCCGTTTAAGAATAAAGAAAACTGTAGAATTTCTGAAAACTGCCTTTAATACAAATATATACAACAATGTATATCTGTATCAACGGTTAAGTAAAAGAATCAACGGTTGTGACTCACTTAAAGTAACTGATGTGACACTTCAACGGATAAGGTAAATAGTTATCCGTTGATGATCAACACTATTTTATCCGTTGAGGGATAAAATTACCAGAAATGTATTTGTCTTTCAACGGATAATGAACATCCGTTGATAGAACAATTTTGGCTTTCAACGGATAGGGAATATCCGTTGATAGAATAAGTCTTACTTAAAGCCAACTTTGTTCTTGCATCAAATTCATTTCAGGCTTCAAGGCAGATTATATAGAGGACATAAATTTATGAATAATTAAGCATACCTAGCTCACTTACTAATCTTGTGAATGTTGATTCATCAAGTGGCTTGGTAAATATGTCTGCAATCTGCTTTTCACTTGGAACAAAATGAAGTTCCACTGTACCTTTCATCACATGTTCCCTAATGAAGTGGTACTTCATGTCAATGTGCTTGGTTCTTGAGTGCTGCACTGGATTTTTAGTAATGGCAATGGCACTTGTGTTGTCACAGAATATTGGAATTTTGTCAACAGTTAGTCTAAAGTCAAATAGTTGATTCCTCATCCATAGTATTTGTGCACAACAACTACCAGCAGCAATGTACTCAGCTTCATCTGTTGATGTAGAAACAGAATTTTGCTTCTTGCTGAACCATGACACAAGCTTGTTCCCTAGAAATTGACAGGTGCCAGTTGTGCTTTTCCTATCTATTTTGCAGCCTGCATAATCTGCATCTGAGTAGCCAATTAGATCAAAACCAGACTCTCTAGGGTACCAAATTCCTAGATTTGGAGTCCCTTTGAGATATCTGAAGATTCTTTTAATAGCCACTAAGTGAGATTCTTTAGGGTTAGCTTGAAATCTAGCACAGAGACATGTAGAAAACATTATATCAGGTCTACTAGCAGTTAAATATAAAAGTGAGCCAACCATGCCTCTATAACTTGAAATGTCCACAGACTTTTCAGCCTTGTTTAATTCAAGCTTGGTGGCAGTGGCCATGGGAGTTTTTGCAGATGAACAGTCCATTAAGTCAAACTTCTTTAAAAGTTTGACTAATGAAAATTCCACCACTAACTTGTTTAACTTGTAAACCAAGAAAATAAGTTAGCTCTCCCATCATTCTCATTTCATATTTACTTTGCATTAACTTAGCAAACTTTTTACAAAGCTTATCATCCGTAGATCCAAATATAATATCATCTACATAAATTTGAACAAGTATTGTAGAGCCATTAACATTTCTAAAGAAAAGAGTTTTGTCAACAGTACCTCTTGTGAAGTGATTATCTAGAAGGAATTTTGACAAAGTCTCATACCAGGCTCTAGGTGCTTGCTTTAGTCCATAGAGTGCTTTCAACAGATAATACACATAGTCTGGAAAGTTTGGATCTTCAAACCTTGGAGGTTGGCTTACATAAACTTCTTCCTCCAATTCCCCATTTAGAAATGCACTCTTGACATCCATTTGATAGACTTTGAAATTGGCATGGGCTGCATAGGCTAGAAAGATTCTGATGACCTCAAGTCTGGCAACTGGAGCAAATGTTTCATCAAAATCTATTCCCTCTTGTTGAGAATAGCCTTTAGCAACCAATCTGGCTTTATTCCTTATGACAATGCCATTTTCATCCATCTTGTTTCTGAATACCCATTTTGTGTCAATAGAACTCTTGTTCTTTGGCTTGGGTACCAGCTTCCATACTTTGTTCCTCTCAAATTGGTTTAGCTCCTCTTGTATTGCTAAAATCCAATCCGGATCCAATAGAGCTTCTTCTACTCTCTTAGGTTCCTCCTGTGATAGAGAGCTACTATACAGACATTCATCTTGAGTAGCCCTTCTAGTTTGCACTTTAGATGTAGCATCACCAATGATCAGTTCAAAAGGGTGATTCTTGGTCCATTTCCTTTGAGGTGGTAGATTAGCTCTAGATGAGGTTGCCTCAGTATTGTCATGATGTGAGATAGAATGTTGATTGGTTGACACTCCCCCTGAGTTGCTGATCCTTTGAAAGGAGTTGGGAGCTCTATCAACCGATGAAGTGAATTGATTATCCGTTGACAGACTGTGATCAACAGATGCTTCATTATGAACTTCAACGGATGATGCACTTTGTCTTTCAACGGATGCTGCATTGCTTCATTCAACGGAAGCTGAATTATGACTTTCAACGGATGCAGCATTCTGTGCATTATCCAAAGGCAGATTTTGAATTCTTCTTGAGATGTCTTCTTCATCATTCTCATCTTCACTATCATCACAATATATCTCAATATTGTCAAATTTGAGTCCTTCATGATGTCCCTCATCTGTTAGTCCATCAATCTTTTTATCATCAAACACAACATGCACAGATTCCATGACAATGTTGGTTCTTAGATTGTAGACCCTATATGATTTTCCAGCAGAATAACCAACAAATATTCCTTCATCAGCCTTTGCATCAAACTTCCCTTTGTGATCAGATTGATTCCTTAAGATGTAACATTTGCAACCAAAGACATGCAGAAAGTTTAAAGTTGGTTTTCTTCTCTTGAATAATTGATAGGGAGTCATGCCTTTTGCCTGATTGATTAGAGAAATATTCTGAGTGTAACATGCACAGTTAATAGCCTCAGCCCAAAAGTAAGTTGGGAGTTTTGACTCTTCAAGCATTGTCCTTGCAGCTTCAATTAGTGATCTGTTCTTCCTTTCCACCACACCATTTTGTTGTGGGGTCCTTGGAGCTGAGAACTCATGCATGATCCCATTTTCTTCATAGAACAACTTCATGGTTGAATTCTTGAACTCAGTTCCATTGTCACTCCTAATATTCCTTATTTTGAAATCTGGATGATTGTTGACTTGCTTGATATGATTGATAATGATTTCACTAGCTTCATCCTTTGATCCAAGAAAATAAACCCATGAAAACTTTGAGAAATCATCTACAATCACTAGGCAATATTTTTTTTTTGAAATTGACAATACATTGACTGGTCCAAAAAGATCCATGTGTAGCAGTTGTAATGGTTCATCAATTGCAGATTCAAGCTTCTTACTGAATGATACTTTCTTTTGCTTTCCTTTATGACAAGCATCACACAGTCCATCCCTTGTGAATTCTACTAGAGGCATTCCTCTAACTAAGTCCTTTTGACTAGATCATTCATTGTCTTGAAATTCAAATGGGACAGCTTCTTGTGCCATAGCCAACTTTCAACTGAGCTTGCTTTGCTGAGAAGATAAGTAATAGATTCTGCATCTGTAGAGTTGAAGTCAGCTAAGTACACATTCCCTTTTCTAACTCCAGTTAGAACCACTTTATTGTCCTTCTTACTTGTGACAATACATGCTTCAGAATTAAAGGAAACAGTATTCCCTCTGTCACATAGTTGACTGATGCTCAATAAATTGTGTTTGAGACCATCAACCAATGCAACTTCATCAATGATGACATTTTCTTTTGAAATCAAGCCATATCCCATAGTGAATCCTTTGTTGTCATCTCCAAAGGTTATGCTAGGGCCAGCTCTCTCCTTAAACTCTGTGAGCAGGGTGAAATCTCCTGTCATGTGCCTTGAACAACCACTGTCCAAGTACCATAGATTCCTTCTTTTTCCCTGGTTGCTTGATGAACTAGTTTCATTTTCATCAGAATTAGCCATCAGGGCTAGGTTGACATATTCCATATCATCATCTTCATTGACTCCATCTGCTGCCCACTCATCTTGAGTGAGAAAAGCTCTTTCCTTTTGTTTGAGCAAATCAAAGTACTTCTTTTTGTAATCAACTTGCTCAAATTTCTTCTTATCAGAGGTTGGCTTCCTACACTCACTTGCAAAGTGTCCACTAATGCCACAGTTATAACATTAGAACTTGGATTTGTCCACCATGTTTTTGTTTGGCTTAGTGAATTTTGTATTTTTCCTGAACTTCATCTTTGCAAACCTCCTGGACAGAAAAGCCAGATGTTCATCAACATCATCAGAGTCATCTTGACTGGAATTGTTTTCATCCTCAGCTACTTGCTCTTTACCCTTGCTTGATTCTGATTTGCTTGTGCCAATTTTGAGACTTGGCATTGTTTTATCCTCATTCCTGGCTTCAACCTTCTCACTGTCAGCTACAAGTGTAACTTGTAACACCCCCAGATCTGGGGTCGGGGATCCGGGTCATCACGGTCTTTCTTTCCACAATATCACTTCACTTAATTAATAATAAATAACCTTATGCTGTGACCCCACACTAACACACACCACAACCCGTTATAGTCTCAGAGATGAAATTTAAATAAGTACAAGTCTTTGAATCCACAATTTAAAAGTTATTACAACCCAAAATGATTACTTGATAAATTTACAGTTAATTGCCATTATCTGCCACAAGTTATAATTATACATAATTGATTCTCAAAAGTAGATGGTCTGATCTACAATAGATCTACCTCTGCAGCTATAGCAGCTACAACATCAACGGGAAGACGCGGGACGCTTCCCACGCGCTTGCGCTGGTTCTGCTGGAGTCTGGCCATCTTTCCTAACTGTTGTTGTGTGATGAAGAAATAAAGCAAGGGTGAGCAGCAAGCCCACCAAAATAATATGTATAATGATTTACAATATATGAGCCTACTCATAATACTCATGAAAGTCTTGGTCAAAAGAAATGAACCAAGTTTGATATCTTAATGCGATGAAGTCGCAAAATATTCAGTATATATACATATACTTTTCAAAATATTGGAAGTCCTCTTCCATGCATAATATACACAAAGTCCCAGTGTATAACTGTATAAAAAAATATCGTTGCAAGGTGATCTCATATATCTAACCTTGTTTCAACGTTTTTCTGAAAATCTTTGTCATTCATAAGACAATTATTAATTAGATATAAGTTTAAAAGATGAGGTTACCAAATACCCCAATATACTTATATCTTTCCCAATACTACTTGAACTACCACCGTTCAAGTTATAATCAGTTTCAAAAGTTCATCACATAGATGAGACTACAAGATAAGATTTGAATAGATTCAATCTTTGAAATATTATTGAATGAAATAAAGTTACGAGATACTTTATTTAGTCCCGATATATATATATCCACATATATATATCTCTTAAACATTTCCTGGAACCTCTGTTATGTAAAGTATGAACAGAGTTTGAAACATCCAATGAATTTTAGAAAAGGAAAAGAATTTTGGCATAAACCAGATATCTTGCTGATCAGGCAAAGATACCAATAAGTAACCTTTTCTACTGTAGATGGATGAATTCCTCACCGGTCATCACCCTGGCCGCATTAGGACCTCGCGCTAGACCGTTACCCGGCCCCTCACGCGTTGATGGACTGCCACCCAGCCACTTACACATTCATAGACCGTACCCCGGCCTATCGCTTATGCCGACTCAATTAGATGGACTTACTTCCCGAACATTGGGCAAGTAATCAAATTGTTTTCTCAAAACAGCAACCATGTTGCGAATATAAAATACACCACAGAGCCGGATCCCCAAGATTTTTGAGCGAATATTCAAGTCTCCTTCGAAAGGAAGATCTTAAATCGGAAAATGAGTTTTGGGATCCGCTCTAACTTTTAAAATCATTTTGAAGACTCGAAAACATTTTTTAAGAATGTTTGGAGTAAAGCTGATTTAATGAAATAAATCAGTCCTGATATATTAGAAAATATCTGAATATTATTATTTAAATAATATTCCCATAAAGAATAATCTTTATAAAAATAATTGAAGTAGAAGTTTTAAAACTTATACTTGAAACGGGTATTAAATAACCAACGATACACTTATATGAAAGTATTATCTTTATTTGAATAATCGAAAATAAGTTTGATTATTAACACCTTATTCTTTAATAAAATAAAGAATATATTTCAGTAATAAGCGGAGTCATAATACCTCGAATGAATATTATAAATAATATTCATTAAATAAAATAAAGGAGTCATACATCCTCAAATGAATATTCAAATAATATTCAATTAATAAAATAAAAGGAGTCATAAGCCCTCGAATGAATATTCAAGATAATATTCATTAATAAAATAAAGTTATCAAATAAACCTTATTCGATTAATAGTTTTGAAAACTATAACCATATATATATATAAATATATATATATATAAAATCTACTCGGGATCCTCGACTCCCGGTTTTAGAAAATGTTTTCACCTTTGGGTCCCTATACTAAGGGTATATGCAAATACCGCTTATCTCTAGCATAGGCATGCATATATATACCATATCAGCATGCTTCAATATATCGCAACATTTGCTAATTAACCAACATGCATCTATCGCAAGATAATGCATATACATATATTCATCACAACAACAGTATAACGGGTAGAAAACTTGCCTGAGCGACTGGGGGTTACGAATGGCTCGGGACGAGTCTGGTAACCTATAAGCAACAAGTAAGTTGGAATTAAACCAAAGTCACTTGTAAATCTATACTTTAACTAACTTAGACTTTAACGCTTGTTTTGCGCTCACTGATTCGCTTAAGTCACTCGGGTACCCTCAGCTCCACCATTTTTAATAATTTAACCTTTACGAGTTTTAAAGCGATTCCTTCGCGAGTGTCTTACCAACTGCCTAACACACTTACCATAAATGTGTCATACATTAATTAACTCTTTTTGGTCTTTAACCTATGTTTCAAAGTAAGGCGAGGGGAAAAGTTTCGTTCGCGAAACGCCGTTACTTGAAACGGTCGTTTCTCCTAAACCGTGCATCGGAATCGAACGAACTACATATCAAAACGAAGCTCGTAACATGAGCTATCTAAACATGGCAGTGGTCATAAACTAGCAGGGGGTTCTCGGGTCCTAATGTTATGAACAAAAGCAGTCTAAAGTAAATCGGACATTACGACGGCTATGTTTACGCGATTTCCCAATTTTAAACCAATTCAAAACAACCACAATTCAACCACATATCATTCATACAACCAACATCCATCCATACCATACTACAACAGCCCCAACAATTCAATATTTCCAATTCATACTTATTTCTCAATTATGAACTAAGAGTTTACTTGAGTTCATTAACTAATAACCAAGATTTCCAACTCCAAAAATATCACAAAATCAACCAATCTCTAAACACACAATAATCATGCCTCTCACCAACTAAACTACTCATAACAAGCTCTAAACATGATTACACACCCATTACACTAACCCATCATCTAAACATTAGGAAATCTAAACAACAAAACTTAAAACTAAGACCATGAAGAGTTATACCTTCCTTGAAGCTTTTAATCCATGAAAGGTCCTTGGAATGCCCATGGAAGCCTTAATCTAACCTCCTACAAGCTTGTTCTTTCAAAGAAATCAAGAACACAAAAATTAATTTCAAGAAAGTACTATTCACCATCTTCTTGAATGATTTATAGGAAATGCTAGGAAAGGATTTTGAAGCTAAGATTTCTAGGAAGTATGTAACTTAACTAGGAGAAGCTAGGATAATTACCTTGTAAAATAGCAAGTGGAGGAGCTTGGACTTCCCATTTCTTAAGAAAGAAGCCGAGAGCTTCATGAAGAAATGGAGGATTTGGTGTTTTGTGATTTGTTTTGCTTGGTTGCTAGGTTTTTGTTTTATTTGATTTAGTCAATTACCTTGTTGCCCTTGAATTTGTGTGGTTCTCATTCAACCACACCTCCTTCCTTCCCATGTCATGCCTACATCACTTTGTGATGTCATCACCCCTCCTTTGTCCTCTTTCTATTGGTTGGATGACATCATCCCCACTAATCCCTTTGATTAGCTTTTAATTGATTGCCTAATGACCGCTGATCTGTTATACGGTTCGCTTAACTTTCGTTCTCGTTTATCGTTTGAGGGATCATACCCGGGATCTTATTACTTAGGTTCCCTTAACCTTTCTCAATATATTGTATTCCTTCTATGATCCTCTCTTATAATCCTTTAATTTAAATCCTTTTTATCCTGTTACCTTTTTCTCAATTCTTTCCGTATCTAGTGGATTTCCGGGAAAAATCAAAGTGTTCGGAATTGGATTCTGACGATCTTTACATACACTTATATACCACATAGAGTACTAATAATATCCCATAAGATTAATAACAGAACCCCTACATAGCGTGGCATGAAAATTTTTCTCATTCAGCAAAAACACTATTCATAAGGGTTTCAAAAATTTTCCAAAAATTGGGATTATTACAGTCTCCGCTCCTTAAAAGGATTCCGTCCCGGAATCAGATAGAAAATGAATAGGGATACTCTCTTAGCATTGCACTTTCTAACTCTCGAGTAAATTTTCCCACATTGTGGTTCTACCATCAAACTCTTAATAGTTTGATAACCCTTCTCCTAAGCACTCGTTCCCTTTTACTCTATACCCTTCCTGGTTGCTCCATATAGGTTACGTCTGGTTGCATGTCTATGCGCTCATATGCCCCTATTTGTCTAACATCCGAATTACACTTTCTTAACATTGATACGTGAAACACGCTATGACTTGCTACATGTTCTGGGGTAAGGCTAGCTCATATGCTAACTTCCCAACGTCTTAATATATCCAAGGGTAAAACAAATTGTAGACTTAGCTTTCCTTTCTTTCCGAATCTCATCAATCCTTTCCAAGGGTTTCCAAGGGGATACCTTTAACAACACTAGGTCCCCTACTTCCTATTCTTTGTCCTTTCATGTCAAATCAACATACTTCTTATGTCCATCTTGGGTTACTACCAGCCATCCTCTGATTAGATCTATTATATCCTTGATCCTTTGGACTACTGCGGGTCCGAGCATCTTGCGCTCTACAACTTCATCCTAACATAAGGGAGATCGACATTGTCTTCCCTCAAGGATCTCATAAGGCGATATCTCAATACTGACATATGATCTATTATCGTAAGATAACTTAATCCGCGTTAAGTTATCATTCCAATTTCTTTCAAGTCTATTGCACAGACTCTCATTATAGCTTTTAGCATTAGAGCTTCTGCTTCTCAATACCCATTCTTTTCCAGTTCGTAATCGCTACTACCTTCCGTTCCTAATATTATACTGGTTATACTTTTGCTCGTTAGCGTTCTATAACCTTTTAATAACCACGTCAACCTTAGTATCACGAATGTGTTCCCATTCCGCATACTACCACCACTTTATTACTCCTTTTTCAGTTGTTTCTATTTTCCAAAATTTGATCAATCAAATAGAAGTAAAGGAATTTGTTGAGAGATCACTATGATCATGAACACTTGTTATATCGCATAGTTAGTACAGAAGGTGGCCAGCCTTTAGTACTTGACAAGCAATTAAACAATAGTTGGTATCCTACTCGGCTTCTATCACACAGATAGATAGTCATTCGGCAATACCTCCCCTTCTGGAAGGGTTGTTCTTCTCAGCTTACATGAAATGAAAAGAAGAGAAAAGAACGAACTGAAGAGAATTGTATATATGAAAAAAATATACTGCCACAAAATATCTGGCTTGGAAGCTACCTCTGAACTATAGAGGTTTATCATAGGAGAACAAAACATATACGTATTTATATCAGCATCGAGCATTATAGCCTCGTATTTCCCATGCCTAAATATTTCTATTCCGTCCATCATTCTATGGACCCATGCTCTTCCTCGAGCTTATACACAATCACCTTTGAAACTCCCTCGATATCGAAAATCGAATCTGGGATCTCATTCTAGACCTCATCATTACTAGAATCCATTTCTATACCGCAACCTTCTTCGTATAATAATACGACTCTCTATTGATAAGAACGAATAATTATTCACCAGGTAGATACTCTACTTAATTAGTCTATCAATGATAACTTATACACTACCACGACCCGATTAGTGGTACTCAATCTCAACACCCATTCCAATACAACTCTCATGGTTGTAATCAGCTCACTACTCGGAGAATCATTGCTGCCTTACTATGGTCCACCACTGACCCACTGTAGTCATTCATTTTCCATGAAGTCTTAATAGCTAACCATACGGAGTCCATACATGTCGTATCAAATCCTTCTAAGGAGGTAACATAATCACCATTCATGATTCATGGAGTACACTCCTGATTCTGACATACATACATGACATGAAGCAGATAAAAGTGCAGAAGAGTTTCAATCAAAGCAACGATAGCAGGTTAATACCATTCTTAATCATACGCCCTAAATAGAAGAATTAACTCAAGGGTTCATCTAGTCCTTTTTGAAACATGGTCCTGGCTTATCTCAAGATAGGACCTTCTAAGATAGATAGCCTGCTCATGGCGATTACACGAATTAAACCTTTACCAACTACTATTAGGGTTGGGTATTGCACAGTCATCAGAAGGAATGTCAATCTTCCAAACCATAATACAACCTTCACAGCTTTAACCATCATCACTGTATTCCTCTCGCATGAGCGTCTATAATTATTCTCTTACATTTAAAGCGTCGGCCACCTCTTTGGCCTTTCCTGATAGTAAAATTTCCTTATAGTCAATTTCATTTTAACCACTTTCACAAATTTTCTACCCTATTTCCGATCACTACTTGAGTGAAGATGTTTTCCATAAGTTATTGCCTCAGTCTTTAGAGGCTAATCACTGTCAAGACTGATTCTCAATCATACTTAGAACATCTTTTGTCTTAGGTCCTAATTGCCCTGAACAATTTCGACCTTTACTGGTTCGATCCATACTTTCTCGTGGTTCAACACGTGCCCCACTTGGCATCATTATAATTACGTCATATTTCCTTTATCCACATTTCTATTCTTGAGAATTTTGAATATTACCTTTCTCCTTGTAAAACCTCTAAGGTTATCCTTCAATCGTTCCTCCTGTATTCCCTAGATACAGGGCATATCAAAATACCATTCACTATTACTAGAACCATTGTCTATATACTTCTGAAAAATTTCTCCACTGATCCTTAAAGGTTATTATTACCTTAATCCTTTCCAATTCATACTGTCAAAACTCATACTATCCCTATTAAGGGTGAAATGCCAACCTTTATGCATTCCCCTAGGATTCATTTTAAGTTACCAATGTTCTATCCTTAATTCCACCTTTAAAAGGTACCTGCATCCTTCCACGAATAAATCAAGTCATATTTCCTTGATAGATTATCATATTCATCATTCCCACATCGATAGTCTATACCTAACTTCATAATAGCATCCTTATTCAAATTGAGGTCAATTCATATGGCCTCCAAAAGATAACAACGGTTATCCGCTTGTCTTGCCTAATTTGGTAACGATAACAAGGATGTTCTGGAAGATATTGGTCGTGTTCAACATGAACTTCTTCTTAATAATTCCTTATTTACTTTTGTTGTTTATCTCAACAGTCACCTCAATGTTAGGATATCTTTCATACCTGGCGTCTCCCTTTCTGGGTATCGAGCCGCCGATCTTACACTTCACATTCTTGAAGGTCACTTCCTTCATCCAATTTTCCTAATTTCTTACTTCCTTGTCTCCTCAATCTATCCGCGTCTCATTATTTATCCTTCAAATTATCTCAAGGTTTCCTCGAATCCTCCCAACTTACAGGGGATAAACAATATGTATCTCTTATGCCCTCAACCATCAATTTTAACTTATGGTGAATCACCCTCATCCTGATGAATGCATACTTTTCTATTTCTATTGCTACGAGTCGTTAGGGTTTCCTCATACCCAACTCCCTTATCATACCTCAAACTCTATTGCCGTTATATTCCTTTCCACTTCAATTTCTTTTTATTTTCCTTTCTCTTATCATTATTTCATGAACCAACACAACATAAGCATTGATTTCAAACATCCCGTCATTCTGGATTCGTGTCCTCAGAACGAATCTTGATAACTTTTACAACTTAGATTCATAATTCATCATACTCATCTGCCTTTGTTCTGTCTCTAAAGCTTTTACACTATCTCCATAACCTTGGGAAGTACTTTCCTAAAACAATTGACTGAACTTAAATCAGTTTATTATAACCTCTGGCTCCGTGCCTTTCTTGGTCTTTCACCAGCGGGTGGCCTCTCTCTTAGGAGGGTAAGTGACAAAAACAGTCCTTTGTGGTTCGTCAATCATTTAGAATCTCAAATGATTCCTCTATTTCCTTTAGCCAGGCTCTTGCCTCGGCTGGGTCAGCTTGTTCCATGGAACTCTGAGAGCTTAGCGACTTAAAGGTCCTGAAAGAATTTCTCACCGTACTGTCTCCTCAGGGTGGTGGTTGGGGATAATAGTCTAAGTTCTCTTTAGATAGGTCCATGAATTGCCGTATAGGGGTACCATCTCGGGTCTCCTTTCCTTACTCGACTTTTTGTTTCCTTAGTATGAAATGTTTCATCCTACTCCCCATAATTGGGGTCATCTTTTAATTTAAAATCCTCATTTTCCACTCCATTATGTCATGGGTTCCTTCTATCTTGATGGCGACCTCCCTGACTATCACGTTCAGGGTTTGCTCTAAATCTTATTCCTCAAACTAGCTTTCATCTAAGATCTCATCTTTAAGCTCTTGAACATTTGGAACCCAAATTCTGTAGGAATACCTCATTATTCCCTTCTCATCTTTCTCGGTATTAACCTCTTATCTATTTGTTGGCTCTCTGCCTTCATTCATAACTTTTTCTGGCACAATATGATCTTTTCCAATAATTCGGGCTGTATTGCTATCTCAAACAGCTTTTCGATACCGGCTCCGGTTACCTTCACTACTATTTCCATTTTCTCAAAATCTCTTATAAACTCTCCAAAAGACATTATCATCTTGAGTCTCTCCTTTTTACTAAGGGCATCAGCCACCATATTGGCTTTCCCCGAATGATAAAGAATCTCCCAATCATAATTCTTGATTAGCTCTAACCGCCTCCTCTGGCGTATGTTGAGCTCTTTCTACGTAAGAATGTACTAGAGCACTTATGGCTTAGGTAATTCTCGCACTTCTCTCCATACAAGTAGTGCTTCCAATCTTTAGGGTAAAACTATTGCCACGAGCCTAAGCTCATGAGCGGGGATATCGAATTTCATATTACCTTAATTGTCTTGACATGTACGCGATTACCTTACCGTGCTGCATAAGCACGCACCCTAAGCCCTTGTGCGAAGCGTCACTACACTTCACAAAATCTCCTTTTCCATCCGGCAACGCCAGCATAGGGGCCATCACCGACCTCTGCTTCAGTTCTTGAAAGCTGTTCTCGCATTTCTCTGTCCATTCGAACTTCTCAGTCTTACGAGTAAGCCGCGTTAAAGGGGTTACTATCTTTACAAACTTGAACGAACCTCCGGTAGTGACCGGCCAATCCTACCTCTGGTAGTTGACCCAAACCATGGTCATCAATTCATCAGTGGTCCTTTATCCAATCCTGTCAGGATCCTCCATGGGATCCTCCTCAACAACTATCCCTTCTAGGACAACATCCTCAACCGCTAAATCCTCAATATCAACATCATCCGGTCCTGCATTAGGGCACTCTATCGGATCCACAATCTGATCTCCAATTAGTAATAAAATATCATCGCGATGTTGCTCCTCAACCTCAGGGTTCGGAGACCCGCTACCATATACGATAACGAACTACGCTCCTATCACGATATTTATAAGGGTTCCCATAAGGGTTTTAACTGTCAGTACTACGTTAGGTAGCCCGACTATGAACTTGGCAAGAGTTCTTATTATCTTAGTGAATTTATTATCTTAACGTCCCATCATCTCTGAGGTTTATAACGCTTAGCTCTGATACCATTTCTGTAACACCCCCAGATCTGGGGTCGGGGATCCGGGTCGTCACGGTCTTTCTTTCCACAATATCACTTCACTTAATTAATAATAAATAACCTTATGCTGTGACCCCACACTAACACACACCACAACCCGTTATAGTCTCAGAGATGAAATTTAAATAAGTACAAGTCTTTGAATCCACAATTTAAAAGTTATTACAACCCAAAATGATTACTTGATAAATTTACAGTTAATTGACATTATCTGCCACAAGTTATAATTATACATAATTGATTCTCAAAAGTAGATGGTCTGATCTACAATAGATCTACCTCTGCAGCTATAGCAGCTACAACATCAACGGGAAGACGCGGGACGCTTCCCACGCGCTTGCGCTGGGTCTGCTGGAGTCTGGCCATCTTTCCTAACTGTTGTTGTGTGATGAAGAAATAAAGCAAGGGTGAGCAGCAAGCCCACCAAAATAATATGTATAATGATTTACAATATATGAGCCTACTCATAATACTCATGAAAGTCTTGGTCAAAAGAAATGAACCAAGTTTGATATCTTAATGCGATGAAGTCGCAAAATATTCAGTATATATACATATATACTTTTCAAAATATTGGAAGTCCTCTTCCATGCATAATATACACAAAGTCCCAGTGTATAACTGTATAAAAAAATATCGTTGCAAGGTGATCTCATATATCTAACCTTGTTTCAACGTTTTTCTGAAAATCTTTGTCATTCATAAGACAATTATTAATTAGATATAAGTTTAAAAGATGAGGTTACCAAATACCCCAATATACTTATATCTTTCCCAATACTACTTGAACTACCACCGTTCAAGTTATAATCAGTTTCAAAAGTTCATCACATAGATGAGACTACAAGACAAGATTTGAATAGATTCAATCTTTGAAATATTATTGAATGAAATAAAGTTACGAGATACTTTATTTAGTCCCGATATATATATATCCACATATATATCTCTTAAACATTTCCTGGAACCTCTGTTATGTAAAGTATGAACAGAGTTTGAAACATCCAATGAATTTTGGAAAGGAAAAGAATTTTGGCATAAACCAGATATCTTGCTGATCAGGCAAAGATACCAATAAGTAACCTTTTCTACTGTAGATGGATGAATTCCTCACCGGTCATCACCCTGGCCGCATTAGGACCTCGCGCTAGACCGTTACCCGGCCCCTCACGCGTTGATAGACTGCCACCCAGCCACTTACACATTCATAGACCGTACCCCGGCCTGTCGCTTATGCCGACTCAATTAGATGGACTTACTTCCCGAACATTGGGCAAGTAATCAAATTGTTTTCTCAAAACAACAACCATGTTGTGAATATAAAATACACCACAGAGCCGGATCCCCAAGATTTTTGAGCAAATATTCAAGTCTCCTTCGAAAGGAAGATCTTAAATCGGAAAACGAGTTTTGGGATCCGCTCTAACTTTTAAAATCATTTTGAAGACTCGAAAACATTTTTTAAGAATGTTTGGAGTAAAGCTGATTTAATGAAATAAATCAGTCCCGATATATTAGAAAATATCTGAATATTATTATTTAAATAATATTCCCATAAAGAATAATCTTTATAAAAATAATTGAAGTAGAAGTTTTAAAACTTATACTTGAAACGGGTATTAAATAACCAACGATACACTTATATGAAAGTATTATCTTTATTTGAATAATCGAAAATAAGTTTGATTATTAACACCTTATTCTTTAATAAAATAAAGAATATATTTCAGTAATAAGCGGAGTCAAAATACCTCGAATGAATATTATAAATAATATTCATTAAATAAAATAAAGGAGTCATACATCCTCAAATGAATATTCAAATAATATTCAATTAATAAAATAAAAGGAGTCATAAGCCCTCGAATGAATATTCAAGATAATATTCATTAATAAAATAAAGTTATCGAATAAACCTTATTCGATTAATAGTTTTGAAATCTATAACCATATATATATATATAAATATATATATATATATAAAATCTACTCGGGATCCTCGACTCCCGGTTTTAGAAAATGTTTTCACCTTTGGGTCCCTATACTAAGGGTATATGCAAATACCGCTTATCTCTAGCATAGGTATTATGCAACGAATAAGCACTTGAACCAACAGATATATAAATCAAGAATACAAAACAGGCATGCATATATATACCATATCAGCATGCTTCAATATATCGCAACATTTGCTAATTAACCAACATGCATCTATCGCAAGATAATGCATATACATATATTCATCACAACAACAGTATAACGGGTAGAAAACTTGCCTGAGCGACTGGGGGTTACGAATGGCTCGGGACGAGTCTGGTAACCTATAAGCAACAAGTAAGTTGGAATTAAACCAAAGTCACTTGTAAATCTATACTTTAACTAACTTAGACTCTAACGCTTGTTTTGCGCTCACTGATTCGCTTAAGTCACTCGGGTACCCTCGGCTCCACCATTTTTAATAATTTAACCTTTACGAGTTTTAAAGCGATTCCTTCGCGAGTGTCTTACCAACTACCTAACACACTTACCATAAATGTTTTATACATTAATTAACCCTTTTTGGTCTTTAAACTATGTTTCAAAGTAAGGCGAGGGGAAAAGTTTCGTTCGCGAAACGCCGTTACTTGAAACGGTCGTTTCTCCTAAACCGTGCATCGGAATCGAACGAACTACATATCAAAACGAAGCTCGTAACATGAGCTATCTAAACATGGCAGTGGTCATAAACTAGCAGGGGGTTCTCGGGTCCTAATGTTATGAACAAAAGCAGTCTAAAGTAAATCGGACATTACGACGGCTATGTTTACGCGATTTCCCAATTTTAAACCAATTCAAAACAACCACAATTCAACCACATATCATTCATACAACCAACATCCATCCATACCATACTAAAACAGCCCCAACAATTCAATATGTCCAATTCATACTTATTTCTCAATTATGAACTAAGAGTTTACTTGAGTTCATTAACTAATAACCAAGATTTCCAACTCCAAAAATATCACAAAATCAACCAATCTCTAAACACACAATAATCATGCCTCTCACCAACTAAACTACTCATAACAAGCTCTAAACATGATTACACACCCATTACACTAACCCATCATCTAAACATTAGGAAATCTAAACAACAAAACTTAAAACTAAGACCATGAAGAGTTATACCTTCCTTGAAGCTTTTAATCCATGAAAGGTCCTTGGAATGCCCATGGAAGCCTTAATCTAACCTCCTACAAGCTTGTTCTTTCAAAGAAATCAAGAACACAAAAATTAATTTCAAGAAAGTACTATTCACCATCTTCTTGAATGATTTATAGGAAATGCTAGGAAAGGATTTTGAAGCTAAGATTTCTAGGAAGTATGTAACTTAACTAGGAGAAGCTAGGATAATTACCTTGTAAAATAGCAAGTGGAGGAGCTTGGACTTCCCATTTCTTAAGAAAGAAGCCGAGAGCTTCATGAAGAAATGGAGGATTTGGTGTTTTGTGATTTGTTTTGCTTGGTTGCTAGGTTTTTGTTTTGTTTGATTTAGTCAATTACCTTGTTGCCCTTGAATTTGTGTGGTTCTCATTCAACCACACCTCCTTCCTTCCCATGTCATGCCTACATCACTTTGTGATGTCATCACCCCTCCTTTGTCCTCTTTCTATTGGTTGGATGACATCATCCCCACTAATCCCTTTGATTAGCTTTTAATTGATTGCCTAATGACCGCTGATCTGTTATACGGTTCGCTTAACTTTCGTTCTCGTTTATCGTTTGAGGGATCATACCCGGGATCTTATTACTTAGGTTCCCTTAACCTTTCTCAATATATTGTATTCCTTCTATGATCCTCTCTTATAATCCTTTAATTTAAATCCTTTTTATCCTGTTACCTTTTTCTCAATTCTTTCCGTATCTAGTGGATTTCCGGGAAAAATCAAAGTGTTCGGAATTGGATTCTGACGATCTTTACATACACTTATATACCACCTAGAGTACTAATAATATCCCATAAGATTAATAACAGAACCCCTACATAGCGTGGCATAAAAATTTTTCTCATTCAGCAAAAACACTATTCATAAGGGTTTCAAAAATTTTCCAAAAATTGGGATTATTACATAACTGATCCTCCTTTTCTCTTCCCTTTTTCCAACAGCTCATCTTGCTCCATCTCAAGTTCATATGTCTTCAAAATTCCATATAATCTTTCAAGTGTGAAGTCCTTATAATCTTGAGAATTTCTTAGAGAAACAGTCATAGGCTTCCATTCCTTTGGTAGAGACCTTAGAAATTTTAAATTGGAGTCCTTGACTTGGTACACTCTCCCATACAGCTTCAATCCATTCAACAGTTTCTGAAATCTGTTGAAGGTATCATTCAATGATTCTCCTTCTTTAAAATGAAAATATTCATACTGTTGAATGAAAAGCTGCATTTTGTTTTCTCTAACTTGCTCAGTGCCTTCACAAGCTGCACAGTATCCCAAATTTCCTTAGCAGTTTGGCTGTTAATGACATTGTCAAACATATCTTGATCCAGGCCATTAAACAGAATGTTCATGGCTTTCTTGTCCTTGTGAACTTCTTCAATATCTTCAACAGTCCATTCTGCTTTTGGCTTGGGAATAGACTGTCCAACAGCAACTGTTGCAGTAGCAGCTGTGGCCACCTTGTGAGGGATGTGAGGACCATTTTCAATGCAGTTGATGTAGCTTTCATCTTGAGAGAGAAGATGTAAATGCATCTTCACCTTCCAGTGATGATAGTTATCTCTTTCCAAGATTGGAATTTTTACACCAATATCCTTCTTACTCATGATGTTAGTAGAATAGATCTTTAAACTCTTTGTATGTTAAGAGCTTGCTCTGATACCAATTGTTATTCCCAGTGGACTAACAATGAGATTTATAGAAGGGGGGTTGAATGTAAATCTCAAAACTTTTTCAAGTTTTGAGCAGTTTCTAAGGCTAAGTGTTTTTGAGAGCAAGTGTGTGTGAATTGCTTGAAGCTAATGCAGACAGATATATATATTCAATCACAAATGTAAAGAACACAGAGAACTTAAAAACTTTTCCGGTGGATTTGTTGTTCCACCAGAGATGTGCTATTTCAGAAAATCTGTGATTCAAAGAATTAAATCACAGCTGCTTCCTAGTACAAACTAGATGATTTTCTCTCTGGATTTTTCTAAACAGCTCTGGAAAATTCATATCTAATTACTAGCTGCTACTTGGTTTATATATCACCAAGTTTACAAGTGAAGACAAAACTGTAAAATATAATTAAAAAGGCTCTTCACATGTTTCTTCTTGATTTCTCTATCCAATGCAATTTAGGCTTAGCTGTTGATCTTTGAATACTTCCTTGTTTGCACCAGAATGGAAATGCTGCATTTTCTTGATTCCTCCTAGAGGCTTCCACATTCCAGTTTGTCTCTGTCAACCCATGTGCCTCTGTCAGCTTATGAATTGTCACTATCAACTGCTAATGAACTAAGCATCCGTTGAAGCTTTCATCCGTTGATGCCTTATCCGTTGAGGCTTTATCCGTTGAAGCTTTATCTGTTGATGCATTATCAGTTGAAGTCTTTATCCGTTGAAGCACTTATCCGTTATTGGATATTATCCGTTGAAGCATTAGAGATATCCGTTGAAGCTTTGTTTCTTATCCGTTGAAGGTCTTCAATATTAGTTGATACTTCTTCACTTATACAAAATTACAAGGCATGAAATATTTATAATTAGCCCTCCTATTTGCATATCCACTAGTAGTCAACATGACTGATACTTTCCTACAATATCTAAGAATTACAACTTGAATCCAGAGAATAAAATGTGCTATAATACTGAACTTATTGCTAAGTAAAGCTACTCCTTCAACGGATGGCCAAGATGGTCTTATCCGTTGAGGCTACAAACACTAGATTTCTACTTAAGTGTTTTGTTTAACTTATCATCAAACTAATACACATATTCTTAACAACGTCGTTACTTAAAACGGTCGTTTCTTCTAAACCGTACATCGGATTCAAGCGAACCACATATCAAAACGAAGCTCGTAACATGAACTATCTAAACATGGCAATGGTCAGAATCTTACAGTGAGTTCACGGATCCTGAAGTTAAGAACAAAAACAGTCTAAGGTACATCGGGCATTACGCGGCTATGTTTACGCGATTATCAAAGTTTATACTACTCCAAATCAATCACAAAACAACTTGCAACCAACATTACAACCAAAATCCATCCAAACCTAACTACATCAGTCCATTACTTAATGTTTTATCCAACTCATTCAATCACAAACAAAAGCTACTAACCATACTAAGGTTCATTAACTATAAACAAGATTCAATCATCCAACTCACTACAAACCCAACCAAACTTGAAACACATAAGCACCAAGCTTCTCATATACTAAAACAATCAAAAACACTCCTAAACATTCACAATAAAGCTTAGGGTATGAGGTTTTACCTTCCTTGGTGACTGATAAGTTGCTAGGAAGCCTTAGGGAGCCTTGATTTATCCTCCTACTAGCTTGATCTTTCCAAAGAAATCAAGAGCACAAAATTAATTTCAAGAAAGTACTATTCACCATCTTCTTGAATGATTTATAGAAAATGCTAGGAAAGGACTTTGAAGCTAAGATTCCTAGGAAGTATGTAACTTAACTAGGAGAAACTAGGATAATTACCTTGTAAATTAGCAAGTGGAGGAGCTTGGACTTCCCATTTGTTAAGAAAGAAGCCAAGAGGTTTCTTCAAGAAATGGGGATGAAAAATGATTTGTTTGCTTGCTTGGTGAATTTGTGTGGTGTTTTGATAGTTTGGTTAACAATTAACCTTGGTTTGACTATGGTTTAAAATGCTTGTCTAGGATTCATTCTTGAAAACTATCTCTTTAACCTTGCTTACCTCATCCTCCCTATGTCACTTCCATGCCACATGTCTTTATCTTGTGGTTTGATGATGTCATAATCCTTGGCTTCTTGTACAAGCTTGTCTCTTGGTCGCTTATGTAATAACCCCCAAAATTTTCAACTTTTTGTAACCCTTGTGAATAGTGTTTTAGCTGAATGAGAAAACTTTTCATGCCACACTATGTAGGGGTTCTTTTATGGATATTCTAAGATTTTATTAGTACTCTATATGGTATATGAGTGTATGTAAAGATCGCCAGAATCCAATTCCGAACACTTTGGTTTTTCCCGAAAATACACTAGATACGGAGAGAATTGAGTATAAGGTAACAGGATAAAAAGGATTTAAATTAAAGGATTATAATAGAGGATCATAAAAAGGAATATAATGTATTGAGAAAGGTTAAGGGAACCTAAGTAATAAGATCCCGGGTATGATCCTTCAAACGATAAACGAAAACGAAAGTTAAGCGAACCGTATAACAGATCAGCGGTCATTAGGCAAACAATTAGGAAGTTAAGCAAAGGGATTAGAGAGAGTGATGTCACCCAACCAATGAGAAGAGGACAAGGAGGGAAAGATGACATCACAACATGACATAGGCATGACATGGGAATGAAGGAGATGTGGTGGATTTTTAACCACACAAAATCAAGGTTAAATTGGTAATTAACCAAAAACAAAACAAAACCAAATCAACCAAGCCAAATAATTCATTCTTCATCAAAATCAAAAAGAAACCAAGGCATTGCTCTTCATTTGCTCTCGGCTTTTTGACATTTTAAAGGCAAGAAATTTCAAAATCAAAGATCCAAGCTTCCTAAATTGGTGAGTTAATTCCCTAATCATCCTTATGCATAGTTAGGGCTATATCATGAGTTTAAGCCATCAATTCCTTCTCAATCTTCTTCATTAAATCAATGAAGAAGACAATGAATAGTGTTTTCAAGGTTTTTAACTTGATTTTTTCTTGTTTTCCTTTAAGATCCAAGCATTCCTAAGACTTCTCAAAGCTTCTTAAGGCTTCCTAGCTACTCCCACCACTTCAAGGAAGGTATTTCATCTCCAAACTCTAGATTCCTACGTTTAATAAGATGATTTTGATTATTATGGTGATATTGTAGCTTAATGTTTGTGGTTTAGAGTTTGGGTTGAAGTGGTATTGTAATGGAATGGTAAATCTTGTTGTTTTGATTAAAAGAACTTAAGTATAGTTAAAGTTAAGCTTAGGCATAAGTATAAATGTTGGAATTGAATTGATTGGGGCTGTTATGATGTGATAAGTATGGATGTTGGTTGTGTGTTTGATTTGAGGTTGAATTGTGGTTGGTTTGAATAGTTTAAAATTGGGAAATCGCGTAAACATAGCCGTCGTAACGTCCGATTTTCTTTAGACTGTTTTTGTCCATAACATTAGGACCCGAGAACCCCCTGCTAGATTATGACCATTGCCATGTCTAGATAGCTCGTGTTACGAGCTTCGTTTTGATATGTAGTTCGTTCGATTCCGATGCACGGTTTAGAAGAAACGACCGTTTCAAGTAACGGCGTTTCGCGAACAAAACTTTTCCCCTCGCCTTACTTTGAAACACAGGTTAAAGACCAAAAAGGGTTAATTAATGTATGAAACATTTATGGTAAGTGTGTTAGGCAGTTGGTAAGACACTTGCGAAGGAATCGCCTTAAAACTCGTAAAGGTTAATTTATAAAAAATGGTGGAGCCAGGGTACCCGAGTGACTTAAGAGAATCAATAAGCGCAAAACAAGCGTTAGAGTCTAAGTTAGTTAAAGTATAGATTTACAAGTGACTTTGGTTTAATTCCAACTTACTTGTTGTTTATAGGTTACCAGACTCGTCCCGAGCCTTTTATCACCCCAAGTCGCTCAGGCAAGTGTTCTACCCGTTATACTGTTGTTGTGATGTATATGTGTATATGCATGATCCTGCGATAAATGCATATTTGTTATAGCAAATCCTTGCGATACATTGTAGCATGTTATATGGTACATATGCATGCCTGTTTCGTATTCTTTCCATATATATCTGATTGGTTCAGTTGATAATACCTATGCTAGAGGATAGCGGTAAATTACATATACCCTTAGTATAGGGACCCAAAGGTGAAAACATTTTCTAAAACCGGGAGTCGAGGATCCCGAGTAGATTTTGTATATATGTATATATATATATTTATATATATATATATGGTTATAGTTTTCAAAACTATTAATCGAATAAGGGTTATTCGATAACTTTATATTATTTATTGAATATTATTTCGAATATTATTCGAGGGCTTATGACTCCTTTATATTATTATTGAATATTACTTGGATATTCATTCGAGAATGTATGACTCCTTTATTTAATGAATATTATTTATAATATTCATTCGAGGTATTATGACTCCGCTTATTACTAAAATATATTCTTTATTTTATTAAAGAATAAGGTGTCAATAATCAAACTTATTTTCGATTATTCAAATAAAGATAGTACTTTCATATAAGTATATCTTTGATTATTTGCTATTCATTTCAAGTATAAGTTTTCCAACTTCTACCTAAATTATTCTTTATGGGAATATTATTTAAATAATAATATTCAGATATTTCTTTCATATTGGGACTGATTTATTTTATAAATCAGCATTACTCCAAACACTCTTTAAAGTGTTTTCGAGTCTTCAAAATGATTTTTAAAAGTTAGAGCGGATCCCAAAACTCATTTTTATATTTAAGATCTTCCTTTAAAAAGGGGATTTAAATACTCGCTCAAAACCGGAGGGATCCGGCTCTATGGTATATTTTATATTCGCAACAAGGTTGCAATTTTGGTAAATGAATTGATTACTTACCCAACGTTCGGGAAGTCCATCTATCGAGTCGGCATAAGCAACATGGGCTCAGTGGGCGTCCATGATAGTGTAAGTGGCTCAGTGGGAGTCCATCAAATGCAAAAGTGGCTGAGTGGCAGTCCAACATAAGGTCCTATTGTGGCCAGGGTGATGACTAGTGGGGAATTCGTCCATCTACTAGTAGAAAAGGTTACTTATTGGTATCTTTGCCTGATCAGCAAGATATCTGGTTTATGCCAAAATTCTTTTCCTTTCCAAATTTTATTGATATTGCAATTCTGTTCATACTTTACATGACAGAGGTTTTCAGGAAATGTATAAAGAAGATGTATATGTGGATATATATATATATATATATATATTAGAACTTAATGAAGTATATCATAACTTCATTTCCTTTAATAATATTTCAAAGATTTAATCTATTCAAATCTTGTCTGGTAGTCTCATCTATGTGATGAACTGTTGAAAGCTCATTATACTTTGAACAGTGGTAGTTCAAGTAGCTTTATAAATGATATAAGTGTAGTGAAGTATCTGGTAACTTCATCCCTTGTTTTTACTTATATCTAGTAAGTAATTATCTTACACATGATAAAAGATTCTAGTAAGTATCCATTTAGATACTTATATTATTGTTATTACTATATATTATCTTGCGAGCTGTAAGGCTCACTCTTGCTTTATTTCTTCATCACACAACAACAGTTAGGAAAGATGGCCAGACTCCAGCAGACCCAGCGCAAGCGCGTGGGAAGCGTCCCGCGTCTTCCCGATGATGTTGTAGCTGCTATAGCTGCAGAGGTAGATCTATTGGTAGACCAGGCACTCTACTTTTGAGAATCAAATTATGTATAATTATAACTTGTGGCAGATAATGGAAATTAACTATAAATTATCAAGTAATCATTTTGGGTTGTAATAACTTTTAAATTGCGGATTCAAAGACTTGTACTTATTTCAATTTCATCTCTGAGACTATAACGGGTTGTGGTGTGTGTTAGTGTGGGGTCACAGCATGAGGTTATTTATTATTAATTAAGTGAAGTGATATTGTGGAAAGAAAGACCGTGACGACCCGGATCCCCGACCCCGGATCTGGGGGTGTTACAGAAATGGTATCAGAGCTAAGCGTTATAAACCTCAGAGATGATGCGACGATATAATAACAAACTCACAAAGATAATAAGAACTCTTGCCAAGTTCATGGTCGGACTACTTAAAGTAGTGCTGACAGTTAAAACCCTTACAGGAACCCTTATAAGTATTATGATAGTAACTTAGCTCGTTTAATGTGTAGGCGCCTGAGATAGAGGACCCTGAGATGTTCGAGCGTGAGCATGATGAGGCACTGCTAGATGTTGAGGATCAGGAGGAGTCTGAGATGGAGGAGGATGAGGAGGACCCCTCAGAGGAGTCAGAGACGAAGGTCATTGCTATTTCAGATGAGGAGGACCCGGATGAGGTCCCAGTAGCTGAGGAGCGTGTTGGACCTATGGTAGTGTATGCTGGTACCCCTTTACCCACACTTCCGGTGGTCAGAGCCCCTACCCCTCCACCACTATCTTGGATCCCTTATGATGACAGCTCAGAGACCCATACTTCCGAGCCTAGGCAGACTGATGAGGCACCCCCAGCGGCTCCGGATTCACCACCTCTTGACCCTGCCCACAGGCAGTCTTCGTTAGCTCATGGATATGTTCAGGATGTTCTGAGGACCCGAGTAGCTGTTGCCGAGGCCCGACTGGATGAGGCCAGGAGGGAGTTGGATGCGGAGAGGGCGGGTAGGCGTACCTGAGCTTATGAGACTAGGGCTTCTACACCCCGATCCTTGAGGAGGGAGCTTACGGGGATAGAGCTCACGTCCCGAGCGAGACTCAGATCTCTCCAGGGGGACAGGCATGGTAGGATCTCCAGGCGGCAGGCCGACTATATCTTCCGTCGTGCGATGGAAAGGGTATGGGAGCTGACCCGCTCCAGTGTATGATTCAGGATTGACGATGGAATAGTATAGTTGTCTAGTTAGCTGAGGCCTTAGTAAGAGCCAATTTTCCGGGATAGTTAACTTGTATATAGCATCCCTTTTTCTGACTAGACAGATAGACTCTTGTGTATCACTTTTGGGACAGATGGCTGTGGCACTGTTGTACTTTTGACCAGATCAAACTATGTATTTCTCGTATTATGTATATATTTGTTTCCTTTCGGTTCAGTTCCATAGTGACGGGATCACTGTTTTTATCATTATTATTACTGCACTTCGTATTAGAACTGTCATAAAATAATAGAATTGCGAGATACGTTCTCCCCATTATAAGAGCTGTGCAAGGCACAATGTTGTATATGATTGTGACCTAACGTTGAATTTCCCAATAATTTTTTTTATTATCAGAATCATGCCGCCAAGAAAGATTGGAACTAGGGCGAACCCTGGATCTGAGGACCAGGGAAGCCATAACCAGGATGATAGGAACCAGCAACACAGTGAAGAGGAAGCTGAGGATTATGTGGAACAGGATGACTCCCTGTATGAAGAGGAAAAGGAAACATATGATGTTGAGGGATTTGAGATAGAGGCTGAAGAAGGAGAAACTGAGGTTGAGCAACCAGTACCAAACCCAGGCATGGATCCCATGGGCCAGTTCATGCAACTCCTAAGGCAGAATTTGGAACGTCAACCCAACCCACCCCCTCAAGGAAATAACAATACTGTGGCAAACTCTTTCAGGGCTTTTAAGTCCCTTAAGCCCCCTGAGTTCCACGGATCAGCCAACCCAGTTGAGGCAAGGGCATGGTTAAAGGAAATGGACAAATCCTTTGAGATTTTGAGTACCGATGAGGCACAGAAGACTGTATTTGCTACCTACCTTCTGAAAGGATAAGCTAACTACTGGTAGGAAGCCAAGAAAAACATGGAGACAGATGCTATTATAACCTGGGAGAGATTTAGTCAGTTGTTTCTGGGAAAGTATTTCCCGAGGTTTATGGAAAACCAGATGGAGCTCAAGTTCTTGGAGCTAAAGCAGAATAACTTGTCTGTAGCAGAGTACGAAGCGAAATTTACTGAGTTATCAAGGTTTGTGCCGGAATTTGTGAGCACCGAGGAAAAGAAAGCTAGGAGGTTTCAGCAGGGACTGAAACCGTGGATTCAGAATAGGGTGGCAATCCTTGAGCTTACGGACTATGCCACTCTGGTGCAGAAGGCAACGATTGTAGAAGTCGGAAGTGAACAGATGCAGAAGGAAAGAGAGAAGAAAGGAATAAAGAGGAAAAGTATGAGCATGGGTGGAGGTTCCGCAGGAAGGAGCTTCCCAACTAGATTTAATCGAGGAGCAGTGTCCCTACCAGGAAGGAACACTGGGTTTCAGCGGCCAGTGAGTGTGAGTGTGAGCCAGGGCGGCCAGAAGTCAAGAATGTCCTATCCCAACCAGTCTCGACCCCCATTGCCAGCCTGTAATATATGTGGAAGGAATCACACTGGGGAGTGTAAAGGAAAGCCAGTAACCTGCTTTAAGTGCGGTCGGGAAGGTCACTATTTAACTAAGTGCCCATCATCAACCCCTGCCGTCATTCCAACCACCACTTGTCATCAGTGTGGACGCCCAGGTCATTGGAAGAGGGAATGCCCAATGAACAAACCAGCAGCTTCGGGAGCAAGCAGGGCTGCTTCTAATAAGCCACCTACTGCAAGGACTTTCAACATGACAGTCCAGGATGCTATGAAAGATTCAGATGTGATAGCAGGTACCCTTTCTCTAAATTCAGTCAGTGCAAATGTTTTATTTGATTCGGGAGCAACTAAATCTTTTATATCAAAGGACCTTGCGCGTAAGTTAAGACTTAAGGCTGAACCCTTGATAGAACCCTTACAAGTAGAAATAGCCAATCATGAAATTATTCCTGTTAACCAGATTCACCCCGCCTGTGAGATAGGCATAGGGGAGCAATCTTTTAGTGTTGATATGATTCCTTTTAAATTAGGGGAGTTTGATGTAATTTTGGGAATGGACTGGCTATCTAGCAATGATGCTCAGATAGACTGTAAAGGGAAGAAAGTTAAGCTAAATATCCCAGGGAAGAAAGAAGTTATATTTAGAGGAAAGAGGCAGACGCAGAAATTTTTGACTATGGCCCAGGCCAGAAGGATGCTACGAAAAGGAAATGAGGCCTACGTAGCCTATGTGGTGGACACGCAGAAGGAGGTGCCCAACTTACAAGATATTACAGTAGTCAACGAATTTGAAGATGTATTCCCACAAGACCTTCCGGGATTACCACCCGATAGAGTGATTGAATTTGCTATTGAGTTGGCCCCAGGGACGGCGCCAGTTTCAAAAGCACCTTACCGGTTAGCCCCGTTAGAAATGAAGGAATTAGCTATCCAATTGCAGGAACTCTTGGATAAGGGTATGATAAGACCCAGTGTGTCTCCGTGGGGAGCACCAGTTTTATTTGTTAAGAAGAAAGATGGGAGCATGAGGTTGTGCATCGACTATCGAGAGTTGAACAAGCTAACCATAAAGAACAGGTACCCATTACCTAGAATAGACGATCTGTTCAACCAGCTAAAGGATGCTG
Source organism: Apium graveolens (assembly GCF_009905375.1). NCBI lineage: Eukaryota > Viridiplantae > Streptophyta > Magnoliopsida > Apiales > Apiaceae > Apium > Apium graveolens. The sequence goes on from NC_133654.1 coordinate 75,665,908, forward strand.
TTTATTTTTCCAAGATCGACCTGAGAACTGGATATCACCAACTAAAGATTAAACCCGAAGATATTTCCAAGACAGCGTTCCGTACCAGATATGGGCATTATGAGTTCTTGGTAATGTCCTTTGGATTAACCAACGCCCCAGCGGCTTTCATGGATTTAATGAATAGAGTATTTAAGAAGTACTTGGACAAATGTCTGATAGTTTTTATCGATGATATTTTGATCTACTCAAGGACTGAGGCAGAACATGCAGAGCATTTGAGGATAGCTCTAGGAATACTCAGAGAGGAACATTATATGCCAAATTCTCGAAGTGTGAGTTCTGGCGGAATGAAGTACAATTTTTAGGACATGTGATCAATAAAGAAGGAGTATTGGTCGACCCCTCCAAGATAGAGGCAGTCTTAAATTGGGAAAGGCCAAAAACACCCACAGAGGTAAGGAGTTTCATAGGATTGGCCGGCTACTATCGTAGATTTGTACAGGACTTTGCGAAGATCGCAGCCCCTTTGACCCGACTTACTCGTAAGACAGAGAAGTTTGAATGGACGGAGAAATGCGAGAACAGTTTTCAGGAATTAAAGAAAAGGTTGATAACGGCTCCGATGTTGGCATTGCCGGACGGAAAAGGAGATTTTGTGATATATAGTGACGCGTCGCACAAAGGATTAGGATGTGTGCTTATGCAGCACGGTAAAGTGATTGCGTATGCGTCGAGACAATTGAAGGAATACGAGGTTAGATATCCTACTCATGACCTTGAGCTCGCGGCAATAGTATTTGCCTTAAAAATTTGGAGGCACTACTTGTATGGAGAGAAGTGCGAGATTTTCACAGACCATAAAAGCCTCAAGTACATATTTACGCAGAAAGAGCTCAACATGCGCCAGAGGAGATGGTTAGAACTAATCAAGGACTATGATTATGAGATTCTCTATCATCCAGGGAAAGCCAATGTGGTGGCTGATGCCCTTAGTAGAAAGGAAAGACTCAGAATGATAACAACTTCAGAAGAAATGATAAGGGATTTTGAGAGAATGGAAATAGAAGTAAAGGTAACCGGAACCGGAACTGAAAAGCTTTTTGAGATCTCAATGCAGCCAGAGTTATTGGAAAAGATCAGATTGTGCCAAGAGAAAATAATGAATGAAGGCAGAGAGTCAATGACTGGAGAGGAGATCCATACTGAGAAAGATGATAAAGGGATAATGAGGTACTCCTACCGGATTTGGGTTCCGAATGTTCAAGAGCTTAAAGATGAGATTTTGGATGAAAGCCATAGTTCAAGGTATTCCATTCACCCGGGAAGTACCAAGATGTATAGGGATTTGAAGGAGTATTACTGGTGGCCCAACATGAAGAGGGACGTAGCAGAATGGGTAAACAAATGTTTGACTTGCCAAAGGGTAAAAGCAGAGCACCAGAGACCCAGTGGACTCTTACGACCCCTGGAGATTCCCGAATGGAAATGGGAACAGATAGCGATGGATTTTGTTGTAGGCTTGCCAAGGACGAAAGCCAATCACGACGCCATTTGGGTAATTATAGACCGACTGACAAAGTCAGCTAATTTCATTCCTATCAATGAGAGATACACAGTCGATAGACTGGTGGACATTTACCTTAAGGAAATAGTAACGCGACATGGAGTCCCAACGTCCATTGTCTCAGACCGAGACCCCAGGTTCAACTCCAGATTTTGGAGGAGCTTTCAGGAATATGCGGGGACCAAGTTAAATATGAGTACCGCGTACCATCCCCAGACGGATGGGCAGAGTGAAAGGACCATCCAGACACTAGAGGATATGTTGAGAGTCTGTGCAATAGACTTTAAAGGGAGTTGGGATGATCACTTGCCGTTGATCGAGTTTTCTTATAACAATAGCTTTCATGCTAGCATCAGAATGCCGCCTTATGAGGCCCTGTACGGAAGAAGGTGTCGATCTCCCTTATACTGGGATGAAGTGGGGGAGCGGAAGATGCTCGGACCCAAAGTGGTCCAAAGGACCAAAGATATAGTGGATCTTATCAGAGGGCGACTTGTAGCAGCCCAAGACAGACAGAAGAAATATGCAGACCTAGCCCGAAAGGACAAGGAATATGAAGTAGGGGACTTAGTACTGCTGAAAGTATCCCCTTGGAAGGGATTAATGAGGTTCGGAAAGAAAGGAAAACTAAGCCCAAGATACATTGGACCTTTTGAGATATTAAGACGGATTGGAAAGTTAGCTTACGAGCTAGCCTTACCCCCTAACTTGCAACAAGTTCATAATGTGTTCCATGTGTCAATGCTAAGGAAGTATCATCGGGATGCCAGACACATAGTGGAGTACGAGCAGGTGGATATGCAGCTAGATCTAACTTACGTGGAGAAGCCAGTAAGGATTATAGATAAGAATGAGCAGGTGCTTCAGAACAAAGTGATCAAGCTAGTCAGAGTACTATGGCAGAATCATAATGTGAAAGAATCAACTTGGGAACTAGAGAGCACAATGCTAGAAAAGTACCCCCATTTGTTTTCTGTTTGATTCCGGGGCAGAATCATTTTCAGGAGGGGAGACTGTAATAACCCCCAAAATTTTCAATTTTTGTAACCCTTGTGAATAGTGTTTTAGCTGAATGAGAAAACTTTTCATGCCACACTATGTAGGGGTTCTTTTATGGATATTCTGAGATTTTATTAGTACTCTATATGGTATATGAGTGTATGTAAAGATCGCCAGAATCCAATTCCGAACACTTTGGTTTTTCCCGGAAATACACTAGATACGGAGAGAATTGAGTATAAGGTAACAGGATAAAAAGGATTTAAATTAAAGGATTATAATAGAGGATCATAAAAAGGAATATAATGTATTGAGAAAGGTTAAGGGAACCTAAGTAATAAGATCCCGGGTATGATCCTTCAAACGATAAACGAAAACGAAAGTTAAGCGAACCGTATAACAGATCAGCGGTCATTAGGCAAACAATTAGGAAGTTAAGCAAAGGGATTAGAGAGAGTGATGTCACCCAACCAATGAGAAGATGACAAGGAGGGAAAGATGACATCACAACATGACATAGGCATGACATGGGAAGGAAGGAGATGTGGTGGATTTTTAACCAGACAAAATCAAGGTTAAATTGGTAATTAACCAAAAACAAAACAAAACCAAATCAACCAAGCCAAATAATTCATTCTTCATCAAAATCAAAAAGAAACCAAGGCATTGCTCTTCATTTGCTCTCGGCTTTTTGACATTTTAAAGGCAAGAAATTTCAAAATCAAAGATCCAAGCTTCCTAAATTGGTGAGTTAATTCCCTAATCATCCTTATGCATAGTTAGGTCTATATCATGAGTTTAAGCCATCAATTCCTTCTCAATCTTCTTCATTAAATCAATGAAGAAGACAATGAATAGTGTTTTCAAGGTTTTTAACTTGAATTTTTCTTGTTTTCCTTTAAGATCCAAGCATTCCTAAGACTTCTCAAAGCTTCTTAAGGCTTCCTAGCTACTCCCACCACTTCAAGGAAGGTATATCATCTCCAAACCCTAGATTCCTATGTTTAATAAGATGATTTTGATTATTATGGTGATATTGTAGCTTAATGTTTGTGGTTTAGAGTTTGGGTTGAAGTGGTATTGTAATGGAATGGTAAATCTTGTTGTTTTGATTAAAAGAACTTAAGTATAGTTAAAGTTAAGCTTAGGCATAAGTATAAATGTTGGAATTTAATTGATTGGGGCTGTTATGATGTGATAAGGATGGATGTTGGTTGTGTGTTTGATTTGAGGTTGAATTGTGGTTGGTTTGAATAGTTTAAAATTGGGAAATCGCGTAAACATAGCCGTCGTAACGTCCGATTTTCTTTAGATTGTTTTTGTGCATAACATTAGGATTCGAGAACCCCCTGCTAGATTATGACCATTACCATGTCTAGATAGCTCGTGTTACGAGCTTCGTTTTGATATGTAGTTCGTTCGATTCCGATGCACGGTTTAGGAGAAACGACCGTTTCAAGTAACGGCGTTTCGCGAACAAAACTTTTCCCCTCGCCTTACTTTGAAACATAGGTTAAAGACCAAAAAGGGTTAATTAATGTGTGAAACATTTATGGTAAGTGTGTTAGGCAGTTGGTAAGACACTTGCGAAGGAATCGCCTTAAAACTCGTAAAGGTTAATTTATAAAAAATGGTGGAGCCGAGGGTACCCGAGTGACTTAAGAGAATCAATAAGCGCAAAACAAGCGTTAGAGTCTAAGTTAGTTAAAGTATAGATTTACAAGTGACTTTGGTTTAATTCCAACTTACTTGTTGTTTATAGGTTACCAGACTCGTCCCGAGCCTTTTATCACCCCAAGTCGCTCAGGCAAGTTTTCTACCCGTTATACTGTTGTTGTGATGTATATGTGTATATGCATGATCCTACGATAAATGCATATTTGTTATAGCAAATCCTTGCGATACATTGTAGCATGTTATATGGTACATATGCATGCCTGTTTCATATTCTTGCCATATATATCTGATTGGTTCAGTTGATAATACCTATGATAGAGGATAGTGGTAAATTGCATATACCCTTAGTATAGGGACCCAAAGGTGAAAACATTTTCTAAAACCGGGAGTCGAGGATCCCGAGTAGATTTTGTATATATGTATATATATATTTATATATATATATATGGTTATAGTTTTCAAAACTATTAATCGAATAAGGGTTATTCGATAACTTTATATTATTTATTGAATATTATTTCGAATATTATTCGAGGGCTTATGACTCCTTTATATTATTATTGAATATTACTTGGATATTCATTCGAGGATGTATGACTCCTTTATTTTATGAATATTATTTATATTATTCATTCGAGGTATTATTACTCCGCTTGTTACTGAAATATATTCTTTATTTTATTAAAGAATAAGGTGTCAATAATCAAACTTATTTTCGATTATTCAAATAAAGATAGTACTTTCATATAAGTATATCTTTGATTATTTGCTATTCATTTCAAGTATAAGTTTTCCAACTTCTACCTCAATTATTCTTTATGGGAATATTATTTAAATAATAATATTCAGATATTTCTTTCATATTGGGACTGATTTATTTTATAAATCAGCATTACTCCAAACACTCTTTAAAGTGTTTTCGAGTCTTCAAAATGATTTTTAAAAGTTAGAGCGGATCCCAAAACTCATTTTTATATTTAAGATCTTCCTTTAAAAAGGGCATTTAAATACTCGCTCAAAACCGGAGGGATCCGGCTCTATGGTGTATTTTATATTCGCAACAAGGTTGCAGTTTTGGTAAATGAATTGATTACTTACCCAACGTTCGGGAAGTAAGTCCATCTATCGAGTCGGCATAAGCAACATGGTCTCAGTGGGCGTCCATGATAGTGTAAGTGGCTCAGTGGGAGTCCATCAAATGTAAAAGTGGCTGAGTGGCAGTCCAGCATAAGGTCCTATTGTGGCCAGGGTGATGACCAGTGGGGAATTCGTCCATCTACTAGTAGAAAAGGTTACTTATTGGTATCTTTGCCTGATCAGCAAGATATCTGGTTTATGCCAAAATTCTTTTCCTTTCCAAATTTATTGGATATTGCAATTCTGTTATAAGTATATATACTTTTCAAAATCGTAGAATCCTTTTCCATGCATAATATACATAGAGTTCCAGTTTATAACTGTATAAAAATATTGTTGCAAGGTGATCTCATATATCTAACCTTATCTCAACATTTTTCTGAAAATCTTTGTCATGCATAAGATAATCATTAACCAGATATAAGTTGAAAAGGTGAAGTTACGAGATACTCCAATATACTTATATCTTTTCAGAATACTACTTGAACTACCACCGTTCAAGGTATAATCAGTTTCAAAAGTTCATCACATAGATGAGACTACAAGATAAGATTTGAATAGATTCAATCTTTGAAATATCATTCAGAAGAAATGAAGTTACGAGATACTTCATTAAGTCCCGATATATATATACACCTATACATATCTCATATTTTCCTTGGAAACCTCTGTTATGAAAAGTATAAACAGAGTTATAATATCCAATGAATTTGGAAAGAAGAAAACCTTGGCATAAACCTGATATCTTGCTAATCAGGAAAAGATAGCAATAAGTAACCTTTTCTACTAGTAGATGGACGAATTCCCTACTGGTCATCACCCTGGCCACATTAGGACCTATGTTGGACTGCCACTCAGCCACTTACGCATTGATGGACTCCCACTGAGCCACTTACACTTTCATGGATGCCCACTGAGCCCATGTTGCTTATGCTGACTCAAATAGATGGACTTACTTCCCGAACGTTGGGCAAGTAATCAAAATGTTTTCTCAAAACAACAACCTCATTGCGAATATAAAATACACCACAGAGCCGGATCCCTCAGGTTTTGAGCGAGTATTTAAATCCCCTTCGAAAGGAAGATCTTAAATCTAAAAATGAGTTTTGGGATTCGCTCTAACTTTTAAAAAATCATTTTGAAGACTCGAAAACATTTTAAAGGATGTTTAGAGTAACCCTGATTTAATAAAATAAATCAGTCCCGATATGTTAGAAATTATCTGAATATTATTATTTAAATAATATTCCCATAAAGGATAATCTTTATAAAAATAATCGAAGTAGAAGTTTTACAACTCATACTTGAAATGAATAATAAATAACCAAAGATATACTTATACGAAAGTACGATCTTTATTTGAATAATCGAAAATAAGTTTGATTATCGAAACATTATTCTTTAATAAAATAAAGAATATTATTTAATAAAAGAAGCGGAGTCATAAGCTCTCGAATGAATATTCAAAATAATATTCCTTAAATAAAATAAGCGGAGTCATAAGTCCTCGAATGAATATTCAAAATAATATTCATTAAATAAAATAAGCGGAGTCATAAGTCATCGAATGAATATTCAAAATAATATTCATTAAATAAAATAAGCGGAGTTATAAGTCCTCGAATGAATATTCAAAATAATATTCATTAAATAAAATAAAGTTATCGAATAAACCTTATTCGATTAATAGTTTTGAAAACTATATCCATATATATAAATAAATATATATATATATATATAATACTCGGGAACATCGACTCCCGGTTTAGAAAATGTTCACCTTTGGGTCCCTATACTAAGGGTATACGCAACTACTGCTTATCTCTAGCATAGGTATTATGCAACTTATAAGCATTTGAATCAACAATTAGATATCAAGATTACGAAACAGGCATCCATATATACCATATCAACATGCTCCAATATATCGCAAGATTGGCTAGTAATAATCATGCACTTATCACAAGATAATGCACATACTTATATTTACATCACAACAACAGTATATCGGGTAGAAAACTTGCCTGAGTGTTCCTGGATAGACTTAAGCTTAGAGTGGGTCCGATAACCTATGAACAACAACATAATTCGGAATTAAACCACGGTCGCTTAAGAAACTAGACTTTAACCAATTGAACCCTAACATTCGCTTATGGTCAATCTTACGCTTAAGGAATCACATAAGTCGTTCGAGTACCCTCGGCTCCACCATTTTTAATAATTTAACCATTAAGAATTTTAAGACGATTCATTGCGAGTACTCTACCAACTGCCTAATCCACTTTACATAACTGTTTCATACTCCAATTAGTCATTTAATGGCCTTAACCAAGGTTTCAAAGTAAGGCGAGGGGTAATGGTTCGTTCGCGAAACGCCGTTACTTAAAACGGTCGTTTCTTCTAAACCGTACATCGGATTCAAGCGAACCACATATCAAAACGAAGCTCGTAACATGAACTATCTAAACATGGCAATGGTCAGAATCTTACAGTGAGTTCACGGGTCCTGAAGTTAAGAACAAAAATAGTCTAAGGTACATCGAACATTACGACAACTATGTTTACGCGATTACCAAAGTTTATACTACTCCAAATCAATCACAAAACAACTTACAACTAACATTACAACCAAAATCCATCCAAACCTCACTACATCAGTCCATTACTTCATGTTTTATCCAACTCATTCAATCACAAACAAAAGCTACTAAAAATACTAAGGTTCATTAACTATAAACAAGATTCAATCATCCAACTCACTACAAACCCAACCAAACTTGAAACACACAAGCACCATGCTTCTCATATACTAAAACAATCAAAAACACTCCTAAACATTCACAGTAAAGCTTAGGGTATGAGGTTTTACCTTCCTTGGTGAGTGATAAGTTGCTAGGAAGCCTTAGGGAGCCTTGATTTATCCTCCTACTAGCTTGATCTTTCCAAAGAAATCAAGAGCACAAAATTAATTTCAAGAAAGTACTATTCACCATCTTCTTGAATGATTTATAGAAAATGCTAGGAAAGGACTTTGAAGCTAAGATTCCTAGGAAGTATGTAACTTAACTAGGAGAAACTAGGATAATTACCTTGTAAATTAGCAAGTGGAGGAGCTTGGACTTCCTATTTGTTAAGAAAGAAGCCGAGAGGTTTCTTCAAGAAATGGGGATGAAAAATGATTTGTTTGTTGCTTGGTGAATTTGTGTAGTGTTTTGATAGTTTGGTTAACAATTAACCTTGGTTTGACTATGGTTTAAAATGCTTGGCTAGGATTCATTCTTGAAAAATATCTCTTTAACCTTGCTTACCTCATCCTCCCTATATCACTTCCATGCCACATGTCTTTATATTGTGGTTTGATGATGTCATAATCCCTGGCTTCTTGTACAAGCTTGTCTCTTGATCGCTTATTTGTTTTACGGTTCGCTTATCTCTCGTTTCGTTAATCGTTTGAGGGATCATATCCGGGATCTTATTACTTGGGTTCCTTTTAACCTTTCTCAATATTTTATATTCCTTTTATGATCCTCTCTTATAATCCTTGAATTTAAATCCTTTTAATCATATTACCTTATACTCAATTCTTTCGATATCTGGTGGATTTTAGGGAAAAAATCAAAGTGTCCAGATTCGAATTCTAACCACTTTTACATACACTCCTTTACTTTATGGAATACTAATACGATCTTAGAATTTCCATAACAGTACTCCTACATAGCGTGGTCTGATAATTTTCCTTAATCAGCATCATCAGCTAAAGTTACTATTCATCCGTGTTTCAAAATTCCAAAAATTGGGGTTATTACAGTCTCCCCTCCTTAAAAGGATTCCGTCCCGGAATCAGATAGAAAATGAATAGGGATACTTTCTTAGCATTGCACTTTCTAACTCTCAAGTCAATTCTCCACATTGTGGTTCTACCACTAAACTCTGACTAGTTTGATAACCCTTCTCCTAAGTACTTGCTACAGGTTCGGGGGTAGGGCTAGCTCATATGCTAACTTCCCAATACGTCTTAATACCTCAAAGGGTCCAACAATTCGTGGGCTTAGCTTTCCTTTCTTTTTGAACCTCATCCATCCTTTCCAAGGGAATACCTATAACTGCACTAGGTCCCCTACTTCCTACTCTTTATCCTTTCGTGTCAAATCAACATATTTCTTATGTCCATCTTGGGCTACTACCAGCCGTCCTTTGATTAGATCTATTATATCCTTGGTCCTTTGGACCACTGCTGGTCCGAGCATCTTGCGCCTTGCAACTTCATCCTAACATAAGGGAGATCGACATCGTGTTCCCTCAAGGATCTCATAAGGCGACATCTCGATACTGACATACGATCTATTGTCGTATGAAAATTCAATTCGCGATAAATGATCATTCCAAATTCTTTCAAGTCTATTGCACAGACTCTCATCATAGCTTCTAGCACTATAGCTTTTGCTTCTCAATACTCCTTCTTTTCTTGTTCGTAAGCGTTACTATCTTCCGTACAGAATACTATTCTAGATATACTTTTACTCGCTAGAGGTTTATAACCTTTTAATAAATGCGTCAACCTTAGTGTCACGAATGCGTTTCTATTCCGAATACCACCATACTTTTACTACTCCTTTTTCGGCTGCTTCTATTTTCCAAAGTTTGATCAATCATATTGAAGTAAAGGAATTTGTTGAGAGATCACTATGATCATGAACACTTGTTTTATTGCATAGTTAGTACAAAAGGTGGCCAGCCTTTAGTACTTGACAAGTAATTAAACAACATGTGGTATCCTACTAGGCTTCTATCACACAGATAGATAGTCATTTGGCAATACCTCCCCTTCTGGAAGGGTTGTTCTTCTCAGCTTACATGAAATGAAAAGAAGAGAAAAGAACGAACTGAAGAGAATTGTATATATGTAAAAATACTGCCACAAAATATCTGGCTTGAAATCTACCTTTGAACTATAGAGGTTTTTCATAGGAGAACAAAACATATACGTATATATATCAACATCAAGTATTATAGCATCGCATTTCACATGCCTAAATATTCTTGCTATTCCGCCCATCATTCTATGGACCCATGCTCTTGTTCGAGCTTATAAACAATCACCTTTGAAACTCCCTTGACATCGAAAATCGAATCTGGGATTTCATTCTAGACATCATCGCTACTATAATCCATTGCTATATCGCAACCTTCTTCGTATAGTAATACTACTCTTTATCGATAAGAAGGAATAAATATATCATAAGTAGATAATCGACTTAATTAGTCTATCAATGATGACTTATATATCACCACGACCCGATTAGTGGTACTCAATCTCAACATCCATTCCTATACAACTCTCATGGTTGTTATCGCCTCATTATTCAAGGAATCGTTGATGTATTACCATAGTCCACCACGGACCTACTATAGTCATTCGTTTTCCATGAAATCTTAATAATTAATCATACGGAGTCCATTCCTGCCGTACCGAAATCTTCTAGAGAGGAAACATAATCGCCATTCCATGATTCATGAAGAACACTCTTGAACTTGGCGTACATATGACATGAAGCAGATAAAATTGTAGAAGAGTTTCAATAAAAGCAACGATAGCAGGTTAATACCATTCTTAATCATATTTCTTTAATAGGAGATATGAAGCTCAAAGGTTCATTTAGTCCTTTCATAACATGGTCTTGGTTTATCTCAAGATAGGACCTTCTAAGATATGTAGCCCACTCACAGTGATAACGTGAATTAAATCTTTACCAAACTACTATTATGGTTGAGTATCGCACAATCATCAGAAGGAATGTCAATCTTTCACACCATAATACAACCTTTACGGCTTTAACCATCATCACTGTATTCCTCTGGCACGAGCGCCTATAATTGTCCTCTTACACTTAAAGTATCGGCCACCTCTTTGGCCATTCTTGATAGTAAAATTTCCTTACAATCAATGTCATTTTAACCACCTCCAATTAAATTTTCTACCTCATTTCAAATCACTACTTGTGTGAAAATTCTCTTCCTTAAGCTTTGGTGAGAAAAAAAATATCACCATTTTTCCATAAGTTATTGCCTCGGTCTTTAGAGGTTAACATTGTCACGACTGACTTTTGATCATACTTAGGACATCTCTTATCTTGGGTCCTTCTTGTTTTCACCAATCTTGACCTTCATTGGGTTCAATCTTTACTTTCCCATGGTTTAACATGTGCCCCACTTGGCATTATTATTATTACGTCATATTTTCTTTATCAAAATTTCTATTCTTGAGAACTTTGAATATTACCTTTCCCCTTGTAAAACCTCTAAGGTTATCTTTAAATCCTTCATCATGTACTCCCTAGGTACATGGCATATCAAGATACCATTTACTAATACTAGAACCATTGTCTATATAGGTCTAAAAACTTTCTCCACTGATCTTTAAAGGTTGTTTTTTCCTTAGTCCTTCATTCCATACCACCCAAACTCATAATGTCCCTATTAAGGGTGAAATGCCAACCTTTATGCATTCCCCCATGGTTCATCTCAAGTTATCGAGGTTTTATCCTTAATTCCACCTTTAAAAGGTACTTCCACTCTTCCATTGATAAATCAATTCATCTATCTCTGACAAGGGTATCTCATTTAATCATTCCCACCTCGATAGTCTATACTTAGTGTCATGGTTACATCCTTTTTCCAAACTGAGGTCAATCCATATGGCCTCCAAAAGATAACAATGGTTATCTGCTTTTCTTGCATGATTTGGTAATGATAGGAGGGATGTTCTGGAAGATATTGGGTGTGTTCAACATGAACTTCTTAGTTCTAACTATTCATTTACCTCTGTTATTTATCTCAACAGTCATCTCAATGTTGGAATACCCTTTATACCTGGCGTCTTCCTCTCTGGGTATCAAGTCACAGGTATTACATACACTTCACCTTCTTAAAGGTCATTTCCTTCATCCCATTTTCCCTAATTTCTTGTTATCATGTCTCCTAAGTTCATCCGTTTTTCCTTATTAATCCATCGGTCTACCTCAAAGTTTCATCGAATATTCTCAACTTAAAGGGGGTACAATATATATCTCTCTTATGCCTTCAACCATCAACTTTAACTCATGGCGAATCACCCTTATCCTGATGATTACATACTTTTCTATTTCTATTGCTACGAGTCTTTAGGGTTTCCTCATACCCAACTCCCTTATTATTCCTCAAACTCTATTGCCTTTATATTCCTTTCCACTTTAGTTTCTTTTTATTTACCTCTCTCTTACAATTATTTCACGAACCCACTAATCGTTGACTTCAACCATCACGTCGTTCTGGGATTCTTGTCCTCCAGACGAATCTTGACAACTTTTACAATCTTAGATTCATAATTTATCATACTCGTTCGCCTTTATTCTGGCTCTAAAGCTTTTACACTATCTCTATAACCTTGGGAATTACTTTCTCGAAAACAATTGACTGAACTTTAATCAGTTTATCATAACCTCTGGCTCCGTGCCTTCCTTGGCCTTTCACCAGCGGGTGGCCTCTCTCTTAGGAAGGTAAGTGATAAAAATATTCTTTTGCGCTTCGTCAATCATTTAGAATCTCAAACGATTCCTATATTTCCTTTAGACAGGCTCTTGCCTCGACTGGGTCAACCTGTTCTTTGGAACTCTGAGAGCTTAGCGACTTAAAGGACATGAAAGAATTTCCCACTACATTGTTTCCTCAGGGTGGTCTTTGGGGGTAGAAGTCTAAGTTCTGTTTAGACAGGTCCATGAATTTTTGTATAGGAGTACCATCTTGGTGCTCCCTTCCTTGCTCGATTTATGTTTTCTCAGTCTAAAGTATTTCTTCCTACTCCCCATAATCGGGGTCATCCTATATTTTAAAATTCTCATTTTCCACTTCATTATATTCCGGGTCCCTTATATCTTAATTGCGACCTCCCTGATTATCACATTCAGGGTTTGCCCCAAATCTTATTCTTCGTGGGGGCATAATGCTTGGAAATTTTTTGGGAATCTCTTTATATTTGTCTTACTTACTTTGTTTAATTCTTTCCCTCGTTTAGTCCTTACATGATCGTAAATTATGAATTCTCAAGTTCTATAAACTCCATGACACTCTTAAGTGCTAATAGTGCAATTAACAATATGAACTCATCACAAACAAATTGGTCTGAACTTGAAAGGAACAAATATATACATAACCATTTGTTCGAGGGTACAACAACTGAACACATGAAAGAGAATTACATCATTTGGCCTGATCGCTTCTATCCCAAAAGTACTACCACAGATAATCATCTAGTCATTAAAAACTAATCATTCATAACTTAGGTTAATCCTCCAAAAGCGGTGCTGCATGAAATCCTTGTCTGATTGCCCAGACTCTGCACACTATTATGGATCAAGAAATGCGGGCACGCACGACATCCCTAACCTGCTCAATTAAGGCGGTGATGAGGTTTAAGATAGTCGCAAGTAGAGCTGGATCAATCTGACCCTCAAGAGGGCCTCTAGCGGTTATTCGGGTGGTAGCCTCAATCCTTTCCATGCTATAAGCTAATCTTGCCGGAAGTACTCCGCCCTCAATTCTTGGTGCAGTAAGTCGGTCCAACAAATCACTTCTAACATTACGAGCCTCAGACAGGCCACCCAAGCTCATATGATAATTGGCGATAAGAGAAGCCTGAGTGGTAGCATCTAGCAGTCCATGGGGTGCAGGCGGTGCAGACCCATGAGATCCAAATGGATAACCAAGCACGGTATCGGGTGACAATGGTGCAGGAGATAAAGGTGGCATTTCCTCAGTAGGTGCTGGACTCTGTACAGGGGAGGGAACATGAATTGGTGGAACCTCATGGATGTCTACCGGAACCTCTGGAAAAGGGTCTGATACTGGTATAATTGGTGCCGTGGAAGGCCCCACTCCTTCTACCCTCATTATCATCTGTGCCCTTGGTAACTCTTCATCCTCTAGTGCCACCCTCGCGGCCATTCTAGCTCTGGTAGTCGCCCTGACTACGGTCATCAATTCCTCAGCGGTCCTCTCTTTATTCTCGTCAGGACCTTCCACAAGATCCTCCTCAGCAGCAATCCCTTCCGGGATAACATCCTCAACTGCAACATTCACAATATGAATCTCCTCCGGTCCCTCGTTAGGGTACTCTATAGGATTCACAATTTGATCTCCAACATGTAATAAAACATTCTTATGCCGATGCCCCTAAACCTCAGGGTTCGGTGCCCCGCTGCCCTATATGATAAGAAACCATGTTACTATCATGAAATTTATAAGGGTTCCCATAAGGGTTTTAACTGTCAGCACTACATTAGGTAGTCCGACTATGAACTTGGCAAGAGTTCTTATTATCTTAGTGAACTTTTTATTTTAGCGTCGCATCATCTCTGAGGTTTATAACGCTTCGCTCTGATACCATTTCTGTAACACCCCCAAATCCGGGGTCAGGGATCCGGGTTGTCACGAGTTCCATTTCCCTTGATAATACTTAATCTTAATAATCAACCAACTATCGCGTACTGTGACCCCACAATATACACACACACCACAAGTTATAGACTCAGAGATGAATATCCAAAAATAACACAAGTCATTTTATTCCACAATCATAAACCATTACACCTTAAAAGAGTTTCTGAATAATTTACATATTCCTTGCCATTATTACAATTCATATAGATACATAAGTCTGGTGCATCAAAAGTTGGAAGCCTAGCCTATTGGTAATTCCTACCTCAACTACAGCGGCATCAACGCTTCCAGAAAACTGCGGAACATTGCCTAACCACTTGCGAATTGGAAGCTTGGTACTGTTCATCTTTTCTATCTGATGTTGTGTAATGAAAGAAGAAAGCAAGGGTAAGCAACAAGCCCACCAAAATAATAAGTATTATAATTAACAATATATGAGAATCCTCATAGTACTCATGAAAGTCTTGCTCAAGAAGAAATGAACCAAGTTTGATCTCTTAATGCGACCAAGTCGCAAAATATTTAGTATATAAGTATATATACTTTTCAAAATCTTAGAATCCTTTTCCAAGCATAATATACATAGAGTTCCAGTTTATAACTGTATGAAAATATCGTTGCAAGGTGATCTTATATATCTAACCTTGTTTCAATGTTTTTCTGAAAATCTTTATCATGCATAAGATAATCATTAACCAGATATAAGTTGAAAATGTGAAGTTACGAGATACTCCAATACACTTATATCTTTTCCGAATACTACTTGAACTACCACCGTTCAAGGTATAATATGTTTCAAAAGTTCATCACACATATGAGACTACAAGATAAGATTTGAATAGATTCAATCTTTGAAATATCATTCAGAAGAAATGAAGTTACGAGATACTTCATTAAGTCCCGATATATATATACACCTATACATATCTCATATTTTCCTTGGAAACCTCTGTTATAAAAAGTATAAACAGAGTTATAATATCCAATGAATTTGGAAAGAAGAAAACCTTGGCATAAACCTGATATCTTGCTGATCAGGCAAAGATACCAATAAGTAACCTTTTCTACTAGTAGATGGACGAATTCCCTACTCGTCATCACCCTGTCTGTATTAGGACCTATGCTGGACTGCCACTCAGCCACTTACGCATTGATGGACTCCCACTGAGCCACTTACACTTTCATGGACGCCCACTGAGCCCATGTTGCTTATGCCGACTCAAATAGATGGACTTACTTCCCGAACGTTGGGCAAGTAATCAAAATGTTTTCTCAAAACAGGAACCTCATTGCGAATATAAAATACACCACAGAGCCGGATCCCTCAGGTTTTGAGCGAGTATTTAAATCCCCTTCGAAAGGAAGATCTTAAATCTAAAAATGAGTTTTGGGATCCGCCCTAACTTTTAAAAAATCATTTTGAAGACTCGAAAACATTTTAAAGGATGTTTAGAGTAACGCTGATTTAATAAAATAAATCACTCCCGATATGTAAGAAATTACCTGAATATTATTATTTAAATAATATTCCCATAAAGGATAATCTTTATAAAAATAATCGAAGTAGAAGTTTTACAACTCATACTTGAAATGAATAATAAATAACCAAAGATATAATTGTTAGGAATATGTGTATTAGTTTGATGATAAGTTCAACAAAACACTTAAGTAGAAATCTGGTGTTTGTAGCCTCAACGGATAACACCATTCTGGCTATCCGTTGAAGGAGTAGCTTTACTTAGAAATAAGTTTAGTATTGTAGCATATTTCATTCTCTGTATTTAAGTTGTAATTCTTAGATGTTGTGGGAAATTATAAGTCATGTTGACTACTAGTGGATATGCAAATAGGAGGGCTAATTGTAAATATTCCATGCCTTGTAATTTTGTATAAGTGAAGTAGTATCAACTGATATTAAAGGCATTCAACGGATGAGGAACAAAGCTTCAACGGATGTCTCTAAAGCTTCAACGGATAACATCCATCAACAGATGAGTGCTTCAATGGATAAAGCTTCAACTGTTAATGCATCAACGGATAAAGCTTCAACGGATAAAGCTTCAATGGATAAAGCCATCAGCAGATGAAAGCTTCAACGGATGTTAAGTTCAATAGCAGTTGATAGTGACAATTCATAAGCTGACAGAGGCAGGGTTGACAGAGACAAACTGAAATGTGGCAGCCTCTAGGAGGAATCAAGAAAAAGCAGCATTTCCATTCTGGTGCAAATAAGGAAGTATTCAAAGATTCACAGCCAAACTCAAATTGTATTGGATAGAGAAATGAAGAAGAAACATGTGAAGAATCTTTTAATTGTATTCTACAGTTTTGTCTTCACTTGTAAATTTGGTGTTATATAAACAAAGTAGCAGCTAGTAATTAGATGGTGAATTTTTTCCAGAGCTGTTTAGAAAAATCCAGAGAGAAAATCATCTAGTTTGTACTAGGACGCAACTGTGATCAATTCTGTGATTCACAGATTTTCTGAAATAACATATCTCTGGTGGAATAACATATCCACCAGAAAAGTTTTTAAGTTCTTTGTGTTATTTATATTTGTGCTTGAATATATAGCTGTTTGTATTAGCTTAAAGCAATTCACACACATTTGTTCATGAAAACACTTAGTCTTAGAAACTGCTCAAAACTTGAAAAAGTTTTGAGATTTACATTCAACCCCCCTTCTGTAAATCTCATTGTTAGTCCACTAGGAATAACAATTGGTATCAGAGCAAGCTCTTAACATACAAAGAGTTTAAAGATCTATTCTGCTAACATCACGAGTAAGAAGGATATTGGTGTAAAGATTCCAATCCTGGAAGGAGATAACTATCATTACTGGAAAGTAAAGATGCATTTACATCTTCTCTCTCAAGATGAAAGCTGCATCAACTGCATTGAAAATGGACCTCACATCCCTCACAAAGTGGCCACAGCTGCTACTGCAACAGTTGCTGTTGGACAGTCTATTCCCAAGCCAAAAGCAGAATGGACTGTTGAAGATATTGAAGAGGTTCACAAGGACAAGAAAGCCATGAACATTCTGTTTAATGGCCTAGATCAAGATATGTTTGACAATGTCATTAACAGCCAAACTGCGAAGGAAATTTGGGATACTGTGCAACTTATCTGTGAAGGTACTGAGCAAGTTAGAGAAAACAAAATGCCGCTTCTCATTCAACAGTATGAATATTTTCATTTTGAAGAAGGAGAATCATTGAATGATACCTTCAACAGATTTCAGAAATTATTGAATGGATTGAAGCTGTATGGCAGAGTGTACCAAGTCAAGGACTCCAATTTAAAATTTCTGAGGTCTCTACCAAAGTAATGGAAGCCTATGACTGTTTCTCTAAGAAATTCTCAAGATTATAAGGACTTCACACTTGAAAGATTATATGGAATTTTGAAGACCTATGAACTTGAGATGAAGCAAGATGAGCTGTTGGAAAAGGGAAAAAGGAAAGGTGGATCAGTTGCACTTGTAGCTGACAATGAGAAGATTGAAGCCAGGAATGAAGAAAACACAATGCCAAGTCTCAAAATTGGCACAAGCAAATCAGAATCAAGTAAGGGAAAGGAACAAGTAGCGGAGGTTGAAGACAATTCCAGTCAAGATGACTCTGATGATGTTGATGAACATCTGGCTTTTCTGTCCAGGAGGTTTGCAAAGATGAAATTCAGGAAAAATGCAAAATTCACTAAGTCAAACAAGAACATGGTGGACAAATCTAAGTTCAAATGTTATAATTGTGGCATAAGTGGACACTTTGTAAATGATTGCAGAAAGCCATCCTCTGATAAGAGGAATTAGAATTGGAGTAGATTGACTTTTGGACTTCCGTTAGCTCCGCTTTTGAAATAGTACCTTTGTAATTGAATTTTCGATAAATAGATTGTATATTGTATCAGTTTGGAATTAATAGTCCGGAAGTGCGGGCTGTTTCAGTTGGTATCAAGAGCAGGCTGTCTTTCGGAGTGTAGTAGGTATGAGACTAGTACATTCCCTAGGATTCGATCTTGTGGATCATAGTTTGACCTTTGGTAGATCAAGGGGTAGACGTTTCATGAATTTTAGGATTGTTGTGAATTTGGGGACCAAATTCTTTTTAAGGAGGGTAGTATGTAATATCCCGTAATTTTTAGAATTAGATTAATAATTGAATAATAGAATAAAGAGTATTAAAATTAGAAAAGGACTAGGATCTAAAATTTAATTAGACTAATGGGCCTAAAATTTGGATCAGATTCTAATATGGATAACTTGTTGGTTAAGATATAGGGTTTTGTATCGTTATAAATACACCATATTCGTATTCCTTATTTTTATCATTAAAATTCGTAGGACTCTTCTCAGCAAAAATCAGCTGTCTTGTAAAATTCGTAAAAAAATTCATCGTAAGTCAAAATTCAGTGATTCTGGACTTTTCGGAAAGGTCTTTTCGTTCTCTACAACTATGATGTTTCATGTTTTCCAAGAAATCGTCGTTTAGAGGTTCAAAATCGAGTAGTTTCAGATCTGGTCAGGGTTTGAGGTAAGTTTTCGATCGATCTTACTAGTATTTTCAAAAATTATATGTTACGCGTTTATATTTGATTATTAAAATTTGGGCTAAGTGATTATATATTTGAAAGTATGATGTGTTACGGTATATGTATTGTTGTGTATATGTGTGATGTCTAGACGATAATTTTGGATTTGTGATTTGTGCCATGGTTTGTGAAAATATCGAATAAGAACTTAGGACCGTAGTCACCGGATTGTAGTGACAGTTTTCTGAAAATTTAGGACCGTTATCACCGGGTTGTAGTGGTCGTGGCATGAATTGTAGATTTTGAATTATTGTTGTTTATGTGATATGTGTATTGTGTGTATCGAATAGGAATAAGAATATGTATCGAAAGTGTTTGTTTCATATATCGTATTTTTTTATATGTGTTCATGTTACTTGGCCTGCTAGTTGGATCGATTGGTTTCTTGCTGGGCTGTATAGCTCATTACTTACAATTTCAGGTTTCGCCTAAGAGTTCGAGTTGGATAGCATTGGAGTTCGAGGACTTAGAATTGGAGTAGATTGACTTTTGGACTTCCGTTAGCTGCGCTTTTGAAATAGTACCTTTGTAATTGAATTTTCGATAAATAGATTGTATATTGTATCAGTTTGGAATTAATAGTCCGGAAGTGCGGGCTGTTATTGTAACGACTGAGAAATTACGCTTGTATTATATCATAATAAAGATAAATTATGTGAATTATTATGTGATTAAATGTGTTAAGTCATTAAACCCTAACTGCTATGTGTTACGTGTTGTCTGTTTTGATCCAAACGTGTTTTGGATAATTATTGAGTGTTTTATTGTAAGTTATAAATTTTATATCAAAACCCGTACAACTCAAAACTATGTTTTAAAATCCCGTATTTCAAACAAAATCATTGGCCCTATTTTGTTAAAAATGCCCTATACCATATCGTTATTCTGAACCCCTAGACGTTTTACAAATTTACCTTTTTCGCGAAAAACGACTTTTCCGGACCCCTTCGGGTACCAAAAACCCCACAAAAATCACATTTTTATTTTTATATGATCATGAAATTATCATATACAATTTTTCTTTGCATTTTTGTAATATTCACATTTTTTTGGGAATTTTTAGCATTTATTTTGTATTTATTAAATATTTGCAAATTCAATATTAATACCCAAAAATTATAAAAATTGGGGCCAAATATTTTTATTAGGAGTGTTATTAGACCCTTAATTTTATTTAGGGGTATTATTTTCATAAATATAAATACCTGATTTATTGTTAATTTTTCAGTTAATTTTAATTAAAAATCAGAAAATAATCAGAAAATTCAGAAAAAGAAAAGGAATTAGGGTTTGGTGAAGAACAGAGCAGGAGAATCAAAGCCACTTTTGATCGTGATTTCGGAGTCCAAATCGAACGTGTGAGTCTCCGGTGATGTTCGACGAGGAAGGAGGATGAAGGGAGGCCTGGGAACGAAGGAGACATCGTCTGTGTTGTTGTGCATCAGAAACGGGGAAGAAACGAACTTGAATCACACGATTTGGTCGTGTTTTCGCCTCGCCGGAAACCGTCACCGTCGCCGGATTCTGGGACGGCGACGGCTGTTCATCCTCGACCCGAGGTCGACCCAGTTTGCAACCCGGAAATGACCGGGGTTTGATCCTAAAAACCCAAACCCTGTTACTGTTTTTGTGTTTTTGATTAATTAATTATTTATTTATATTTTAGTATATTAAAATCAGTTTTTAGTAATTCTAAAAATCCAATTAAAATTAGATTTAAAAATCTAAAATATTTTGTAAATAAATTCTGAATTATTTTATAAATTTATAAATTCGAATTTAATTAATTATTTAACTATTTATCTAATTAGTTATCTAATTAATTAATAATTAGGTAATTAATTAATAATTAGGTAATTAATTAATAAATAAGGATTAAAAATAATTAAATAATATGATTAATAATCTAATAATTAGTTAATATTACGAGTAATGATTCGATAATGAGAATTATTATTCGAGCGTTAGTTATTCGAAGAATGTTGTAATAATTGTTCGTATCGTATAATTAAATACCAATAATTAATTGATTAATGAATCATATAAGTTACAGTAATAATATAATAGTTCGATAGTATTTGAGAATAGTGCGTAGCTTGTATTCATGCGAGTGATTAATCGTTGAGTTGGATTATAATTCGAGTAGTTAGCAGTTATTCGATAAATAGCGTATCAGTTAATTAAATCGATTGATTATTTGTAAATAATCGATTGGATCGAGTAAGTATTAATAATTTATAAATAAGTGTAATAAATAGTAATAAATCCTAATAATTAGGGATTAATTATTTTAAAATATAATTATTATTAATTAATTATTTAAAAGTGTAATTAAGGATTATTTAAT
Organism: Apium graveolens; assembly: GCF_009905375.1. Classification (NCBI taxonomy): domain Eukaryota; kingdom Viridiplantae; phylum Streptophyta; class Magnoliopsida; order Apiales; family Apiaceae; genus Apium; species Apium graveolens. The sequence goes on from NC_133654.1 coordinate 75,687,681, forward strand.
TATAATTAATTATTTATAATTATTTATTAATTAATTAAATCTTGTTTAATTCATAATAATTAAACTGTTAGTCCGATTTGAGCGAAAATAGTTGTAAGTTATAATTTCTTCCGGAAGAGAGTAGTCTTGTGATAATTAATGGTTCATAGGCTCTATTAGGGGTAGAATCGAGTCGAATAAATCCCGAAAAATTGTAATAAAATTAGATAGGGTTAATTATTATAAATATGAGTCTAGTATCGATTCTAAAAATAATTATAAGTCTAAAAATTAATTATGTGCTTTATGTGCTATGTGCTTGACGTGATTATGTGAACCTTACGTGCTATTTATTATATGTGTATATATGCGAGTCAGATAGAAACGCATGGGTAGACTGATAAGGTTACGTGATATCAATTGAGATACACGTATATAGTAAGTTATCTAAACGACTATCTTTCTATGATTGGTTCAGTGTTAGCAAGGCAGAGCAAGCTAGGGACAGAAGGAGGTGAGTTGAACCAGGTTAAGTACGCGCAAGACAAGTTTTTCCCCTATTCTAAATTCAGAATAGTGAATTATATTTCCTTTTATCATATCAGTTACCTTTGATAATCATTGTTCATATACACTGTTACCCATTTATTAATGCTTGTTTCAATTTCATTTCGATTCTTGATTTCTCCCAATTTATTGAATCCCCTATTCATATTCCAATACTTTTACCCTTGTTACATATACTTTGGTATATCCTGGTGTTGGGATATATCAAAAGCATTCCGATTGTTCTGGATGTTATTCCTTGGACTGGATGGTTACTATACGGGCTGGGTTTTACCCAAACCATTATTTAATAGGCCATAGTTGCCTGAGTACTCTTTATGTTGGTTGGGTCTATGCAGTTGGGTATAGATCCGCACTGTATCCTGACTGATCAGCAGGTTATAGTGCATATGTTGGTTCTTGTTTCCAGTCTTGTTCATTTGGCACTCGCCAGTATTGGCAAATTATTATCCTATACAGACTCAGATGGTTGATCAAACCAGCAGCTTATTGGTTCACTTATTTTCTCTCTTTATACTATATATATTATTGCAGGCTTGTTGAGCAATTTTGGCTCATTCCCTTTTATTGTTATTCCTATTGTTTTACAGTTAAGGTAGAGAATGAAACCAATCAGGACCCGCGTAGTCAAGAATCGAGTCAAGCAGCAGGACCCTCTTATACCAAGAGTGTTCTTTCCTATTCCCGAAGAGAGCTTTGAATTGCCAGATCAGGTGTAACAGGATAAGTAGTACTGTTGGGTTGAATAAAAGTTTTGTGTAGTTTGAATAAAAGTTGTGTGGTGAGATTATAGATAGAATAAAGTTTTGTAACAAAGAGAGTTCTTAAGACAGATTGTTTTATTTGGGTTTGTAATAAAGTGTAGTAAGTGGTTCTAGTTTTCAACTCGATCCTTAAAAGATCCTGAGTAGTATTAGTTCGGGGTAATTATTATATTTATATTCCGCTTGTGCAGGTTTAGTTTGTTGTTGTTGTTAATAATGCTCCAAATCTATACCCCGGATTTGGAGGGTGTTATAGTTGGCATCAGAGTTTAGGATTGGCCCTTGAAAACAAGAACGTTAGGATTAAGATAAGATAGGAAAATTAGATAGGATAGAAATAAGAGTATTAGGATTGTCTATTTATGTGATTAGAAATTATGATTTTAAGAATGTGATTTGATTTGTTTTTGTGTTATTATTGTTATTTATATTAGACGGCTTCTTCGTCGGAGCGGACTGAGTCAGACCCAGTAGCAGCACCAGTGTTAGCCCCAGTATCAGTACAGATGTTTCCTCCATTTCCACCACCTCCACCATTGCCACCTGGACCAGTGCCAGAGATACCACCTCCACCAGAGGTACCAGACTTTGTTGATTATTTTCCTTATTTTGAGCTGGAGATGTCTGACTTCCCGCCTTTGGAGTTACCGATGTTTGATGTTCCTGATATGATTGATCTTCCACAGTGGGATGACCTAGAGCCGCAGATTCCAGTACCGCAGCCTGAGATTCCAGATATTCCACAGATGAAGCCAGAGGCAGAGCCACCAGTGTATGCACCTATGGAGCAGCCTGTCCTATTCCCTGCCCCATTAGCTATTTATGCCCCTGTTCCTGGAGTATATCAGTTTCCACAGCCAGAGTTCATGGATGAGATAGTGGTAGATGGGCCGTTACCTTCTCGAGGTTCTAGCACGGATCTTTGTGAGCATCATACAGTGACTTATCAGTGCTTTCAGGCGGAGAGAGAGGAGATGATTCGATGGCAGAACCAGTGCAGAGAGATTCTTGGATTGTTTGAGACGCAGGCAGATGGTCCCGTCCAAGCATTACGATCAGATTACATACTGAGGGAGAGGTTACGTCAGATTCACCGGGTTAGTTCTCAGCAGCTTATGGATTTGAGACAGCAGGATCTTAGTGCAGAGACAACATATCGTAGAGCATTGGGACTTACCGAGGCAGTGCTAGAGGCGTTGCAGGAGGAGTTGAGTCACGTGCCACCAGGATTCTGAGACTAGTAGATAGAGGAGTGTTGTATCATGTACATTTTTGTATATGACTAGTTTGTATGAGTGTAACTACTAACTTTGACTGATAGTAGTAGCAATATGACTGACATATCATAGGTTTTTGTATCAAGCACTGACACCTGCAGCTGGTGTTCTACCTATATATATATATATATATGAGATGGTCTTTTGTACGTTTTCTTTATTTTATTTCCAGTCATTTAAGCATTTACATTTATTTTCATTATTTTACCGTTGCATATTTACAAATATTGTTTTATTTACGATCATGTTGTACCCTTTATGTTTTCAAAAAGATTTTTATTAAAAGTATTTTAAAAAGGGATTTATTTACACACCATACTATTTTATTTATTTGGCTATTTAATAAACTGTTTTATTTTCCCATATCAACTGTTTTAACACTGTTTTAATATTATAAAGATTATTTCCATTCCATAACACCTGTTTAATATACTGTTATTAAAGAGACCCCATTATTTTATCACCAAAAAGATGGCACCTAAAAGAAAAGCACGACCCGACTCATCAAATTGAAATACCGAGGGCCAAAACAATAATAACCAGATGGATCAGATGTTTAATCTCATGCAACAGCAGATGTTGATGATGCAACAATAAATGCAGCAGCAACATCAGCAGTTCTAGCAACAGATGTTACAGCAAGCCGCTCATCCAGGACATCAAGTACCACCAGCAGCACCTACGGTCACTTTCAAACAATTTCAGTCGGTAAAGCCTCCGAAATTTACTGGTTCCACAGATCCTACAAAGGCGAGAGTTTGGCTGAAGGAAATAGAAAAGGCTTTTTCGTTGGTAAAAGTTGAGGAAGAACATAAGATGAATTTTGCAAGCTACTTTCTAAAAGGTGAAGCCAATTACTGGTGAGAATTGAAGAAAGCTTTGAAAGGAGAAGGTGTGGTGACCTTGTATAGATTCACTGATCTTTTCTTGGAGAAATATTTTCCTCGCTTTATGAAAAACCAGATGGAGATCAAGTTCCTGGAGCTGAAGCAAGATAACTTATCAGTTGCGAATTATGAGATCAAGTTCACTGAATTGGCTAGATTTGTTCCTGAGCAAGTGGATACGGATGAGAAGCGGGCCAAGAGATTCCAGCAAGGACTGAAACCATGGATTCATAGCAGAGTAGCTGTGTTTGAACTGATGACTTATACGGCTGTTGTTCAGAAGGCCATGATTATTGAAGGTGAAAGTGAAGCAGCTCAGAAAGAGAAAGGACCAGGAAATTTTCAGAATCGCTTCAACAAAAGACCGGGATTTCAAGCTCGGGGAAAAGCAAACTTCAGGAGACCAGAACAAAATAACCAGAGGATGGGTAATCGACTTCCTGTCCCAACTGTAACACCCCCAAATCCGGGGTCGGGGATCCGGGTTGTCACGAGTTCGATTTCCCTTAATAACACCCAATCTTAATAATTAATCAATTATTCTGTACTGTGACCCCACCATAAACACACACACCACAAGTTATAGTCTCAGAGATGAATATCCAAAAATAATCACAAGTCGTTTTATTCCACAATTATATGCCAATACACCTTAAAAGGGTTTCTGAATAAATTTACATTTATTTGCCATTATTACAATTCATAAATATACATAAATCTGGTTCATCAATAGTTGAAAACCTAGCCTATTGGTAGCTCCTACCTCAGCTACGGCGGCATCAACGCTTCCAGAAAACTGCGGAATATTTTCTAACCGCTTGCGGATTGGAGGCTTGGTCCTGTTCATCTTGTCTAGCTGATCTTGTGTGATGAAAGAAGAAAGCAAGGGTTAGCAACAAGCCCACCAAAATAATATGTATAATGATTTACAATATATGAGCATTCTCATAGTACTCATGAAAGTCTTGGTCAAAAAGAGATGAACCAAGTTTGATATCTTACCGTGACCAAGTCGCAAAATATTCAGTATATATGTAGATATATACTTTTCACAATCTTTGAAATCCTCTGACATGTATAATATACACAGAGTTCCCGTTTATAACTGTATAAAATATCGTTGCAAGGTGATCTCATATATCTAACCTTGTCTCAACATTTTTCCGAAAATCTTTGACATGCACAAGATAATCATTTACTAGATATAAGTTTAAAAGATGAAGTTACAAGATACTCCAATATACTTATATCCGAATACTACTTGAACTACCACCGTTCAAGTTATAATCAGTTTCAAAAGTTCATCACCCAGATGAGACTACAAGATAAGACTTGAATAGATTCAATCCTTGAAATATCATTATAAATAATGAAGTTACGAGATACTTCATTAAGTCCCGATATATATATACACCTATATATATACATTTCATACACTCCTTGAAAACCTCTGTTATGAAAATTATAAACAGAGTTGCAATATCCAATGAATTTTGGAAAGAAAAGAATTTTGGCATAAACCTGATACCTTGCTGATCAGGCAAAGATACCAATAAGTAACCTTTTCTACTAGTAGATGGATGAATCCCCCATCGGTCATCACCCTGGCCACATAAGGACCTTGTGCTGGACCGCCACCCGGCCTCTTACGCTTTGATGGACTGCCACCCAGCCACTTACACTTTGATAGACCGTACCCCGGCCTGTCGCTTATGCCGACTCAATTAGAGGGACTTACTTCCCGAACGTTGGGCAAGTAATCAAATTGTTTCCTCAAAACAGCAACCACGTTGCGAATGTAAAATACACCACAGAGCCGGATCCCCCAGGTTTTGAGCGAGTATTTAAATCCCCTTTGAAAGGAAGATCTTAAATATAAAAATGAGTTTTGGGGTCCACTCTAACTTTAAAATTCATTTTGAAGACTCGAAAACATTTTTAACAATGTTTGGAGTACTGCTGATTTATTAAAATAAATCAGTCCCATATATTTAGAAAATATCTGAATATTATTATTTAAATAATATTTCCATAAAGAATAATCTTTATAAAAATAATTGAAGTAGAAGTTTTAAAACTCATACTTGAAATGGATATTAAATAACCAAAGATATACTTATACGAAAGTATAATCTTTATTTGAATAATCGAAAATAAGTTTGATTATCGAAACATTATTCTTTAATAAAATAAAGAATATTATTAAATAATAAGCGGAGTCATAATACCTCGAATGAGTATTATAAATAATATTCATTAAATAAATAAACGGAGTCATACATCCTCAAATGAATATCCAATTAATAATCATTAAATAGAATAAACAGAGTCATAAGTCCTCGAATGAATATTCAAATAATATTCATTAAATAAAATAAAGTTATCGAATAAACCTTATTCGATCAATAGTTTTGAAAACTATATCCATATATATATATATATATATATATATATATATATATATATATATACTCGGGAACATCGACTCCCGGTTTAGAAATATGTTCACCTTTGGGTCCCCTATACTAATGGTATACGCCACTACTGCTTATCTCTAGCATAGGTATTATGCAACTTATAAGCAATTGAAATCAACAGATAGATATCAAGATTATGAAACAGACATGCACATATACCATATCAGCATGCCACAATATATCGCAAGATTTGCTAATAACAATAATGCACTTATCACAAGATAATGCATATACATATATACATCACAACAACAGTATAACGGGTAGAAAACTTGCCTGAGTGCTCCCGGATAGACTTAAGCTTATAGTGGGTCCGATAACGTATGAACAACAACATAAGTCGGAATTAAACCTCGGTCGCTTAAGAAACTAGACTTTAACCATTTAGAGTCCTAACGTTCGCTTTCACGCTTAACGATTCACTTAAGTCGCTCGAGTACCCTCGGCTCCACCATTTTTAATAAATTAACCATTAAGGCTTTTAAGGCGATTCTTTCGCGAGTACCTTACCAACTGCCTAATCCACTTTACATAAATGTTTCATACCCCAATTAGTGATTTGAGGTCCTTAACCAAGGTTTCAAAGTAAGGCGAGGGGTAATGATTCGGTCGCGAAACGTCGTTACTTAAAACGGTCATTTCTCCTAAACCGTACATCGGATTCAAATGAACCACATATCAAAACGAAGCTCGTAACATGAACTATCTAATCATGACAATGGTCAAAACCTAACAGGGAGTTCTCGGGTCCTGATATTTAGAGCAAAAATAGTCTAAAGTAAATCGGACATTACGACGGCTATGTTTACGCGATTTCCCAAATTTTTACCATTCCAAATCATATCAATCCAACTACCAATCAACAACAACTCAAGATACACATAAATGCTACTAATTTGAGTCATAATAAGCTCAAGGATCTCAATCCAATCATATATTATAACATCTCCAAATTCAACTAAACTACTTAACAATTAAGCTCGAATCATGCTTATCATTCAAATTACTACTCATCCATCCAAACCATCTCCAAACTTCAACATTCAAACTTATTACTAAAGGGTGTGAAGATTTATACCTTTCTTGTAGGGTGGAAAGTTACTAGGAAGCCTTATGGAGCCTCCTACAAGCTTGATCTTTCCAAAGAAATTAAGAACACAAAGTTAGGCTTTAAAGTTTCTAAAAGTCCGATTGAAAGAACTGTAAAAATGAAGGTCTTACCATGATTATTTGGACGAGACTTGTGAACAAGAGTTGTAGGCCATCTTGATACCTTTCCAACGAGCTATAGAAAACAACATTTGAATGAGTATTGAAGGAGATATGGCAGTTTGAAGTTGCTGTGTTTATTTTGGCCGAGAGCTTGATGAAGAAAAGGGAAGAGCTTTTGTGTTTTTTGAGATTTGTTTTGATTTGCCTTGGTTGGTTGACTTTGTTTTGTTTTAATCATTTTTAACCATGAAAAATTGTGTGGTTATAAATCAACCACACTTCTTTCCCTTATGTCATGCTTTGGTCATCATGTGATGTCACCCTCCACACTTGTCATCTTCTTGTTGGTTTGATGACATCATCATCCCTAACCTCCTTGATTAACTCTTAATTGCTTGCCTAATAACCGCTGATCTGTTATACTGTTCGCTTAACTTTCGTTTTCGTTTATCGTTTGAGGGATCATACCCGGGATCTTATTACTTAGGTTTCTTTAACCTTTCTCAATACATTATATTCCTTTCATAATCCTCTCTTTTAATCCTTGAATTTAAATCCTTTTTATTTTGTTATCTTATACTCAATTTTTTCTGTATCTGGTAGATTTTCGGGAAAAATCAAAGTGTTCGAATTTGGATTCTGACGATCTTTACATACACTTATTTATCATATAGAGTACTAATAATATCCCAGAAGATCAATAAAAGAGCCCCTACATAGTGTGGCATGAAAAGTTTTCTTATTCAGCATAATCAGCAAAACACTATTCATAAGGGTTTTAAAAATTCCAAAAATTGGGGTTATTACAGTCTCCCCTCCTTAAAAGAATTCCGTCCCGGAATCAGATAGAAAATTCGTGGGCTTAGCTTTCTTTTCTTTCCGAACCTCATCCATCCTTTCCAAGGGAATACCTATAACAACACTAGGTCCCCTACTTCCTATTCCTTGTCCTTTCATATCAAATCAACATACTTCGTGTGCCCATCTTGGGCTACTACCAGCCGTCCTCTAATTAAATCTATTATATCCTTGGTCCTTTGGACCACTGCTGGTCTAAGCATCTTGCGCTCTGCAACATCATCATATCATAAGGGAGATCGACATTGTCTTCCCTCAAGGATCTTATAAGGCGACATCCCGATAATGACATATGATCTATTTTCATAAGAAAACTCAATCCGCGTTAAGTGATCATTCTAAATTCATTCAAGTCTATTGCACAGACTCTCATTATAGCTTTTAGCATTAGAGCTTTTGCTTCTTAATACCCATTCTTTTCCAGTTCGTAATCGCTACTACCTTCCGTTCCTAATATTATACAGGTTATACTTTTGCTCGTTAGCGTTCTATAACCTTTTAATAACCACGTCAACCTTAGTATCACTAACGCGTTAGAATCGGAATACCATTGTACTGATACTACTTCCTTTAGTTGCTTCCATCTTCGAAAGCTTGATCCATCATATAGAAGTAAAGGAATTTATTGAGAGATCACTATGATCATGAACACTTGTTACATTGCATAGTTAGTACAGAAGGTGGCCAGCCTTTAGTACTTGACAAGCAATTAAACAATATGTGGTATCCTACTAGGCTTCTATCACACAGATAGATAGTCATTCGGTAATACCTCCCCTTCTGGAAGGGTTGTTCTTCTCAGCTTACATGAAATGAAAAGAAGAGAAAAGAACGAACTGAAGAGAATTGTATATATGTAAAAAATATTGCCATAAAATATCTGCCTTGGAATCTACCTCTGAACTATAGAGGTTTGTCATAGGAGAACAAAATATATATGTATTTATATCAACATCAAGTATTATAGCATCGTATTTCACATGCCTAAATAGTTTTGCTATTCCGTCCATCATTCTATGGACCCATGCTCTTCCTCGAGCTTATACACAATCACCTTTGAAACTCCCTTGATATCGAAAATCGAATCTGGGATCTCATTCTAGACTTCATCGTTACTAGAATTCTATGCTTGCACCGCAACCTTCCTCATATAGTAATACGACTCTCTTTTCATAAGAGGGAATAAATATCCAATAGGTAGATACTCTACTTAATTAGTCTATCAATGATAACTTATACACTACCACGACCCGATTAGTGGTACTCAATCTCAACATCCATTCCAATACAACTCTCACGGTTGTAATCAGCTCATTACTCGCAGAATCATTGCTGCATTACTATGGTCCACCACTGACCTACTGTCGTCATTCATTTTCCATGAAATCTTAATATCTAACCATACGGAGTCCATACATGTCGTATAGAATACTCCTAAGGAGTTAACATAATCACCAATCATAATTCATGAAGAACACTCCAAACTCTGATGTACTTTCATGACATGAAGTAGATAAAATTGCAGAAGAGTTTCAATCAAAGCAACGATAGCAGGTTAATACCATTCTTAATCATATGCCTTCAATAGAAGACTTAACTCAAAGGTTCATCTAGTCCTTTTTGAAACATGGTCCTGGCTTATCTCAAGATAGTACCTTCTGAGATAGATAGCCTGCTTATGGTGATTACACGAATTAAACCTTTACCAACTACTATTACGGTTGGGTATTGCACAGTCATCAGAAGGAATGTCAATCTTCCAAACCATAATACAACCGTCACAGCTTTAACCATCATCACTGCATTCCTTTGGCACAAGCGCCTATAATTATCCTCTTACCTTTAAAGTGTCAGCCACCTTTTTGGCCTTTCCTGATAGTAAAATTTTCCTTACAGTCAATGTCATTTTAACCACCTCCAAATAAATTTTCTACCTCATTTCAATCACTGCTTATGTGAAGATGTTTTCCTTAAAATCTGATGAGTAAAAAAAAATATCACCATTTTTTTTATAAGTTATTGCCTCAGTCTTTAGAGGTTAATCACTGTCACGACTGACTCTCAATCATACTTAGAACATTTTTTATCGTAAGTCCTAATTGCCCTGAACAATTTCAACCATTACTGGTTCGATCCATACCTTCTCGTGGTTTAACACGTGCCTCACTTGGCATCATTATAATTACGTCATATTTCTTTTATCAACATTTCTATTCTTGAGAATTTTGAATATTACCTTTCTCCTTGTAAAACCTCTAAGGTTATCCTTGAATCGTTCCTCCTGTATTCCCTAGATACAGGGCATATCAAGATACCATTTATTAATACCAGGATCATTGTCTATATACTTCTGAAAAATTTCTCCACTGATCCTTAAAGGTTGTTATTACCTTAATCCTTTCCAATTCATACTGTCAAAACTCATACTATCCCTATTAAGGGTGAAATGCTAACCTTTATGCATTCCCCTAGGATTCGTTTTAAGTTACCGATGTTCTATCCTTAATTCCACCTTTAAAAAGGGTACATGCATCCTTCCATGGATAAATCAAGTCATACATCCCTGATAGGGGTGTCTTATTCAATCATTCCCACCCCGATAGTATATGCCTAATTTTCACAATAACATCTGTATTCAAAATGAGGTCAATCAATATGGCCTCCAAAAGATAACAACGGTTATCCGCTTTTCTTGCCTAATTTGGTAACGATAACAAGGATGTTCTGGAAGATATTGGTCGTGTTCAACGTGAACCGCTTCTTAATAATTCCTTATTTACTTTTGTTGTTAAATTCAACAGTCATCAATGTTGGGATATCTCTCATTCCTGGTGTCTCCCTTCCTGGATATCATGCCACCGGTCTTACATATACTTCACATTCTTGAAGGTCACTTCCTTCATCCAATTTTCCTAATTTCTTACTTCCTTGTCTCCTCAGTCTATCCGCGTCTCAATATTTATCCTTCGAACTATCTCAAGGTTTCCTCAAATCCTCCCAACTTACAGGGGATAAAATATATGTATCTCTTATTTCTTCAATCATCAACTTTAACTCATGGTGAATCACCTTCATCCTGACAATTACATACTTTTCTATTTCTATTGCTACGAGTCTTTAGGGTTTCCTCATACCCAACTCCCTTATCATTCCTCAAACTCTATTGCCTTTATATTCCTTTCCACTTCAGTTTCTTTTTATTTTCCTTTCTCTTATCATTATTTCATGAACCCACTAATCATTGACTTCAAGCATCACATCGTTCTGGGATTCTTGTCATCAGAACGAATCTTGACAACTTTTACAACTTAGCTTCATATTTCATCATACTCGTCCGCCTTTGTTCTGACTCTAAAGCTTTTACACTATCTCCATAACCATGGGAATTACTTTCCCGAAAATAATTGACTGAACTTTAATCAGTTTATTCTACCCTCTGGCTCCGTGCCTTTCTTGGTCTTTCACCAGTGGTGGCCCTTCTCTTAGGAGGGTAAGTGACAAAAATAGTCTTTTGTGATTCGTCAATCATTTAGAATCTCAAATGATTCCTCTATTTCCTTTAGCCAGGCTCTTGCCTCGACTGGGTCAGCTTATTCCTTCGAACTCTAAGAGCTTAGCGAATTAAAGAACCTGAAAGAATTTCTCACCGCATTGTTTCCTCAAGGTGGTGGTTGGGAATAAAAGTATAAGTTATGTTTAGACAGGTCCATGAATTGTCGTATAGGAGTACCGTCTCGGGTCCCCTTTCCTTACTCGACTCCCGTTTCCATAGTCCGAACGTTCCCTCATTCTCCCCATAATCGGGGTCATCCTACATGTTTTAAATCCTCATTTTCCACTCCATTATGTTATGGGTTCCTTCTATCTTGATGGCGACCTCCCTGACTATCACGTTCAGGGTTTGTTCTAAATCTTATTCCTCAAACTAGCTTTCATCTAAGATTTCATCTTTAAGCTATTGAACATTTGGAACCCAAATTCTGTAGGAATACCTCATTATTCCCTTATCATCTTTCTCGGTATTAATCTCTTATCTATTTGTTGGCTCTCTGCCTTCATTCATCACTTTTTCTGGCATAATATGTTCTTTTCCAATAATTCGGGCTTTTTGCAATCTCAAACAGCTTTTCGGTACCGGCTCCGATTACCTTCATATCTATTTCCATTTTCTCAAAATCTCTTATCAACTTTCCCAAAGACATTATCATCTTGAGTCTCTCCTTTACATTAAGGGCATTAGTCACCATTTTGGCTTTCCCTGGATGATAAAGAATCTCATAATCGTAATCCTTGATTAGCTCTAATCACCTCCTCTGGCGCATATTGAGCTCTTCCTGCGTGAAAATGCACTAGAGCACTTATGGCTTGTGTAAATCTCCCACTTCTCTCCATACAAGTAGTGCCTCCAATCTTTAGGGCAAAACTATTGCCACGAGCCCAAGCTCATGGGTGGAGATATCGAATTTTATATTCCCTTAGATGTCTTGACGTGTACGTGATTACCTTGCTGTGCTGTATAAGAAGCACCTTAATTCCTTATGCGAAGCGTCACTACAGATCACAAAATCTTCTTTTCCATCCGGCAATGCCATCATAGGGGCCGTCACCAATCTTTGCTTCAGTTCTTAAAGGCTGTTCTCGCATTTCTCTGTCCATTCGAACTTCTCAGTCTTATGAGTAAGCCGCGTTAAAGGGGCTACTATTTTTACAAACTTGAACGAACCTCCGGTAGTGACCGGCCAATCCTACCTCTGGTAGTTTCCCTAACCATGGTCATTAATTCCTCAATGGTCCTTTATTCATTCTTGTTAGGATCCTCCACGATATCCTCCTTAGCAACAATCCCATCTAGGACAACATCCTCGACCACTACATCCTCAATATGAACATCATCCGGTCCCGTGTTAGGACGCTCTATCGGGTCCACAATCTGATCTCCAATAACTAATAAAACATCATCGCGTTGTTGCTCCTCAACCTCAGGGTTCGGAGTCCCGCTAACATATACGATCACGAACTACGCTTCTATCACGATATTTATAAGGGTTCCCATAAGGGTTTTAACTGTCAGTACTACGTTAGGTAGCCCGACTATGAACTTGGCAAGAGTTCTTATTATCTTAGTGAACTTATTATCTTAACGTCACATCATCTCTGAGGTTTATAACGCTTAGCTCTGATACCATTTCTGTAACACCCCCAAATTCGGGGTCGGGGATCCGGGTTGTCATGAGTTCCATTTCCCTTAATAACACCCAATCTTAATAATTAATCAACTATTCTGTACTGTGACCCCACCATAAACACACACACCACAAGTTATAGTCTCAGAGATGAATATCCAAAAATAATCACAAGTCGTTTTATTCCACAAATATATGCCAATACACCTTAAAAGGGTTTCTGAATAAATTTACATTTATTTGCCATTATTACAATTCATAAATATACATAAATCTGGTTCATCAATAGTTGAAAACCTAGCCTATTGGTAGCTCCTACTTCAGCTACGGCGGCATTAACGCTTCCAGAAAACTGCGGAACATTTTCTAACCGCTTGCGGATTGGAGGCTTGGTCCTGTTCATCTTGTCTAGCTGATGTTGTGTGATGAAAGAAGAAAGTAAGGGTGAGCAACAAGCCCACCAAAATAATATGTATAATGATTTACAATATATGAGCATTCTCATAGTACTCATGAAAGTCTTGGTCAAGAAGAGATGAACGAAGTTTGATATCTTACCGTGACCAAGTCGCAAAATATTCAGTATATATGTAGATATATACTTTTCACAATCTTTGAAATCCTCTGACATGTATAATATACATAGAGTTCCCGTTTATAACTGTATAAAATATCGTTGCAAGGTGATCTCATATATCTAACCTTGTCTCAACGTTTTTCCGAAAATCTTTGACATGCACAAGATAATCATTTACTAGATATAAGTTTAAAAGATGAAGTTACAAGATACTCCAATATACTTATATCTGAATACTACTTGATCTACCACCGTTCAAGTTATAATCAGTTTCAAAAGTTCATCACCCAGATGAGACTACAAGATAAGACTTGAATAGATTCAATTCTTGAAATATCATTATAAATAATGAAGTTACGAGATACTTCATTAAGTCCCGATATATATATACACCTATATATATATACATTTCATACACTCCTGGAAAACCTCTGTTATGAAAATTATAAACAGAGTTGCAATATCCAATGAATTTTGGAAAGAAAAGAATTTTGGCATAAACCTGATATCTTGCTGATCAGACAAAGATACCAATAAGTAACATTTTCTACTAGTAGATGGATGAATCCCCCACCGGTCATCACCCTGGCCACATAAGGACCTTGTGCTGGACCGCCACCCGGCCTCTTACGCGTTGATGGACTGCCACCTAGCCACTTACACTTTGATAGACCGTACCCCGGCCTGTCGCTTATGCCGACTCAATTAGAGGGACTTACTTCCCGAATGTTGGGCAAGTAATCAAATTGTTTCCTCAAAACAGCAACCACGTTGTGAATGTAAAATACACCACAGAGCCGGATCCCCCAGGTTTTGAGCGAGTATTTAAATCCCCTTTGAAAGGAAGATCTTAAATATAAAAATGAGTTTTGGGGTCCACTCTAACTTTAAAAATCATTTTGAAGACTCGAAAACATTTTTAAGAATGTTTGGAGTACTGCAGATTTATTAAAATAAATCAGTCACAATATATTTAGAAAATATCTGAATATTATTATTTAAATAATATTCCCATAAAGAATAATCTTTATAAAAATAATTGAAGTAGAAGTTTTAAAACTCATACTTGAAATGGATATTAAATAACCAAAGATATACTTATACAAAAGTATAATCTTTATTTGAATAATCGAAAATAAGTTTGATTATCGAAACATTATTCTTTAATAAAATAAAGAATATTATTAAATAATAAGCGGAGTCATAATACCTCGAATGAGTATTATAAATAATATTCATTAAATAAAATAAACGGAGTCATACATCCTCAAATGAATATCCAATTAATAATCATTAAATAGAATAAACAGAGTCATAAGTCCTCGAATGAATATTCAAATAATATTCATTAAATAAAATATAGTTATCGAATAAACCTTATTCGATCAATAGTTTTGAAAACTATATCCATATATATATAAATATATATATATATATATACTCGGAAACATCGACTCCCGGTTTAGAAATATGTTCACCTTTGGGTCCCCTATACTAAGGGTATACACCACTACTGCTTATCTCTAGCATAGGTATTATGCAACTTATAAGCAATTGAAATCAACAGATAGATATCAAGATTATGAAACAGACATGCACATATACCATATCAGCATGCCACAATATATCGCAAGATTTGCTAATAACAATCATGCACTTATCACAAGATAATGCATATACATATATACATCACAACAACAGTATAACGGGTAGAAAACTTGCCTGAGTGCTCCCGGATAGACTTAAGCTTAGAGTGGGTCCAATAACCTATGAACGACAACATAAGTCGGAATTAAACCTCGGTCGCTTAAGAAACTAGACTTTAACCATTTAGAGTCCTAACGTTCGCTTTCGCGCTTAACGATTCACTTAAGTCGCTCGAGTACCCTCAGCTCCACCATTTTTAATAAATTAACCATTAATGATTTTAAGGCGATTCTTTCGCGAGTACCTTACCAACTGCCTAATCCACTTTACATAAATGTTTCATACTCCAATTAGTCATTTAAGGTCCTTAACCAAGGTTTCAAAGTAAGGCGAGGGGTAATGGTTCGGTCGCGAAACGCCGTTACTTAAAATGGTCGTTTCTCCTAAACCGTACATCAGATTCAAACGAACCACATATCAAAACGAAGCTCGTAACATGAACTATCTAATCATCACAATGGTCAAAACCTAACAGGGAGTTCTCGGGTCCTGATGTTAAGAGCAAAAACAGTCTAAAGTAAATCGGACATTACGACAGCTATGTTTACGCGATTTCCCAAATTTTTACCATTCCAAATCATATCAATCCAACTACCAATCAACAAAAACTCAAGATACACATCAATGCTACTGATTTCAGTCATAATAAGCTCAAGGATCTCAATCCAATAATAAATTATAACATCTCCAAATTCAACTAAACTACTTAACAATTAAGCTCGAATCATGCTTATCATTCAAATTACTACTCATCCATCCAAACCATCTCCAAACTTCAACATTCAAACTTATTACTAAAGGGTGTGAAGATTTATACCTTTCTTGTAGGGTGGAAAGTTACTAGGAAGCCTTATGGAGCCTCCTACAAGCTTGATATTTCCAAAGAAATCAAGATCACAAAGTTAGGCTTTAAAGTTTCTAAAAGTCCGATTTAAAGAACTGTAAAAATGAGGGTCTTACCTTGCTTATTTGGACGAGACTTGTGAACAAGAGTTGTAGGCCATCTCAATACCTTTCCAACGAGCTATAGAACACAACATTTGAGTGAGTATTGAAGGAGATATGGCAGTTTGAAGTTGCTGTGTTTATTTTGGCCGAGAGCTTGATGAAGAAAAGGGAAGAGCTTTTGTGTTTTTTGAGATTTGTTTTGATTTGCCTTGGTTGGTTGACTTTGTTTTGTTTTAATCATTTTTAACCATGAAAAGTTGTGTGCTTATAAATCAACCACACTTCTTTCCCTTATGTCATGCTTTGGTCATCATGTGATGTCACCCTCCACACTTGTCCTCTTCTTGTTGGTTTGATGACATCATCATCCCTAACCTCCTTGATTAACTCTTAATTGCTTGCCTAATGGCCGCTGATCTGTTATACGGTTCGCTTAACTTTCGTTTTCGTTTATCGTTTGAGGGATCATACCCGGGATCTTATTACTTAGGTTTCTTTAACCTTTCTCAATACATTATGTTCCTTTCATAATCCTCTCTTTTAATCCTTGAATTTAAATCCTTTTTATTCTGTTACCTTATACTCAATTCTTTCTGTATCTGGTAGATTTTCGGGAAAAATCAAAGTGTTCGAATTTGGATTCTGACGATCTTTACATACACTTATTTATCATATAGAGTACTAATAATATCCCAGAAGATCAATAAAAGAGCCCCTACATAGTGTGGCATGAAAAGTTTTCTTATTCAGCATAATCAGCAAAACACTATTAATAAGGGTTTCAAAAATTCCAAAAATTGGGGTTATTATACCAACTCAGCAAAGACTTATTCGACCGCCTACACCTGATTGCAGGACGTGTGGTAAAAAGCATACAGGAATTTGCAATAAGCCAAATGTCACGTGTTTCAAGTGCAAGCAAAGGGGACACTACTCTGGAGAATGTCCGATGGGAAGAGCAGAAGTCACTTGTTTCCAGTGTGAAAGAAAATGACATATTGCCAAAGACTGTAGAGGAATTGCAATGGCCGCTAGTATTCCAAGGGTTTTAGCATTAGCTCCACCTCCACTACCACAACAAAATCAGCCCAGGGTAAGGACTTTCAACATGTCAATGAAGGAAGCAGTACATAGTCCGAATGTGGTTGCAGGTACACTTCTTGTAAATTCCGTAAATGCTCTAGTATTGATTGATTCAGGAGCTACTAGATCTTTTATTTCTGAAGATTTTATCTCTAAGATAGATTGTGAGGCTCAGTGGTTAGATGAAGTATTAGTCATAAAATTAGCAAATGATGATCATGTTACAATAGATCGAGTATGCCCAAGTTGTGATATTGAGATAGGGAGATGTCATTTCTCAGTTGATTTGATACCTTTCAGGCTAAGAGAGTTTGATGTTATTTTAGGAATGGATTGGCTAGCTAGTAATAATGCTCAGATCGATTGTGCGAATAAGAAAGTGAAATTGCAAACTGAAGAAAATAAAACGGTAATATTTAAAGGTGAGAAGCAAAAGCAGATGTTCCTAACAATGATGCAGACGAGAAGATAGCTACGCCAAGGATGTCAAGCTTACTTAGCCTATGTACGGGATACTGACAAAGGTAATCCGAAGATTGAAGATATTCCTGTAGTTTGTGAGTTTCTTGATGTTTTTCCAGATGAACTTCCAGGACTTCCACCGGATCGAGAAATCGAGTTCACTATTGACTTGATGCCAGGGACTGAACCAATATCGAAAGCTCCATATCGAATGGCACATGTTGAAATGAAGGAATTAGCAAAGCAGTTACAAGAACTTCTTGACAAAGGAATTATAAGGCCAAGTGTATTCCCATGGGGTGCACCAGTATTGTTCGTGAAAAAGAAGGACGGTAGTATGCGACTGTGTATTGATTATCATGAGCTGAACAAGTTAACTATCAAGAATAAATATCCTTTACCTCGCATCGATGATTTATTTGATCAACTAAAAGGAGCAGCATGGTTTTCGAAAATCGACTTACGATAAGGCTATCATCAGTTAAAGATCAAGGCAGAAGATATTCCAAAGACGGCGTTCAGAACGAGATACAGACACTATGAATTTCTTGTGATGGCTTTTGGATTGACAAATGCACCTGCAGCGTTTATAGATTTGATGAATCGAGTATTCAAGAAGTATCTGGATAAGTTTATCATTGTATTTATTGATGACATCTTGATTTATTCAAAAACGGAAGAAGAACATGCAGCGTACTTAAGAACGACACTGGAGATATTACGAAAGGAGCAGCTTTATGCAAAATTTTCAAAATGTGAATTTTGGTTGAAAGAAGTGCAGTTTCTAGGGCATATCATCAGTAGAGAAGGAATCCAAGTCGATCCAGCAAAGATTGGAGCTGTGTTAAATTGGGAAAGACCAAAGACGCCAACTGAAGTCAGAAGTTTCTTGGGATTAGCTGGTTATTACAGAAGATTCGTTAAAGATTTTGCAAAGATAGCCACACCATTGACGAAGTTGACGCGAAAGAATGAAAAGTTCGAATGGAACGAGAAATGTGAAGCAAGTTTCCAAGAACTGAAAAATCGACTCGTAACTGCACCTGTGCTTATGTTACCTGATGATCAAGGAAATTTCGTCATATACAGTGACGCTTCTTATCGAGGACTCGGATGTGTTTTAATGCAACATGACAACGTGATCGCATATGCTTCTAGACAGCTAAAGCCTCATGAACAGAAATATCCGACGCACGATCTTGAACTAGCAGCAATTGTGTTCGCACTGAAGCTTTGGAGACATTATCTGTACGGTGAAAGATGTGAGATTTATACAGATCATAAAAGCTTGAAGTATATTTTCACCCAGAAGGAACTTAACATGCGACAGCGACGTTGGCTAGAGTTAATTAAGGATTACGACGTATCAATCAATTATCATCCAGGCAAGGCCAATGTAGTAGCAGATGCGTTAAGTCGAAAGGAACGATTGAACTTGTTAACGTTTTCAGAGGATTTAATCAAGGAATTCGATAGATTGGAAATTGAAGTGCGTGTACCAGAAAGTTCTACCGAAATGATTTGCGCTATGACTTTTCAGCTAAAACTATTGGAGAAAATAAGAAAGTGTCAGGAAGAAGTAATGGACCAAGATATCGACAATTTAACAGGAGAAGAGATTACCAGTCAGAAGGATGCTAAAGGAATTTTTCGTGTTGCTTCAAGGATTTGGATACCTAACGTACCGGAACTGAAAGCGAAAATTTTGCAAGATGCTCATAATTCAAGATATTCAATCCATCCCGGAAGCACGAAGATGTACAGAGACCTGAAGGAAAATTTTTGGTGGCCGAATATGAAGAAAGAAATAGCGGAATGGGTCAACAAATGTTATACGTGCCAAAGAGTGAAAGCTGAACATCAACGTCCGAGTGGACTACTACAGCCACTAGATATTCCAGGATGGAAATGGGAGCACTTAGCTATGGATTTCGTAGTGGGACTTCCAAGAACGAGAGCAAATCACGATGCAATTTGGGTTATTGTTGATCGATTGACGAAATCAGCACATTTTCTTCCAATTAACGAAAGATTCTCATTGGACAAATTAGTTCACTTATATCTCAAGGAAATTGTAATGCGTCATGGAGTACCAGTATCGATTGTATCGGATCGAGATCCTCTTTTCAATTCGAGATTTTGGAGACAATTCCAAGAATGTCTAGGAACGAAGTTGAACATGAGTACAACCTATCATCCACAAACAGACGGTCAAAGCAAAAGAACAATTCAAACAATTGAAGATATACTACGTGTATGCGCAATAGATTTTGAAGGCAATTGAGACGAGCACTTACCGCTAGTGGAATTTTCTTACAATAACAGTTATCAAGCAATTATTGGGATGCCACCTTATGAAGCTCTATATGGAAGAAAATGCAGATCACCTACCTGTTGGGATGAAGTAGGAGAACGTAAAATTCTAGGTCCAGAACTGATTCAGCAGACCAAGGAAAAAGTAGAACTGATTCGCAAGCGACTTGAAGCGGCGCAGAATCAACATCGTAAATATGCAGACCTATCTAGAAAGGATATGGACTACCAGGAAGGAGAACATGTATTGCTAAAGGTATCACCATGGAAGGGACTCACCAGGTTTGGTAACAAAGGCAAATTGAAACCTCGCTACGTTGGACCATTTGAAATTTTGAAGAAAATTGGAAAGGTTGCGTACGAGTTAGCTTTATCACCTAATATGCAGCATATTCACAACGTATTTCATGTATCTATGCTTAAGAAGTACAATCCTGATACAAGGCATGTAATAGAGTATGAACCAGTAGAACTTCAGGCAGATTTGTCATATGTAGAGCAGCCGATAAGAATTCTAGATCGGCAGGAGAGGGTATTAAGAAATAAGTCTGTGTCATTAGTGAAAGTCTTGTGGAGAAACCCAGTGGTTGAAGAATCAACCTGGGAGCTCGAGAGTGAAATGTTAGAAAAGTATCCTCAGTTATTTGCATAGTATGATTCTGTGGACAGAATCCTGTTAAGGGGGGAGAATGTAACGACTGAGAAATTACGCTTGTATTATATCATAATAAAGATAAATTATGTGAATTATTATGTGATTAAATGTGTTAAGTCATTAAACCCTAACTGCTATGTGTTACGTGTTGTCTGTTTTGATCCAAACGTGTTTTGGATAATTATTGAGTGTTTTATTGTAAGTTATAAATTTTATATCAAAACCCGTACAGCTCAAAACTATGTTTTAAAAGCCCGTATTTCAAACAAAATCATTGGCCCTATTTTGTTAAAAATGCCCTATAGCATATCGCTATTCTGAACCCCTAGACGTTTTACAAATTTACCTTTTTCGCGAAAAACGACTTTTCCGGACCCCTTCGGGTACCAAAAACCCCACAAAAATCACATTTTTATTTTTATATGATCATGAAATTATCATATATCATTTTTCTTTGCATTTTTGTAATATTCACAATTTTTGGAAATTTTTAGCATTTATTTTGTATTTATTAAATATTTGAAAATTCAATATTAATACCCAAAAATTATAAAATTTGGGGCCAAATATTTTTATTAGGAGTGTTATTAGACCCTTGATTTTATTTAGGGGTATTATTTTCATAAATATAAATACCTGATTTATTGTTAATTTTTCAGTTAATTTTAATTAAAAATCTGAAAATAATCAGAAAATTCAGAAAAAGAAAAGGAATTAGGGTTTGGTGAAGTACAGAGCAGGAGAATCAAAGCCACTTTTGATCGTGATTCCGGAGTCCAAATTGAATGTGTGAGTACTCATTTTGAAGTTTATGATCTGTAGTTTTCGATTATGTAATTGTTTTTAATGTTTGATTGATTGAATTGAAATTTGTATTTTCGGGTTTAATTTCTGAATTCGGATTTTGTGATTGAGTAGTTGTTTGATGATTCTGTTAGTATAGACGTTTAGATCGTCGATTTTGGAGTCGAACGACATCGGTTTCGTAGTGTTTGGCTTCGGTTTCGTGGTCGTCGGAAAAGCGGCGACGCCGTCGCTGTTCTTCGTCTCCAGTGATGTCCGACGAGGAAGGAGGACGAAGGGAGGCCTGGGAACGAAGGAGACATCATCTGTGTTGCTGTGCATCAGAAACGGGGAAGAAACGAACTTGAATCACACGATTTGTTCGTGTTTTCGCCTCGCCGGAAACCGTCACCGTCGCCGGATTCTGGGACGGCGACGGTTGTTCATGCTCGACCCGAGGTCGACCCGGTTTGCAACCCGGAAACGACCCGGGTTTGATCCTAAAAACCCAAACCCTGTTACTGTTTTTGTGTTTTTGATTAATTAATTATTTATTTATATTTTAGTATATTAAAATCAGTTTTTAGTAATTCTAAAAATCCAATAAAATTTAGATTTAAAAATCTAAAATATTTTGTACATAAATTCTGAATTATTTTATAAATTTATAAATTCAAATTTAATTATTTAATTAATTATTTAATTATTTATCTAATTATTTATTAGTTATCTAATTAATTAATAATTACGTAATTAATTAGGTAATTAGTTAATTAATTAATTAATAAAGATTAAAAATAATTAAATAATATGATTAATAATCTAATAATTAGTTAATATTACGAGTAATGATTCGTTAATGAGAATTATTATTCGAGCGTTTGTTATTTGAAGAATGTTGTAATAATTGTTCGTATCGTATAATTAAATACCGATAATTAATTGATTAACGAATCGTATAAGTTTCAGTAATAATATAATAGTTCGATAGTATTCGAGAATAGTGCGTAGCTTGTATTCAGTAATAATATAATAGTTCGTTGAGTTGGATTATAATTCGAGTAGTTAGTAGTTATTCGATAAATAGCGTATCAGTTAATTAAATCGATTGATTATTTGTAAATTATAGATCTGATCGAGTAAGTATTAATAATTTATAAATAAGTGTAATAAATAGTAATAAATCCTAATAATTAGGGATTAATTATTTTAAAATATAATAATTATTAATTAATTATTTAAAAGTGTAATTAAGGATTATTTAATTATAATTAATTATTTATAATTAATTATTAATTAATTAAATCTTGTTTAATTCAAAATAATTAAACCGTTAGTCCGATTTGAGCGAAACGAAGACCCCTAGACTCAGAAAAAATGAAAAGAATCCAACAAAAATAGTTTTAAGTTATAATTTCTTCCAGAAGAGAGTAGTCTTGTGATAATTAATGGTTCATAGGCTCTATTAGGGGTAGAATCGAGTCGAATAAATCCCGAAAAATTGTAATAAAATTAGATAGGGTTAACTATTATAAATATGAGTCTAGTATCGATTCTAAAAATAATTATAAGTCTAAAAATTAATTATGTGCTTTATGTGCTATGTACTTTATGTGATTATGTGAACCTTACGTGCTATATCATTATGTGTGTATATATGCGAGTCAGATAGAAACGCATGGGTAGACTGATAAGGTTACGTGATATCAATTGAGATACACGTATATAGTAAGTTATCTAAACTACTATCTTTCTATGATTGGTTCAGTGTTAGCAAGGCAGAGCAAGCTAGGGACAGAAGGCGGTGAGTTGAACCAGGTTAAGTACGCGCAAGGCAAGTTTTTCCCCTATTCTAAATTCAGAATAGTGAATTATATTTCCTTTTATCATATCAGTTTCCTTTGATAATCATTATTCATATACACTGGTACCCATTTATTAATGCTTGTTTCAATTTCATTTCGATTCTTGATTTCTCCCAATTTATTGAATCCCCTATTCATATTCCAATACTTTTACCCTTGTTACATATACTCTGGTATATCCTGGTGTTGGGATATATCTAAAGCATTCCGATTGTTCCGGATGCTATACCTTGGACTGGATGGTTATTATACGGGCTGGGTTTTACCCAGACCATTATTGAATAGGCCATAGTTGCCTGAGTACTCTTTATGTTGGTTGGGTCTATGCAATTGGGTATAGATCTGCACTGTATCCTGACTGATCAGCAGGTTATAGTGTGAAAGGCATATGTTAAGCCTATTCGTTTATTCAAGGATTTAACTCAACTCAAATAAGAATGTAACAAGTAAATAGTGGATCAATCGTCAGAGAGATCTCACAAAGTAACATCTGTCAAAGGATAAAGAAACATTGTTCATCTGCAGACTTGAAGATTCACTGGAAGAAGTTCAAGAATTTGATCATGCCTCAGTGATATAAATCAAGATCGTGGATTTAATCAAGTGACAGAGATCTCGTCAAGGTATCAATTTATTACAAGGATTCAATCAGAATGTTAAAGTCAAGACATGAAGAAACGTCACAAAAGTTAGTCACTCATGAACCAGACAGTACATCGAGTGTCAGCATTGAAGTGGCGGAATTGATTCACAAGTCTCAGTGACTTTCAGAAGATTGTCAGAAGAATGGTTGCTGCTCAGCGTTAGTATTAATTCTCCATTAATTAATTAAATCATATAATTTAATTAAGAAAATAAATTATATCTGCAAGGATTAATTTATTGATTAATTGAATTAAATTGATTAATTAATTTAGAATTAATATCAAGGATTTTCAGAATATTAATTGATTAAAATCTGTGATAATTCTAAAAAGACAACTGATTGTACTAGTATGACAATCGGTATGACAATTGATAGTCATACCGAATGTCTTGCAAATTCAGTTGATTGTTTTAATAGAATTTTCAAATAGATTAAAATCAATTAAGTATTCAGAAAAACAATTTCAATTGTACTACAATGACAATCGGTATGACAATCAATAGTCATACCGAAAGTCTTGCTAGTTCATTTTAATTGTCTTCCTAGCTCTAATAGATTGTCTCACCGAAAGTCATTCAAGCTTAAATGGATTGTCACACCAGTTCTCAACAACTTCGGCTGTGATTATTTAAAAAGAAGCAGAAGACATCATCTATTTAATCCTTAGCAGAAACAGAGCAGCTAATATACAGAACGAGAAAATTATAGCAGAACCAAAGAGAAAATATTTCATCCTTTCTTCTGTTTATTCAAGATCATAATTTCTAGATTGTAATGTTAAATCTAATCAACTAGAAATACTTATCTTGTTCTTGTATATCAATCTAGCGGATTAAAATCCCTAGAACTTAATCTCAAATCGCTTTTTAGCATTTGATCTTTTAATTACAAAAATAGAAAAAGTTCATGTCGAATTTATTCTAAATTTGTAATAATTGATTTGAGATTAATCCCTTGTAATCGATACCGTAGTTGTAACACCTTTCAAGTTTAATAAAAGTTTTATTTAACTTGAATTTTGTTTCACAATTTTATTCCGCATTTTATTCGACGAAACGGTATTGTTTGCATTCAACCCCCCCTTCTACAAACAAATTGGGACCTAACAATTGGTATCAGAGCCTTCTGATTAACGTACAAATCAAGATCCTAGACTTTTGTGTTTCTTTCACTTCTCGAATTTTTATTCACTCAAAAAATTCATAATGACTACACAAAAAGTTGGAACCGTTAAAATTCCACTTTTCGATAAAGAAAATTATGTGATGTGGAAGAAGAAGATGCTACTGTTTTTACAGGTTGCTAATCCCAAATATTTGCAAGTGTTGAAGAAGGGTCCAAAAATACCTATGGTTATTGAACCAGAGGTAATAGAAAATGATGTGGTAATCACCAAAGCGAGAACTTATGTGAAGGATCCTGAGGACTTCTCTCCTGCTGAAATAGAAGAAGCTTCCCTGGATGCTAGCCTTCAATTAATCTTAGTAGATTCCCTTAATCCCCTAATGAATAGACATGTGATGAATTGTAAAGATTCCAAACATATCTGGGAAACTATTGAGATTATTAATGAAGGCACAGAGGAAGTTAGGGAGAACAAACTAGAAATCCTAACCTCTGAGTATGAATACTTTAAATCCAATCCAGGAGAAGGAATCACTGAAGTGTTTGAGAGGTACAATGCATTGATCAATAACCTGAATATTAATGGTAAATACTATTCCATCAGGGAGGTCAACAAAAAGTTCCTTTTGACACTGCCAACTCATCTCGAACATAGAATCACTGCCATAAGAGAAGCAAGAGATCTGAGTGAGATTTCTTTGGAAAGGCTCTATGGTGTGTTAAAGACTTATGAGTTGGAGCAGATTCAGCAGAAGGAAGTTTACGGGAAAGGAAGGGTGGTCAGCACGTCTACTGCTCTGGTAGCTGATGAACAACAACAACAACAACCACTATATCAACAACAATCTCAACAGTCAGACAGAATGGTACAGTCTTCCAAGGTTGAAGACAATGTTATAGTAGCAGAATTTGATTCTCCTACTACCAATCAATCAGGAGATGATTATTATTCCTTGGAAGAACTGGAGCAATTGGAGGATGAGTCAATGGCCCTGATTGTCAAGAGATTCTCAAATGTCAGATTCAAAAGGAATCCCAAGTTCAAGTACAAGTCCAACTACAACAGATTCCAGAAAGGTGGATCTTCATCCTCTAACACCAGCAGTGGTGGGTATAAAACAGGGATGGTTGATCGAAGCACCATCCGATGCTTCAACTGTAATGAGTTGGGACACTTTGCCACAGAATGCAGAAAGCCAAAACAGGCAAGGAAGAACTCTTATGATTCTAATCAGAAGAGTAAATCTGAAAGGGCGTACCTGGCAAAGGGAAGAAGTTGGGATGATACTGACAGTGAAGATGAAGAAGTTGGGAATCTTGCTCTCATGGCTAGTGATGCAAGCACCTCATCGTCAAGAAAAGAGGTAAAACTTTCTGATGCTGAAATGGTTTATCATCTAAGAGGTAACTTAGATTGTGCTCGTCGTGATAATGAATTGTTAAATCAACAAATCAAAGACCTTGAGAAAGAGGTCAATGAATTAAGACTTGTGCACATTAATCAAGATAAACTTAAAGACCAAGTATCTTTTCTAGAGAATAGAGTTGACTGTTATAGACAACTCGAAACTATTCTCAAAGACAAGATCACCGGTCTTGAGGCTAAGGTTAAAGCTTACTTTAATTCTTGTTCGAAGTCCAAAGAGTTTTACAATAAGCAAGCTGTTAATCAAACACATGGAATAGGTTATGATTACAATGCTGCTATTGGAAAATTAGGCATAAACTCCCCTCCTCATGTATGTGCTAAAGGCAGGGAAGTACCACATGTGCTTAAGGGTGTTGATGAACCCCTCTATAAGGAATCAATTGCTGAACCATTTGATGAGACCTCTTTTATTATTCAAGAAGAAATTCGTGCTGAAGATAATGCTAATGGGAAAACTGTCTCCAAGTCAAGTGTGTCAAAAGTTCCAGTCAAGGTTGTGAAAGCAACTGAGACTAACTCAGACACACATGAGTTGGATAGCACAAATGCCATGTCTACCATGCATAAGTTGCCTATTGTTAATCCTTCTCATAAAGCATGTGGTGTTCCTGATTGTATGTCTTGTGCTTTTAATCTGTTGTTTGCTTATTTTAATGGTAAGCATGCTTCTAATGATAAGACTACTCCTCGTCAGCATGTGAATAATAGAAAGCATGATAGGTCTAAGACTGCTAGTCCTCCTAAAGTTAGAAAGGAGACATTTGTGCCTAAGCCTAAACATAAATCTGATAAGGCTGTTTTAAAGGTCAAATGTTCAGTCATTGAGAATGTTGAGAATAGTGAAATTAAGAATGTTGTTTTGCCTGATAAAGGCCAATTTTACAAGTATGCCGGACCCAGCCAAGCTTGGGTTCCGAAGAAGTTCTAATCCATTTGTATTGCAGGGCATTAAACAGGTACAACCGGTAGTGTGGATTCTTGACAGTGGATCGTCAAGACATATGACCGGAGATAGAGCCCTGCTATCAAATGTGGTTGAGAAAGCTGGCCCAGTGGTTACCTTTGGAGATAACAGCAAAGGTTTAACGGAGGGATATGGCTGTTTGCAAGCTGGAAATGTTATCATTGAAAATGTATATCTTGTGCAAGGACTTGAACACAATCTGCTTAGCATTAGTCAGTTCTGTGACAACGGCTACAATGTTTTATTCGATAAGCTGAAGTGTCAGATTCTGCACAAGAAAAGTGAAAAACCCTCTTTAATGGGAATACGGAAAGGAAATCTGTTCGTAGCTGACATGAACTCTGGAAGCAATCTTGAAGTCAATTGTTTCTATGCAAAAGCATCGTCAAATGAGAGTTGGCTATGGCACAAGAGACTTTCCCATCTCAATTTCAAGACAATGAATTCTCTTGTCAAAAGAGAACTGGTAAGAGGTCTGCCTCAGCTGGAATTCTCTCCAGAAGGACTATGTGAGGCTTGCCAGAAAGGAAAGTCAAAGAAAGCAAGTCACAAAGGCACTGACACATCTTCCATAACTGGTGTTCTGCAATTATTGCACATGGATTTATTTGGACCAGTTAATATCCTTTCTATGTCAAAGAAGTGTTACTGTCTTGTGATAGTTGATGACTATTCCAAGTATACGTGGGTTTTGTTTCTTCACTCTAAGGATGAAACACCACAAGTTGTGATTGATCATATCAAGATGATTGAGTTAGATTCTAACGTCCCTGTTAGAGCAATAAGGTCAGATAATGGAACAGAATTCAAGAATGCACTTCTAAATGGATTCTGTACAGACAAAGGGATTACCAGACAATTTTCAGCTCCTAGAACCCCTCAGCAAAATGGAGTGGTAGAAAGGAAGAATCGTACATTGATTGAAGCTTCAAGAACGATGTTAAATGAATCAGGTCTTCCAATGTACTTTTGGGCTGAAGCTGTCAATACTGCATGTTATACTCAGAATCGAACTCTAATCAACAAAGACTTCATGAAAACTCCTTATGAGATTTTGAATGAACAGAAACCTTCTATCAAATACTTTCATGTATTTGGTGCCAGATGCTTCGTGCTCAAGGATGGAGATGATCGTCGTGGTAAGTTCGAGGCAAAGGCATATGAGGGTATTTTTGTTGGATATGGAAGAAGATCATATAGAGTGTATATCATTGATCAACACAAAGTAACTGAAAGTGTCAATGTTACTTTTGATGACACTAAACTCCCTAGTATCCAAACTGAAGATCCTTCTGAGAAACTGAAGTTTGATGATATGTCAGATTCAGAGTCAGAACATGGTCAAGAACCTGAGGTTGTTGCTGTTGAAGAACTTGTTAATCCTGATATTACTCAAGGTAATAGTGATGGAAACTCTGGAAATAATGGAGATACCACTGCTACTGACGGAGAATCTTCAAGTCAACATGGCAACAACTCAGGGGGAGATGCTGAAGGATCATCTAGTAGGACACAACATCACAATGAATTTCAAGGCGAATCATCAAGATCAAATCTTCCAAGACAGACAGTCTGGAATAAAGCTCACCCTTTTGAGTTGATTATTGGTGATCCAGATGTTGGAGTCAGAACTAGACGTGCTACTCAAAATGAGTGTCTGTTCTCAGGATTTCTTTCTGAGATAGAACCTAAGAAAATTGAAGAAGCACTAACTGATCCAGATTGGGTGATTGCTATGCAAGATGAACTCAATCAGTTTGAAAGTCAACAAGTCTGGAAACTGGTACCTAGGCCTGTACACAAGAAAGCTGTTGGTACAAGGTGGGTATTCAGGAATAAACTAGATGAAGATGGTGTGGTTACAAGAAACAAGGCAAGACTGGTAGCTAAAGGGTATTCTCAAGCTGAAGGTATTGATTATGATGAAACCTATGCTCCAGTGGCTAGACTTGAGGCCATAAGGATATTTCTGGCATTCGCAGCATTTTCAAACTTTAAAGTTTATCAAATGGATGTCAAGAGCGCCTTTCTGAATGGAAAGTTGGATGAAGAGGTATATGTAGAGCAACCTCCTGGTTTTGAAGATCCAGATCATATGGATTTTGTCTTCTTTCTTTTCAAGGCTATCTATGGGCTAAAACAGTCACCAAGAAAATGGTATGACACTCTCTCTGAATTTCTTATTGAAAATAGCTTTATTAGAGGTGTCATAGACAAAACTCTCTTTTCTAAGAAACATAAGAATGATACTATATTAGTCCAAGTCTATGTGGATGATATAATATTTGGGTCTACTAATGATAATCTCTGTAAGAGATTTGCTAAGTTAATGCACAGCAAGTTTGAAATGAGCATGATGGGAGAGCTGAAGTTCTTTCTTGGATTACAAGTAAATCAAAGGTTAGATGGAACATTTATTTGTCAATCCAAGTATCTCAAGGAACTCCTCAAAAAGTACAATCTAGAGGATTCTGCATCAGCAAGAACTCCATCAACTACAGCTGTCAAGCTTGGACCATGTGAAAACTCCATTAAGGTAGATGTCACAAGCTACAGAGGTATGATTGGCTCGTTACTCTATCTTACTGCAAGTAGACCAGATATTATGTATGCTACATGCCTATGTGCAAGATTCCAAGCGGATCCTAGAGATATTCATCTCGTTGCTGTTAAACGAATCTTAAGATATCTTAAGGGAACACCAAATCTAGGTATTTGGTACCCTAAAGAATCTGGTTTTAACCTTGTTGGATATACAGATTCAGATTACGCAGGAAGTGTTGTTGATAGGAAAAGCACCTCAGGAAGTTGTCAATTCCTAGGAAGCAGGCTAGTCTCATGGTACAGCAAGAAACAGCAAACAGTTTCCAACTCAACGGCCGAGGCTGAATATATTGCTGCTGGAAGCTGCTGTGCTCAGATCTTGTGGATTAGGAATCAACTACGAGACTATGGCTCTGTATTGAACAAGATTCCTATTTTATGTGACAATACAAGTGCAATAGCCATCACCAACAACCCTGTGCAGCACTCGAGGACAAAGCACATTGACATCAGGTATCATTTTATTAGAGAGCACGTCATGAATGGTACTGTTGAACTATTTTTTGTTCCAACAGAAGAACAAATAGCAGATATTTTCACTAAACCACTTGACGAATCCACATTTACCAGATTAGTTGGTAAATTGGGCATGTTAAATAGTTTTAGTGATTAACTTAATTAATATCTGGAATCTGTTCTTGAATGAATTTACAAATAAATTTTTTCATAAATGAAAAATTCATTTGCAAATTTATTTTATCATTTTATCATATTTCTTGCTTATTTCTATGTAATATATATTATCTTATCTATGGTTATTTACTCTACTTGTTAATTGAAAATATCTCAGAATATTTTATTTCCTCTAAAAATATTTTTCTATGAATTTTATTTGCTAAAATTCAACAGAAATCTATTTTTTTATAAAAATAATTAATTCTGATATATTATCTTTGTTTCTGTAAAAATTATAAGTTTTACTATTTCAGTTTTATTTTTTTTTGAAATAAAGGTTCAGTACTTAATTAGATGTCTGTACATATTCATTTTATTTTAATACTGCAAAGACTATCGGCAAGACAATTAAAATTGTCTTGCTGAAAATCATTTCAGTATTCATGTAAATATAAATATGTTAATAGTTATTTTATATTAATACTAGAAAGACTATCGGCAAGACAATTGAAATTGTCTTGCTGAAAATCATTTTAGTATATAATGATTGCTTATTTTAAAATATCAGATTAATTTTATAACTGGCAAGACAATCGGTAGGACTATTGATTGTCATGCCAGTAATAAAATTAATATCAGAATTATTTTGTACTGGTATGACAATCGGTATGACTATCAGATTGTCATACCAGTTATATTTTTAATACTCTTTTTATTTGTTTTATTTTCCTTCTTTTTGCCTGGTATGACAATCGGTATGACAATCCCGGATTGTCATACCAGCTGTTATATAAGGCTTGTACTGCTTTGTTTTCAACCATTTTAATCACAGCAGTTCATTTTCGAAAAATTCTAACAGTTTTTCACTCTCTTTTTCTCTCTTCTCTCTCCTCGAACACCATCAATCCAAATTTTCTTGCTCGAGTTTTAACTCAGCACACTTAATCATCACTTTGTGATATATACATACAAGTATATACATAAAGAAGTGCTGCTGAAATTTTCTTAAAAAATAAAAATTATTATAAAAAAAAAAAAAAAATAAATGGCTCTCAATTTCCAAATTGTCGCGCATAATCAAGTTGGTTATTTTAATCCGGAAAAATGTGATGTTGAAAAATTTAAGCCGTGGATTAGATTTTTAAATGATCATTCGATTGTTAGCTCTGCTATTAAATCAAATGTGATTTTAAACGTCGATCTTCTTAGACTGATTTGCACAACTTCTACTGTGGCCGATGATTCAAAATCTTTTTCATTCACCATCGCAAACACACAGTATGTAGTTGATGAAACAGTCGTCAATCGTGCTTTAAATTTTCCACTAGACAATTTCTGTAATTTACCCTCTGAAAATGATATCACAAATTTTTTCAATGCCATTCACTATCAGGGGGTGATCAATTTAACCAAACTTTCTAAATCGAATTTGGTGTCTGAATGGGATATATTCTTCGATACACTTTCCAAAGTGTTTGCCAACTGCACAAAATCTAATTTTCATAACATTACTTCCACCCTGCAGTATATTGGTCTTGCGGTTGTTTTCAATCAAAGGATCAATTTTGGCAAACTACTTTTTCCCATTCTCCTGAGACGTCTAACTTCTGCTTTACGTGATCATTCTACAAATCGTAGGGTATCATGTTACTATGCTCGTTTTCTTATGCTCATAGCAGATCATCTACTCACCCCTGAACACAAATCACTTTTTGCTAACTCTGCTGTAACTGAACCCCCACCAGTTAGCAAAAAGATTTACACTCGCCAAGACACAACCTTCAAATTTATGCAAGTACCAGTACTTGTATCTGCTTTCATGGCCAATTATATTCCATTACCTATTTTTAATCTACCCGGCCATGAACAGCAACCTCAACCTCCAGTGGTACAAGCCACCCAGACTCTTCCATTACAGGTAGTAATTCCTCTCTCTCACTCTCTTCCTACTTCTGTTAACAGACCCTCAGTGGTTGATAGGGCTGACCATGAAGTTGTAGAACCACAGCTTCAATCCCAGGTCATAGAGCCAAACACAGAGTCTCATTCTATCTCACCCTCTCCCCCACTGTCAAAAATGTTACCCAGAAGATTATTAGGAAGTAGTAAATTGTTAAATATGAGTGAACCCTCAGCTCTGCCTCCTCCTAAGAAAAGAAAAACCTATTCTGAGGCATCTGAAAGCCCATCCTTGTCCTCCCAACAGGACATGGACTTTGAAATGGCCAATGAACAGTTTCTAGAGGCATTCTCTCAACAGGATGCATCTATTGAAATTCGCCATCGGGCCATGGCATCCTGTACTGAGTCAAGCACAATTCCATTACTCACAATGGAACCATACACTTCCCCAGATAATACTCAGGACACCCAGCGAGGAGTGCACGTCGAGTCGGTTACAGTGCCTGCCATAGTTACGGCAGAAGAGCATTCACATGCTTCAGAGGGAAAATCTGACTCTCCGCCATCTTTAATAGAGTCATTTTCTCCCCTCCCAGATCCAACAACTCTGGCTCCCTTATGGGATTCTCCACTCGCAGATTTATCTGGAGAAAGTGGAGGGCAACTCGGTCAATCTATCCCTGAAGCAATTCAGACATCTATTCCAAAAGATTTGATAGCATTGACTGAGGATCGGGACTCGCGAATTCCCATTGCACCACCACTGACCTCTCTTGAAGAGGCTAGGGTGATTTTTAATGCAGGTACCCAAGGACAGCAATTGGAAGACTCCTCACGAGCAATCATATTGAGAGAAACACATGCACGTGAGATGAGTGAACCAAATATGAGTGAACTTCAGGTGAGAGCACACACAAACACTGATACTGTCAACCTGTTAGCTCAGATTGCTGCCCTGAAAGAAGAACTTGCTAAAAGTCAAGCTGAAGCTCAAGCATTCAAAGAACAAGTGGTTGAACGGTCTTCTTCTTCCACCTCTGTCGACAATCAGCTTGCAATCATAAGGAATGACATCTCAGATTTAAAGACTGCTGTAATACCAAAGCTCAATTCTATTCAGGACACTCCAAACTTATCAGCTGATGACATATCCAACTTCTGCTCCCTACATACAAGGATGACTTCTCTTGAAGACCTCGTTGAGATGAATCATTCACTAGACAACTCAAGATTTCTAAAGATAGAGACGGGCATGGAACATCTGAATGAAGGCATGAAGCACTTATATTACATGGTCAAGAATTCTCATTGCCCTAATGAAGAACAAAGAGCTTATTTTGAAGGACCGTCTGGTGGAGGATCAGGCTCTGGAAGTGGTGGAGGTTTCAAAGGAAAGTCTGTAGAGGATCCCTCAACTAAGGGGGAGAAGAAAGGAGGGAGTAGTTCCAAAGGGAAAGAAAAAGATACTTCTGCTGGAGATAAAGGAAAGGCTGATGATGCCTACTACAGTGGAGAACAGGATGACTTCGATATTTTTGACATCCCCACTGAACCAGTTCAGGAAGATAAAGATGGGTTATTTGAAGCTGAAGAAGAAAGTGATTTTGAAGATTGGGAAGAAGAAGATACAGTGGATCCTAGGTTTGAGAAAGAATTTCAGAAAGAACAGTCAGAAATGCAAAGAAAAGAAGCTGAACTCAAGAAGGTCTCACAGATCATTGATAGGAGAAAAGACATACAAAGGACAGAAACTCTTCAGAAGCAACGTCTTCATGACATTAAAGCTCAAGAAAGGAGAAGAGATGTCAGACTGAAGATGGGTGTAAAGTGGGATGAAGCTAGGAGAGTACTCGATATGCCTCAGCTACGCACTAACAATGATAGGCAGTTCTTACATCTTCTTGACAAGCTGGAAATATCAAATCCTAACAATGACATGTACATGAATGCTATCAAGACTGAAGTCTCAAGGATCACAGCTGCTTTTGATAGATCCCTAAATGAGATGAGCATTTTTGTATATTGTCAGAGTGAAGGATCATTCAAGGTGTCACTTCATCTATTCGAGAATCGTTCGTTGTCAGAGATTTGGGTTCTTTTAAACAAAGTGAAAAGAAGCTCTGAGTTGAATGAAGTTCTTCGGGAAAGGCTTAAAGAGTTTGCCAGCAGGGCTAGTCCTCAAGTGGTCAACAATCCTCATCAAGTGAGATTCTTTAAGTCTGATTGTCTTCAAATCTGTCAGCTGGATGTACAATCTCTTAAAGACTACTCAGCTAAGCATCTGGTCTGGATGGAACATCATTTGAGAACTGCTGGATATTCATCCATGTTGAAGACTCAAGCTGCTGACTTGATTCAAGCTTATTGTGAGAAGAATGTTAAAAGGTACAATCAACTCAAGAATAAGTTGAAGACAGTTGGAGTTCAACCAGTCAGACCTGCAAGCTTCACTTCAGAAAAGGATCGTGTTTTTGACAAGGAATTGCTTCAAGATTTAGAAGAAGGTGAAGTCAGAAGAGAAGACAACTAAAGTCAATTAGCTCAAAACTCAATGTAATATGATTAGAGCGTTATGAATCAAGATAGTCTAATGTAGTTATATGTTCAGGCTAGAGGAACATCTATCTTGTATTCACTTGTAAATTTCATTTGGAATCTGGAAAATGTTAAATATAATCCAGAACTTTTCTGCTATTTACGTTGCATTACTGTTTATATCTTTTTCTTATTTGTTAGTTGAGTTATCCTCTAGGTATTTGTTGTTATTGTCTAACAAGCAAATAGGGGGAGATTGAAAGGCATATGTTAAGCCTATTCGTTTATTCAAGGATTTAACTCAACTCAAATAAGAATGTAACAAGTAAATAGTGGATCAATCGTCAGAGAGATCTCACAAAGTAACATCTGTCAAAGGATAAAGAAACATTGTTCATCTGCAGACTTGAAGATTCACTGGAAGAAGTTCAAGAATTTGATCATGCCTCAGTGATATAAATCAAGATCGTGGATTTAATCAAGTGACAGAGATCTCGTCAAGGTATCAATTTATTACAAGGATTCAATCAGAATGTTAAAGTCAAGACATGAAGAAACGTCACAAAAGTTAGTCACTCATGAACCAGACAGTACATCGAGTGTCAGCATTGAAGTGGCGGAATTGATTCACAAGTCTCAGTGACTTTCAGAAGATTGTCAGAAGAATGGTTGCTGCTCAGCGTTAGTATTAATTCTCCATTAATTAATTAAATCATATAATTTAATTAAGAAAATAAATTATATCTGCAAGGATTAATTTATTGATTAATTGAATTAAATTGATTAATTAATTTAGAATTAATATCAAGGATTTTCAGAATATTAATTGATTAAAATCTGTGATAATTCTAAAAAGACAACTGATTGTACTAGTATGACAATCGGTATGACAATTGATAGTCATACCGAATGTCTTGCAAATTCAGTTGATTGTTTTAATAGAATTTTCAAATAGATTAAAATCAATTAAGTATTCAGAAAAACAATTTCAATTGTACTACAATGACAATCGGTATGACAATCAATAGTCATACCGAAAGTCTTGCTAGTTCATTTTAATTGTCTTCCTAGCTCTAATAGATTGTCTCACCGAAAGTCATTCAAGCTTAAATGGATTGTCACACCAGTTCTCAACAACTTCGGCTGTGATTATTTAAAAAGAAGCAGAAGACATCATCTATTTAATCCTTAGCAGAAACAGAGCAGCTAATATACAGAACGAGAAAATTATAGCAGAACCAAAGAGAAAATATTTCATCCTTTCTTCTGTTTATTCAAGATCATAATTTCTAGATTGTAATGTTAAATCTAATCAACTAGAAATACTTATCTTGTTCTTGTATATCAATCTAGCGGATTAAAATCCCTAGAACTTAATCTCAAATCGCTTTTTAGCATTTGATCTTTTAATTACAAAAATAGAAAAAGTTCATGTCGAATTTATTCTAAATTTGTAATAATTGATTTGAGATTAATACCTTGTAATCGATACCGTAGTTGTAACACCTTTCAAGTTTAATAAAAGTTTTATTTAACTTGAATTTTGTTTCACAATTTTATTCCGCATTTTATTCGACGAAACGGTATTGTTTGCATTCAACCCCCCCTTCTACAAACAAATTGGGACCTAACATAGTGCATATGTTAGTTCTTGTTTCCAGTCTTGTTCATTTGGCACTCGCCAGTATTTGCAAATTATTATCCTATACAGACTCAGATGGTTGATCAAACCAGCAGCTTATTGGTTCACTTATTTTTCTCCCTTTATACTATATATATTGTTGCAGGCTTTTGAGCAATTTTGGCTCATCCCCTTTTATTGTTATTCCTATTATTTTACAGTTAAGGTAGAGAATGAAACCCATCAAGACCCGCGTAGTCAAGAAGCGAGTCAAGCAGCAGGACCCTCTTATACCAAGAGTGTTCCTTCCTATTCCCGAAGAGAGCTTTGAATTACCAGATCAGGTGTAACAGGATAAGTAGTACTGTTGGGTTGAATAAAAGTTTTGTGTAGTTTGAATAAAAGTTGTGTGGTGAGATTGTAGATAGAATAAAGTTTTGTAACAAAGAGAGTTCTTAAGACAAATTGTTTTATTTGGGTTTGTAATAAAGTGTAGGAAGTGGTTCTTGTTTTCAACTCGATCCTTAAAAGATCCTGAGTAGTATTAGTTCGGGGTAATTATTATATTTATATTCCGCTTGTGCAGGTTTAGTTTGTTGTTGTTGTTAATAATGCCCCAAATCTATACCCCGGATTTGGAGGGTGTTATAGTTATAGATCATACAGGCAGGAATTGTGGAGGTCAGAGAGAATAGTGGGGGCAAACAAACATCTCAGTTACATGCAGTATAATTGGAACCTCGAGACAGAATATAGGAGTCACTGATAGTTGAATCAGAAGAAGCTCAGGTAGAAGTACTTGAGGGACTGGACGTCAGGGCAGTATTTCACATGTCAGGGAAGTTTGGTCGTATTAGATTTTTAAGGAATATATAAGCTATATCCAATGATCAAGCCTATCTATTATGAAGCAGAGATTCGTACAGATTTAGTTCAAGAGGTGGTTACAGACTGAGGTTGGGACATAAACAAGATTTGATAGATACAGGTTTGACAAGCAATATGTGTCAAGTAACTATCGGGGATTTTACTACAACAGAATAAGAAGCTGGGCAAACAAGGATGAGTAGGGATTCAGTTAAAGAGTTGTGACAAAGGTGGAATGTTTTCTTAGGGAAGCAGCCAGTCAAAACTTATAGTGCACGAGAAAGGGTTGGGATGGATCAGATGACGAGAATATTGAATATCTTGCTTTTATAGCAAACTTTGAAGATGGTCCAACTCACATATCTCAGGTTTTAAATTCTTGAACCACTGCAATATTTTGCTCTCAATATTCAATGTATGATAATATCTTAGTGTTTTAATGTTTAACACTCGCACAAGCATGATAGCATCACACATAGATAATGATGTACTAGTTCACTAGATTATTTTCTGGTAACTAGGATTGATGTTTAACTTGTGCATGTTACATCAGATGATCTTAAATATTGTTTGAATATTTGTTGAGCATGATTAATTACTTTAGTGAGATATATGTTTTCCAGTTCTTAAGACCTTTATCTATGTTTATCTTCTGTATCCTATTACAATGTGATTTATTCATTTGATCTGAATTATTTGTTAAGATGTATTAATTTATAATTGGATTGAGATAGCTTGATGAGATTTATCAACATGATTGGACTAGATAGAATTAGTGATTTATTCATTAATTCTGTTTGTTCCATATCATGCCTATATTGCTTAATTCTTATGCGTAATATTTCTGAATGAATGCCATATATTCTTAATACAATGCTTGCTTATTTCAATGCCATGAATGCATCTCTTAGTACTTGCATTAATTGTAGAAAGCATGTTTAGGATCTTAATAGGGCAAAGACTGCTAGTCCTTCTTATGTAAGGTTGGAACCATTTATCCCCTAGCCTAAGACAAATTTGTCAAGGGTAGTAAAATGGAGAAAATGGTCAGTCAAAGATAAGAATTATCATGATAAGATTGCATCTGCTGTTATCTATGTTTATAGTAAAATCTCTAATCCAACTGGACACAAGCTGATAAATTGGGTACCAAGAACTGTTAATCCATTTGTGAGTGCAGGACATAACAGGTTAATTAATTCATATGTATTCTTGGTAATTCATACTCAAGGCTTATGATCAAAGAAAGAGCCTCACAATCAAATGTGATTGACAAAAGCTATTCCGTCAGTAATCTTTGGAGATGACAGCAATGGTTTTCATTACGGGACAAGCTATGCAGAAAAGGGATGTCATCATGGAATCAACAATTGCTATCACTGATAACAACTAATTATTGGAGTCATTGATAACAATTGAAGCAT
Organism: Apium graveolens; assembly: GCF_009905375.1. NCBI lineage: Eukaryota > Viridiplantae > Streptophyta > Magnoliopsida > Apiales > Apiaceae > Apium > Apium graveolens. The sequence goes on from NC_133654.1 coordinate 75,727,010, forward strand.
CTTTCTTGCTGGAGAATCAAGGAACAAATCCTCGTATCAGACAGTTCTGCATTAAAGGATACAATATCAACTCATTGAAGGATTAATGTCTCATCTGAAGCAGGAAGGTTGAGAAGCTTGTTCTTCTTAGATTAAGGAAAGGAAATACTCGTGGCTAGACTGGAAACTCTGAAAAGGTGAAGTTAGTGGTTTATACCGTAAAACTTCATCTGACAAAAGTTTAGCTATGGCATTAGAAGCTCTCACCCTTGAACATCAACTCAAGGAACTATTTTGTAAAAAGGGGTTTAGTGAGAGGAATACCTCATCTCGAATTCAGAAGATGGAAAATGTGAGGTATGTCAGAAAGAGAAGTCAAAGACAACATCACATTAAAGTAAAGATATACCTTAGTGATTGTGGTTGATTACTCTTATTAAACAAAGTTGTTGTTCGTGCGTTCTACAGAAGAAAACAATGAAATGTTTTCAGTTGTTTGAAGATCTTGGCATTTTCAGCTAAGACTAGTGAGGATATTCTTCATGGTTACTCAGTGGAGTCTACAACCTACAGGGCATTTGTGGTTGATCAACAGGTGGTGATAGACAGTCTAAGTGCACAGTTCAACAACTCCATGCTCCAAGCTATTAAAGGAGAAATTAATGGTATTGATGATTCATATCCAAGCAATGGAATGTCAGTGTATAACACAACTTATTATTTCAATGAAGCCAGTCAGCAAGGGTAAGGATCTTCAGAAAATCCCAGCAACATCTTAGGGGGAGCAAAAGAAGGATCAACTAGTCAGAAACAACACCATATTGAAAATTCAGAGGTCACAACAAGAACATATCTGCTGAGACAAAGGGTTTGATGTTAAGTCTATTCCCAGAGTTTAGTTCTTAAGTGATCCAGATGGTGGATTAATGATTAGCAGGGCTACTGAGTGCGAATGATTATTTTTCTAGTTTTCTATCTGTAGAAGAAACTAAGAAAGGTATAGAAGCTCTGATAGATCCGAATTAATTGGATGATTGTAAAGCAAGATGAACTCAATCATTCAGCAAGCAGATTGTAGGGAAGCTGGTATCCAAACCAAGTGACAATATTGTAATTGGTACAAGGATAACCAGAAGTCAAACTGGATGTCAATGGCATTGTTACGAGGGACAAGGCCAAACTGGATGCTAGGTTATTATCAGGAAGCAGTATTTAACAGATAGCACCACTGACGAGTCTTGAGGATATTACGACTTATCAGGCACCTGATGCATATTACACTTGGAATTGGACTCTAGTAGATGTGTACAAGTGGCACTCCTGGTTGGTGAGTCAAAATAGGAAGTCAATGCACCACTGTTCATGGACTTTGTAGTTGCAGATCTATTGGACTATGCATATCTCTTCTTCACAATCTCACTTCATGTTGGTATGAACTAGTATACTACTCAAGCATTCGTCAAAGACATGGTATGGCACTCTAATTGAAGTTACAGTTTAATATGAACTAGTAGAGTCGTCATATTAACAACTCTCTTATCACTAGGCACAAACATATTTTTTTATATATGCAGTGATATAATAATAATGTTATATGTTGGTATACTAACAAATACTTGTGCAAGATTATTTGCTAAGTAATTGCAGAGTAGGTATGGAGGAGCATGTTGGAAAGGCTGTAATTCTTTTTCGAATTACTTCAAGCAAGCCATTAGAATAATTATTTTAGGAGATCAAGCAAGCCAAAGGAACAATTCTTTTAGGAGCACAAGTAAACCAAAAGAATGATGGAAATATAAGTAAGTTAAGGATCTTTTGAAGATGCAAAATTTGGAAGATTCTGAACATGCCAAGACTACTTACCAACAGAAATCACTAAAGCTTGATCAATGCAACTCAGGTATAATGATAAGCTATAGAGGTATGACGAGCTCACTCTTTTACTCAAATGCTAATAGACAACATGTAATGTCTCAAGATGCCAATGTGCAAGGTTCCAAGTGGATCCTAGAGAATCCAATCTTATAGCTATTAACAAGATTATTAGATATCTAACAGGATTACCGACTCTTGGAGTATAGTAACCTAAAGATATTATGCTTAACATGTTTGGCTATATAGATACAGATTATGCAGGTTGTAAGAATGACATGAGAAGCATCTCAAGAAGCTGTCAACTTTATGGAAGAATATTAATTTCCTGTTATGATGAGAAACAACTTCAAATCCAACAACTCTGTGAAACACTCTATGACAAGGCACCTTCATACCAGGTATTATTTATTTCGAGAGCATGTCTTTTAATCAAAGAGTTATTGACAAAAATATTTATTAAATCACTTGATAAAGTTAATTTTTCAAGACTGGTTTTTAAGTGTGGGATATCATTCATTGCACATTAGTTGGAAATCCCATCTGTAAGGAATTCTTAATATAAGTTCACAAGTATTAAATCTTCAATATTTAAAGGACTTGTGAATTAATCAGTAATCCAGTACCTCGTACTTAATGCTAATATCTTGATTATCATGATTACAATGTCATATATATTTATGGTAGTTAAGTATTATAACATTAAGTTTAAATATTATTTTAACTGATTTAAGTTATGACTGTAGACAATTCCATTCTATATCAGTCTCATAATTTAAATTTTATTAAAATAATATGCAGCATAGTTATTTGTATCATTTATGAATAATTATGATACTTTTAGTATTAGTGATATTATTTAGAATTTTTGTTCTAAGTAATCAATGCTTATTTCTAAAATCACTGATATTGAAAGTTAAAGTATTTTCTAAGATATGTGTATAAAAATCTCAATATTTTATATGCTTAGAAAGTATTTCTAAAATTACTTATTATCCAAAGAGTGATTGCCATGTATATAAGTCATATATCCTATTGGTGCTTACTCAAGGATACTTATAAATATTTAAGTGCTAGTATCTAACTCATAGATATTTAGTATTTATTTATTTAGTATTTATTTTGGGTTGTTTGGATTACGGAATTTGAAGCAATTCAATGATTTCATTTGCTCCATAATTCAAACTATCTTAAAATAAATAAGCAGCATGATTGATTATAACTAAATTTGTCAATAGTTGATATCTAGTATATTGATTGTAACTTATGTGTTATAAATTAATTATGAGATTTTGGTTTTAGTAAATTTAACAATGTTTGTATCTCAAGAATTCACTGAAATCATAATATGATTGTAGCATGATTAGTTGTGTGTAATTTCTTGACTTACATCAGTTAATGATATCTAGTTAAGATTTTAACTATGAACTAATTGTGAAGTATTAGTATTTGTGACATTACTTAGAACTCCTCTAAGTAATCAATGCTTATCTTCAGTCACTTATACTAATATAGAAAGTGTGGAAACTTTTCTTAAGTACAACTACGGTTAAAATGTTTGATTGCATTATTAGAAGTTACCATATGTTCTCCAGTTAGAATAATTTTTATACTTATTTGTAAATTCCTAAACACTTTGATAATAGATGCAATACTCAATGGATCAAAGTATATGGAACTTAGAATATTTTTCTAAGATTACAAACAAGTCAATGTTGGTTAATGTTGCTTTATTTATCGAACCAATATTATTTCAGATACTACAGTTGTTAAGAGTTAACAATTGTATGATATATGAAATTGAATGCTGATATCTGTCTGATAGATAATTGGTATTTAATTCATTGATATCTTATTTTAATAATTAAAATAAGATGCAACATAATTATTGGTATCTAAAGTACTTGACAAGTATCAGTCAATGATATATTGTTAATATTTTGTTGCAGATAATTGTGAGATTTTAAGTTCTAGTGAATTTATATGAGTTGCTATATCTGACAGATTCACTACAATTTGAAATCAATAGCATAATCATTCTTATTAAGATTATTTATCAACAAACAATGTTGTTGATTATAGTTTATAAAGACAGATTATGGAGCTTTTAATATGAATGAGAATTGCTTAGACTTTACCCTAAGTAATCAATGCTTTTACAATAACTCATTCATATTAAAAGACAAAATCTTTCTTTCTCTTCTTAATACTGCTAGGTCATCAGTCTGTGTCTTATCAAATCATTTATCTTTTTAGGAATAAAAACAGACTTGTGCACTCGAACAGTTTTAGAAGAAAATCAAACTTCTTTCTACTTTAGTGATTGCTTATTTCATTTCAGTCGTTTTAAAATCACTATTGTACATCATTTCTCTCAAAAGATTAAATGCATAATTTTCATTCATTATAGATCTTAAGTGCATTTTATCTCTATATTGCCATATGCTCTGTGATGCAGGTTCAGCCTCCAATGGCCTTCTTTCATTTGATAGTCATGAGGTTGAAAACCCACAACTTCTATCCCAGAATGTAAAGACAAACACAGAAACAGAACCAACCAACACTCTCTTACCCCTAAAATGAAGTATGAATGAGCGTGAGGGAGAAAGTACCTTAGTGCACCACATAAGGAAGGTTTTGAAGTCAACCCAGCAGCTCTATCTCCTACAAAGATGAGTGGTACTTAAACTGAGGCAACTACTAGCTCCCATACATCTTCTCAAAATGATGTAATGGCTGATAATGCATAAAATAGCTACTAGATTCATCCTCTCAACAGGGTGCATCTATTGAAATTTTCTTGTCGGCCAGGGTATCCGATGTAGTGTCACCACCTTAAATATAAAAAATTCTTGATGCACAAGGAAAGGTTACACACACAAAGGATGAGTTGATGGAAATAAGAGTTTCGACCATTTTAAGGTCAGATTCGATTGTTCAAGGTTCTTTTATGGACCAATTGCCTTTACAGGTGTTAGGAGAGGATACTGATCCAATAGCCATATATCAGTGGTCAGTGTCTACCTCCCCAGGACTAATAAACCTGGATGTATCTGCGGATAGTGGATCTGACATAGGTGCAGATCGTAACTTGTTGATAATGATTCAAATACTACCTGATGAATCACAAAGAAATGTCTTCACAGACATTAGAAGGGAACTTTGATCTTAATTCTAAATCCTTCGGATCATTGTTTACCTTCCTAGAGTTCAAACCTGGAACCCTAAAATGGAAACTAGCAACTTGTAGATTATGACTCAGATTTATCTGACGAGTCTAACAAGGATGGGGATTTGCGAACTCCCATTGCACCAGCTGTGACCTCCTTAAGGATGGCTAAGGTGATTTCCCTTGTAGGTATAGCTGGATTTTGGAGCTATGAGAGGAGTGATACACTTGTAAGAATGAGTGTAAACACGAGTGGAAAGAAGAGTGATACATTTGTGAGAATGAGTGTAAACACGAGTGGAGAGAAGAGTGAAACACATGTGAGGTACACGAAACAGAATCACACACTCACAGTGAGGAAGAAAGAAAAACACCATATCCCATTCCCTATCCCTAAACATGGTTCTCGATACTTCGGGTCTCGAATCTGTTTATGATTGGAACCTAACTCTTATGGACCTAAAATTTACAGATTGGATTAGAATGCTTTAGGATTTAACAAATTGGGAGCTAACAATTGGTAACAATTGGTGATCTCACATTTGGGAGGTATAAGGAGTTGGGAAGATTGGTGAACATGATGATCAGCAGTGAACTCATACTTGCAGCATTTAAAGGGACATGGTTGATCAGACTCTGACTTGTTATTTCTTTTTCAACAAAGTAAAATATGAGAACTCCTTCAGACAATAACATACATTCCTTCTCTAAGGGGGAGATAAAATCTTATATAATAGTTTGGAGGATTCCTCAACGAAGGGGGAGGAATAGCAGGGAGGAGCAAAAAGGTAAAGCATATAACCACAACACCATTGTTATTTATAACTACGGATCCTATTTTACAGGAGAGGTGGTAAACATGAAGGTGATTTCCTAATGATCAGAAGAAGTGGTTTGGTTCATCATTATTCTTTAAAAGGGGAGAAGCTATTTTCCAAAAGGGGGGTAACATTGGTTTTTATCTGTGGATCCTATTGTACGGGAGAGGTGGTAAACGAAGGTGATCTCCTTTAAGCAGTTGATTCTCATAGGGGGAGAAGCAAGAGAGATGTGCGCTTCTCAACAGGAAATGTGGTTGTACAAAAGAAGCTGCTGATGATTACTTCAAGACTGAGAAGTATTATCTGGCAGATGTAATAACCCCCAAAATTTTGAACTTTTTGTAACCCTTATGAATAGTGTTTTTGCTGAACAAGAAGACTTTTCATGCCACACTATGTAGGGGTTTTTATATGGATATTCTGAGATTTTATTAGTACTCTATATGGTATATAAGTGTATGTAAAGATCGTCAGAATCCAATTCCGAACACTTTGATTTTTCCCGGAAATCCACTAGATACGGAAAGAATTGAGTATAAGGTAACAGGATAAAAATGATTTAAATTAAAGGATTATAAGAGAGGATCATAAAAGGATTATAATGTATTGAGAAAGGTTAAGGAAACCCAAGTAATAAGATCCCGGGTATGATCCCTCAAACGAGAAACGAGAACGAAAGTTAAGCGAACCGTATAATAGATCAGCGGTCATTAGGCAAACAATTAGGAAGTTAATCATGGAGGTTAGGGATGATGAGGTCATCCAACCAATAAGAAGAGGGAAAGTAAGGGATGATGACATCACAAGGTGACATAAGCATGACATAGGGGGGAAGGTGGTGTGGATGAATGATAACCACACAAAGTTCAAGGTTAATAAGGTAAATAACCAAAATATAATCAAAAAACAACCAAGCTAAGCTAAACAAATCACAAACACAAAATCATTTCATTTCTTCAACCATTGCTCTCGGCTTTTCTCTCCATTTCAAGAAGAAGAATTTCAAAATTCAAGTTCCAAGCTTCCTTAATTGGTAAGATAATTATCTAGTACTCCTTATGCATAGATATAGCTATCCTATAAGTTTAAGCCTCCAAATAATTCACAATCTTCTCCAAGAAATCAATGAAGAAGATAATGAATAGTGATTTCAAGATTTTTAACTTGATTTTTCTTGTTTTTCCTTTAAGATCCAAGCATCCCTAAGACATCTCAAGGCTTCTTAAGGCTTCCTAGCTACTCCAATCACTTCAAGGAAGGTATAACATCTCCAAACCCTAGCTTTACTTTGTATATTAGGATGATTTTGGTTGTTATGGTAAAAGAGTAGCTTGATGCTTGTAGGTTTAGAGTTTGGGTTGGAGTTGTAGTGAATTGAATGTTGAATCTTGTTGATTAGTAAAGGACTTAAGTATAGTTTTAAATTCATGTTGAGAATAACATAAATTGGAGAACTTGAGGTGTTGGGGCTGTTGTAGTGTGATATGGATGGATTTTGGTTGTATGAATGAATTGGGGTTGATTGGTGGTTGATTTGGAATGATATAAATTTGGTAAATCGCGTAAACATAGCCGTCGTAATGTCCGATTTACTTTAGACTGCTTTTGTTCATAACATTAGGACCCGAGAACTCCCTGCTAGGTTTTGACCATTGCCATTTTTAGATAGTTCATGTTACGAGCTTCGTTTTGATATGTGGTTCGTTTGATTCCGATGTACTTTAGGAGAAACGGCCGTTTTAAGTAACGACATTTCGCGAACGAACCATTACCCCTCACCTTACTTTGAAACATAGGTTAAAGACCTTAAAGGACTAATTGGAGTATGAAACAATTATGTTAAGTGGATTAGGCAGTTGGTAAGGTACTCGCAAAAGAATCGCCTTAAAACTCGTAATGGTTAATTTATTAAAAATGGTGGAGCCGAGGGTACTCGAGTGACTTAAGAGAATCAGTAAGCGCAAAGCGAGCGTTAGAGTCTAATTTGGTTAAAGTATAGATTTACAAGTGACTTTGGTTTAATTCCAACTTACATGTTGTTTATAGGTTACCAGACTCGTCCCGAGCCATTTGTAACCCCCAGTCGCTCAGGCAAGTTTTCTACCCGTATAACTGTTGTTGTGATGTATATGTGTAGATGCATGAACTTGTGATAAATGCATATTTGTTATTAGCAAATTCTTGCGATATATTGTAGCATGTGATATGGTATATATGCATGCCTGTTCCGTATTCTTGATTTATATATCTGTTGGTTCAAATGCTTATTAGTTGCATAATACCTATGCTAGAGATAAGCAGTAGTTGTGTATACCCTTAGTATAGGGGACCCAAAGGTGAACATTTTCTAAAACCGGGAGTCGATGTTCCCGAGTATATATATATATATATATATATATATATATATATATATATTAAATATATATATATATATTGATATAGTTTTCAAAACTATTAATCGAATAAGGTTTATTCGATAAGTTTTATTTTATTTAATGAATATTATTACGAATATTCATTCGAGGGCTTATGACTCCTTTTATTTTATTAAATGAATATTATTTTGAATATTCATTCGAGGGCTTATGACTCAGTTTATATTAATTAATGAATATTATTTGAATATTCATTTGAGGATCTATGACTCCGATTATTTGCTGAGATATATTCTTTATTTTATTAAAGAATAAGGTGTCGATAATCAAACTTATCTTTGATTATTCAAATAAAGATAGTACTTTCGTATAAATATATCTTTGGTTATTTAATACTCATTTCAAGTATAAGTTTTACAACTTCTACCTCAATTATTTGTATAAAGATTATTCTTTATGGGAATATTATTTAAATAATAATATTCAGATATTTTCTAATATATTGGGACTGATTTACTTTATTAAATCAACATTACTCCAAACACTCTTTAAAGTGTTTTCGAGTCTTTAAAATGATTTTTAAAAGTTAGAGCGGATCCCAAAACTCATTTTTATATATTTAAGATCTTCCTTTTTTTAAAGGGGATTTAAATACTCGCTCAAAACCAGAGGGATCCGGCTCTGTGGTGTATTTTATATTCGCAACAAGGTTGCGGTTTTGGTAAATGAATTGATTACTTACCCAACGTTCGGGAAGTAAGTCCATCTATCGAGTCGGCATAAACAACATGGGCTCAGTGGCGTCCATGATAGTGTAAATGGCTCAGTGGGAGTCCATCAAATGTGTAAGTGGCTGAGTGGAAGTCCAGCATAAGGTCCTATTGCGACCAGGGTGATGACCAGTGGGGAATTCGTCCATCTACTAGTATAAAAGGTTACTTATTGGTATCTTTTCCTGATCAGCAAGATATCGGGTTTATGCCACAATTCTTTTCCCTTCCAAAAATTCATTGGATGTTACAAACTCTGTTCATACTTTACATGACATAGGTTTTCAGGAACTGTATAAAGAAGATATATGTGTGGATATATATATCGGAACTTAATGAAGTATATTACAACTTCATTTCCTTCAGAAATACTTCAAAGATTTAATCTATTCAAATCTTGTCTCGTAGTCCCATCTATGTGATGAACTGTTGAAAGCTCATTATACTTTGAACAGTGGTAGTTCAAGTAGCTTTATAAATGATATAAGTATAGTGAAGTATTTGGTAACTTCATCCCTTGTTTTTGCTTATATCCAGTTAGTAATTATCTTACACTTGATAAAGGATTCTAGTAAGTTATCCATTTAGATACTTGCATCATTGTTTACACTATATATTATCTTGCGAGCTGTAATGCTCACTCTTGCTTTATTTCTTCATCACACAACAACAGTTAGGAAAGATGACCAGACTCAAGTAGACCCAGCGCAAGAGCGTGGGAAGCGCCCCACGCCTTCCCATTGAGATCATAGCTGCTATAGCTGCAGAGGTAGATCTATCTGTAGATCAGACCTTCTACTTTTGAGAATCAATTATGTATAATTATAACTTGTGACAGATAATGGCAATTAATTGTAAAGTTAAAAAGTAATCATTTTGGGTTGTAATAACTTTTAAATTGTGGATTCAAAGACTTGTACCAATTTCAATTTCATCTCTGAGACTATAACGGGTTGTGGTGTGTGTTAGTATGGGGTTACAGCATAAGGTTAACTATTATTAATTAAGTGAAGTGATATTGTGGAAAGAAAGACCGTGACGACCCGGATCCCTGACCCCAGATCTGGGGGTGTTACAGAAATGGTATCAGAGCTAAGCGTTATAAACCTCAGAGATGATGCGACGATGTAATAATAAACTCACAAAGATAATAAGAACTCTTGCCAAGTTCATGGTCGGACTACTTGAAGTAGCGCTGACAGTTAAAACCCTTACGGGAACCCTTATAAGTATCATGATAGTAACTTAGCTCGTTTAATGTGTAGGCGCATGAGATAGAGGACCCTGAGATGTTCGAGCGTGAGCATGATGAGGCACTGCTAGATGTCGAGGATCAGGAGGAGCCTGAGATGGAGGAAGATGAGGAGGACCCCTCAGAGGAGTCAGAGACAGAGGTTGTTTCTATTTCAGATGAGGAGGACCCGGATGAGGTTCCAGTAGCTGAGGAGCGTGTCGGACCTATGGTAGTGTACGCTGGTACCCCTTTACCCACACTTCCGGTGGTTAGAGCTCCTACCCCTCCACCACTATTTTAGATCCCCTATGATGACAACTCAGAGACCCATACTTCTGAGCCTAGGAAGACCGAGGAGGCACCCTTTAGCGGCTCCGGATTCACCACCTCTCGACCCTGCCCATAGGCAGTCTTTGTTAGCCCACGGCTATGTTCAGGATGTACTGAGGACCCGAGTGGCTGTAGCTGAGGCCCGACTGGATGAGGCCAGGAGGGAGTTGGATGCGGAGAGGGCGGGTAGGCGTACCCGAGCTTATGAGACTAGGGCTGCTATACCCCGATCCTTGAGGAGGGAGCTGACGGGGATAGAGCTCACGTCCCGAGCAAGACTCAGATCGCTCCAGTGGGACAGGCATGGTAGGATCTCCAGGCAGCAGGCCGACTATATCTTCCGTCGTGCGATGGAAAGGGTATGGGAGCTGACCCGCTCCGGTGCGTGATTCAGGACCGACGATGGGATAGTCTAGTTGTCTAGTTAGTCGAGGCCTTAGTAAAAGCCAATTTTCCGGGATAGTTGACTTGTATATAGCATCCCTTTTTCTGACTAGACAGATAGACTCTTGTGTATCACTTTTGGGACAGATGGATGTAGCACTGTTGTACTTTTGACCAGATCAAACTATGTATTTCTCGCATTATGTATATATTTGTTTCCTTTCGGTTCAGTTCCTTAGTGACGAGATCACTGTTTTTATCATTATTATTACTACACTTCTTATTAGAACTGTCATAATATAATAGAATTGCGAGATACATTCTCCCCATTATAGAGCTATGCAAGGCACAATGTTGTGTATGATTGTGACCTAACGTTGAATTTCCCAATAATTTTTTTTATCAGTATCATGCCGCCAAGAAAGATTGGAACTAGGGCGAACCCTGGATCTGAGGACCAGGGAAGCCATAACCAGGACGATAGGAACCAAGAACACAGTGAAGAGGAAGATGAGGATTATGTGGAACATGATGACTCCCTGTATGAAGAGGAAGAGGAAACATATGATGTTGAGGGATTTGAGATAGAGGCTGAGGAAGGAGAAACTCAGGTTGAGCAGCCAATACCAAACCCAGGCATGGATCCCATGGGCCAGTTCATGCAACTACTAAGGCAGAACTTGGAACGTCAACCCAACCCACCCCCTCAAGGAAATAACAATGTTGTGGCAAACTCTTTCAGGGCTTTTAAGTCCCTTAAGCCCCCTGAGTTCCACGGATCAGCCGACCCAGTTGAGGCAAGGGCATGGTTAAAGGAAATGGAGAAATCCTTTGAGATTTTGAGTACCGATGAGGCACAGAAGACTGTATTTGCTACCTACCTTCTGAAAGGAGAGGCCAACTACTGGTGGGAGGCCAAGAAAAATATGGAGACAGATGCTATCATAACTTGGGAGAGGTTCAGTCAGTTGTTTGTGGGAAAATATTTCCCGAGGTTTATGGAAAACCAGATGGAGCTCAAGTTCTTGGAGCTAAAGCAGAATAACTTATCTGTAGCAGAGTACGAAGCGAAATTTACTGAGTTATCAAGGTTTGTGCCGGAATTTGTAAGCACCGAGGAAAAGAAAGCTAGGAGGTTTCAGCAGGGACTGAAACCGTGGATTCAGAATAGGGTGGCAATCCTTGAGTTTACGGATTATGCCACTCTGGTGCAAAAGGCAACAATTGTAGAAGCCGGAAGTGAACAGATGCAGAAGGAAAGAGAGAAGAAGGGAATAAAGAGGAAAAGTATGAGCATGGGTGGGGGTTCCGCAGGAAGGAGCTTCCCAACTAGATTTAATCGAGGAGCAGTGTCCCTACCGGGAAAGAACACTGGGTTTAAGCGGCCAATGAGCGTGAATGTGAGCTAGAGTGGACAGAAGTCAAGAATGTCCTATTCCAACCAGTCTCGACCCCCATTGTCAGCCTGTAACACTTGTGGAAGGATGCACACTGGGGAGTGTAAAGGAAAGCCAGTAACCTGCTTTAAGTACGGTCGAGAAGGTCACTATTCAACTAAGTGCCCTTCATCAACCCCTGTCGTCATTCCAACCACCACTTGTCATCAGTGTGGACGCCCGGGTCATTGGAAGAGGGAATGCCCAATGAACAAACCAGCAGCTTCAGGAGCCAGCAGGGCTGCCTCCAATAAGCCACCTACTGCGAGGACTTTCAACATGATAGTCCAGGATGCTATGAAAGACTCAGATGTGATAGCAGGTACCCTTTCTCTAAATTCAGTCAGTGCAGACGTTTTATTTGATTCGGGAGCAACTAAATCTTTTATATCAAAGGACCTTGCGCGTAAGTTAAGATTTAAGGCTGAACCCTTGATAGAACCCTTGCAAGTAGAAATAGCCAATCATGAAATTATTCCTGTTAACCAGATTCACCCCGCCTGTGAGTTAGGCATAGGGGAGCAATCTTTTAGTGTTGATCTGATTCCTTTTAAATTAGGGGAGTTTGATGTAATTTTGGGAATGGACTGGCTATCGAGCAATAATGCTCAGATAGACTGTAAGGGGAAGAAAGTTAAGTTAAATATCCCAGGAAAGAAAGAAGTTATATTTAGAGGAAAGAGGCAGACGCAGAAATTTTTGACTATGGCCCAGGCCAGAAGGATGCTACGAAAAGGAAATGAGGCTTACCTAGCCTATGTGGTGGACACGCAGAAGGAGGTGCCCAACTTACAGGATATTCCGGTAGTCAACAAATTTGAAGACGTATTCCCACAAGACCTTCCGGGATTACCACTCGATAGAGTGATTGAATTTGCTATTGAGTTGGCCCCAGGGACGGCGCCAGTTTCAAAAGCACCTTACCGGTTAGCCCCATTAGAAATGAAGGAATTAGCTACCCAATTGCCGGAACTCTTAGATAAGGTTATGATAAGACCCAGTGTGTCTCCGTGGGGAGCACCAGTGTTATTTGTTAAGAAGAAAGATGGGAGCATGAGGCTGTGCATCGACTATCCAGAGTTGAACAAGCTAATCATAAAGAACAGGTACCCGTTACCTAGAATAGACGATCTGTTCGACCAGCTAAAGGATGCTTTTTATTTTTCCAAGATTGACCTGAGAACTGGATATCACCAACTAAAGATTAAACCCGAAGATATTTCCAAGACAGCGTTCCGTACCAGGTATGGGCACTATGAGTTCTTGGTAATGTCCTTTGGATTAACCAACGCCCCAGCGGCTTTCATGGACTTAATGAACAGAGTATTTAAGAAGTACTTGGACAAATGTGTGATAGTTTTTATCGATGATATTTTAATCTACTCAAGGACTGAGGCAGATCATGCAGAGCATTTGAAGATAGCTCTAGGAATACTCAGAGAGGAACATTTATTTTCCAAATTCTCGAAGTGTGAATTCTGGCGGAATGAAGTATAGTTTTTAGGACATGTGATCAATAAAGAAGGAGTATTGGTCGACCCCTCCAAGATAGAGGCGGTCTCAAATTGGGAAAGGCCAACCACACCCACAGAGGTAAGGAGTTTCATAGGATTGGCTGGCTACTATCGTAGATTTGTACAGGACTTTGCGAAGATCGCAGCCCCTTTGACACGACTTACTTGTAAGACAGAGAAGTTTGAATGGACGGAGAAATGCGAGAACAGTTTTCAGAATTAAAGAAAAGGTTGGTAACGGCCCTGGTGTTGGCATTGCCAGACGGAAAAAGAGATTTTGTGATATATAGTGACGCGTCGCACAAAGGATTAGGGTGTGTGCTTATGCAGCACGGTAAGGTGATTGCGTATGCATCGAGACAACTGAAGGAATACGAGATTAGATATCCTACTCATGACCTTGAGCTCGCGGCAATAATTTTTGCCTTAAAAATTTGGAGGCACTACTTGTATGGAGAGAAGTGCGAGATTTTCACAGACCATAAGAGCCTCAAGTACATATTCACGCAGAAAGAGCTCAACATGCGCCAGAGGAGATGGTTAGAGCTAATCAAGGACTATGATTGTGAGATTCTCTATCATCCGGGGAAAGCCAATGTGGTGGCTGACGCCCTCAGTAGGAAGGAAAGGCTCAGAATGATAATGACTTCGGAAGAATTAATCAGGGATTTTGAAAGAATGGAAATAGAAGTAAAGGTAACCGGAACCGGAACTGAAAAGCTTTTTGAGATCTCAATGCAGCCAGAGTTATTGGAAAAGATCAGATTGTGCCAAGAGAAAATAATGAATGAAGGCAGAGAGTCAATGACTGGAGAAGAGATCCATACTGAGAAAGATCATAAAGGGATAATGAGGTACTCCTACCGGATTTGGGTTCCGAATGTTCAAGAGCTTAAAGATGAGATTTTGGATGAAAGCCATAGTTCAAGGTATTCCATTCACCCGGGAAGCACCAAGATGTATAGGGATTTGAAGGAATATTATTGGTGGCCCAACATGAAGAGGGACGTAGCAGAATGGGTAAGCAAATGTTTGACTTGCCAAAGAGTAAAGGCAGAGCACCAGAGACCCAGTGGACTTTTACGACCCCTGGAGATTCCCGAATGAAAATGGGAACAGATAGCCATGGATTTTGTTGTCGGTTTACCAAGGATGAAAGCCAACCATGATGCCATATGGGTGATCATAGACCGACTGACAAAGTCAGCTCATTTCATTCCTATCAATGAGAGATACACAGTCGATAGACTGGTGGACATTTACCTTAAGGAAATAGTGACGCGACATGGAGTCCCAGCGTCCATTGTCTTAGACCGAGACCCCAGGTTCAACTCCAGATTTTGGAGGAGCTTTCAAGAATGTGCGGGGACCAAGTTAAATATGAGTACCGCGTACCATCCCCAGACGGATGGGAAGAGTGAAAGGACTATCCAAACACTAGAGGATATGTTGAGAGTCTGTGCAATAGACTTTAAAGGAAGTTGGGATGATCACTTGCCGTTGATCGAGTTTTCTTATAACAATAGCTTTCATGCTAGCATCGGAATACTGCCTTATGAGGCCCTGTACGGAAGAAGGTGTCGATCTCCTTTATACTGGGATGAAGTAGGAGAGCGGAAGATGCTCGGACCCGAAGTGGTCCAAAGGACCAAAGACATAGTGGATCTCATCAGAGGACGGCTGGTAGTAGCCCAAGACAGATAGAAGAAATATGCAGACCTAGCCCGAAAGGACAAGGAGTATGGAGTTGGGGACTTAGTACTACTAAAAGTATCCCCTTGGAAGGGGTTAATGAGATTTGGAAAGAAAGGAAAACTAAGCCCAAGATACATTGGACCTTTTGAGATACTAAGATGGATTGAGAAGTTGGCTTACGAGCTAGCCTTACCCCCGAACCTACAACAAGTTCATAATGTGTTCCATGTGTCAATGCTAAGGAAGTATCATCGGGATGCCAGACACATAGTGGAGTACAAGCATTGGATATGCAACCAGATCTGACTTACGTGGAGAAACCAGTAAGGATTATAGATAAGAAGGAGCAGGTGCTTCGGAACAAAGTGATCAAGCTAGTCAGAATGCTATGGCAGAATCATAATGTGGAAGAATCAACTTGGGAACTAGAGAGCGCAATGCTGGAAAAGTACCTCCATTTGTTTTCTATTTGATTCCGGGACGGAATCCTTTTAAGGAGGGGAGACTGTAATAACCCCCAAAATTTTGAACTTTTTGTAACCCTTATGAATAGTGTTTTTGCTGAACAAAAAAACTTTTCATGCCACACTATGTAGGGGTTTTTATATGGATATTCTGAGATTTTATTAGTACTCTATATGGTATATAAGTGTATGTAAAGATCGTCAGAATCCAATTCCGAACACTTTGATTTTTCCCGGAAATCCACTAGATACGGAAAGAATTGAGTATAAGGTAACAGGATAAAAATGATTTAAATTAAAGGATTATAAGAGAGGATCATAAAAGGATTATAATGTATTGAGAAAGGTTAAGGAAACCCAAGTAATAAGATCCCGGGTATGATCCCTCAAACGAGAAACGAGAACGAGAGTTAAGCGAACTGTATAACAGATCAGCGGTCATTATGCAAACATTTAGGAAGTTAATCAAGGAGGTTAGGGATGATGAGTTCATCCAACCAATAAGAAGAGGGCAAGTAAGGGATGATGACATCACAAGGTGACATAAGCATGACATAGGAGGGAAGGAGGTGTGGATGAATGATAACCACACAAAGTTCAAGGTTAATAAGGTAATTAACCAAAATCTAATCAAAAAACAACCAAGCTAAGCTAAAAAATCACAAACACAAAATCATTTCATTTCTTCAACCATTGCTCTCGGCTTTTCTCTTCATTTTAAGAAGAAGAATTTCAAGTTCCAAGCTTCCTTAATTGGTAAGATAATTATCTAGTACTCCTTATGCATAGATATAGCTATCCTATAAGTTTAAGCCTCCAAATCATTCACAATCTTCTCCAAGAAATCAATGAAGAAGATAATGAATAGTGATTTCAAGATTTTTAACTTGATTTTTCTTGTTTTTCCTTTAAGATCCAAGCATCCCTAAGACATTTCAAGGCTTCTTAAGGCTTCCTAGCTACTCCAATCACTTCAAGGAAGGTATAACATCTCCAAACCCTAGCTTTACTTTGTATATTAGGATGATTTTGGTTGTAATGGTAAAAGAGTAGCTTGTAGGTTTAGAGTTTGGGTTGGAGTTGTAGTGAATTGAATGTTGAATCTTGTTGATTAGTAAAGGACTTAAGTATAGTTTTAAATTCATGTTGAGAATAACATAAATTGGATAACTTGAGGTGTTGGGGCTGTTGTAGTGTGATATGGATGGATTTTGGTTGTATGAATGAATTGGGGTTGATTGGTGGTTGATTTGGAATGGTATAAATTTGGGAAATCGCGTAAACATAGCCGTCTTAATGTCCGATTTACTTTAGACTGCTTTTGTTCATAATATTAGGACCCGAGAACTCCCTGCTAGGTTTTGACCATTGCCATTTTTAGATAGTTCATGTTACGAGCTTCGTTTTGATATGTGGTTCGTTTGATTCCGATGTACGGTGTAGTAGAAACGGTCGTTTTAAGTAACCACGTTTCGCGAACGAACCATTACCCCTCGCCTTACTTTGAAACATAGGTTCAAGACCTGAAAGGACTAATTGGAGTATGAAACAATTATGTTAAGTGGATTAGGCAGTTGGTAAGGTACTCGCGAAAGAATTGCCTTAAAACTCGTAATGGTTAATTTATTAAAAATGGTGGAGCCGAGGGTACTCGAGCGACTTAAGAGAATCAGTAAGCGCAAAGCGAGCGTTAGAGTCAAATTTGGTTAAAGTATAGATTTACAGGTGACTTTGGTTTAATTCCAACTTACATGTTGTTTATAGGTTACCAGACTCGTCTCGAACCATTTGTAACCCCCAGTCGCTCAGGCAAGTTTTCTACCCGTATAACCGTTGTTGTGATGTATATGTGTATATGCATGATCTTGTGATAAATGCATATTTGTTATTAGCAAATTCTTGCGATATATTGTAGCATGTGATATGGTATATATGCATGCCTGTTCCGTATTCTTGATTTATATATCTGTTGGTTCAA
Organism: Apium graveolens; assembly: GCF_009905375.1. Lineage (NCBI taxonomy): Eukaryota > Viridiplantae > Streptophyta > Magnoliopsida > Apiales > Apiaceae > Apium > Apium graveolens. Next base: position 75,745,031 of record NC_133654.1, read on the forward strand.
ATGCTTATTAGTTGCATAATACTTATGCTAGAGATAAGCAGTAGTTGTGTATACCCTTAGTATAGGGGACCCAAAGGTGAACATTTTCTAAAACCGGGAGTCGATGTTCCCGAGTATATATATATATATTATATATATATATATTGATATAGTTTTCAAAACTATTAATCGAATAAGGTTTATTCGATAACTTATATTTTATTTAATGAATATTATTACGAATATTCATTCGAGGGCTTATGACTCCTTTTATTTTATTAAATGAATATTATTTTGAATATTCATTCGAGGGCTTATGACTCAGTTTATATTAATTAATGAATATTATTTGAATATTCATTTGAGGATCTATGACTTCGATTATTTGCTGAGATATATTCTTTATTTTATTAAAGAATAAGGTGTCGATAATCAAATTTATCTTTGATTATTCAAATAAAGATAATACTTTCGTATAAATATATCTTTGGTTATTTAATACTCATTTCAAGTATAAGTTTTACAACTTCTACCTCAATAATTTGTATATATCTTTGGGACTGATTTACTTTATTAAATCAGCATTACTCCAAACACTCTTTAAAGTGTTTTCGAGTCTTTAAATGATTTTTAAAAGTTAGAGCGGATCCCAAAACTCATTTTTATATATTTAAGATCTTCCTTTTTTTAAAGGGGATTTAAATACTCGCTCAAAACCAGAGGGATCCGACTCTGTGGTGTATTTTATATTCGCAACAAGGTTGCGGTTTTGGTAAATGAATTGATTACTTACCCAACGTTCGGGAAGTAAGTCCATCTATCGAGTCGGCATAAGCAACATGGGCTCAGTGGGCGTCCATGATAGTGTAAGTGGCTCAGTGAGAGTTCATCAAATGTGTAAGTGGCTGAGTGGCAGTCCAGCATAAGGTCCTATTGCAACCAGGGTGATGACCAGTGGGGAATTCGTCCATTTACTAGTAGAAAAGGTTACTTATTGGTATCTTTTCCTGTTCAGCAAGATATCGGGTTTATGCCACAATTCTTTTCCCTTCCAAAAATTCATTGGATGTTACAAACTCTGTTCATACTTTACATGACAGAGGTTTTCAGGAACTATATAAAGAAGATATATATATATATGTGGATATATATATCGGAACTTAATGAAGTATATCACAACTTCATTTCCTTCAGAAATACTTCAAAGATTTAATCTATTCAAATCTTATCTCGTAGTCTCATCTATGTGATGAACTGTTGAAAGCTCATTATACTTTGAACAGTGGTAGTTCAAGTAGCTTTATAAATGATATAAGTATAGTGAAGTATTTGGTAACTTCATCCCTTTTTTTTGCTTATATCCAGTAAGTAATTATCTTACACTTGATAAATGATTCTAGTAAGTTATCCATTTAGATACTTGCATTATTGTTTACACTATATATTATCTTGCGAGCTGTAATGCTCACTCTTGCTTTATTTCTTCATCACACAACAACAGTTAAGAAAGATGGCCAGACTCAAGCAAACCCAGCGCAAGAGCGTGGGAAGCGCCCCACGCCTTCCCGTTGAGATCATAGCTGCTATAGCTGCAGAGGTAGATCTATCTGTAGATCAGACCTTCTACTTTTGAGAATCAATTATGTATAATTATAACTTGTGACAGATAATGGCAATTAATTGTAAAGTTATTAAGTAATCATTTTGGGTTGTAATAACTTTTAAATTGTGGATTCAAAGACTTATACCTATTTCAATTTCATCTCAGAGACTATAACGGGTTGTGGTGTGTGTTAGTATGGGGTCACAGCATAAGGTTAACTATTATTAATTAAGTGAAGTGATATTGTGGAGAGAAAGACCGTGACGACCCGGATCCCTGACCCCGGATCTGGGGGTGTTACAGCTGAGATTTGAAGAACCAAGGAAATAAAGATGAAACTACTTGAAGATCAGTTCAGTGCTAGAGAAACAAGCATCTTTCATTTCAGTTACTCAAGAAATCTAGAAATATAGTATTTGATCCAGAAAACCAGTAGCATTATTTACAAGTCCTGGTACACTACTTTTCTAGTTGTTAGTTGAGTTATCCTCTCTATTTAATTTGTTTGTTAGGTTTAATAATCAAATAGAGGGAGATTGTTGGTGAGACTGCGTAGCTGTATGAATAGTTACATTATAACTCAACACGAGAACAATACTAGAATATGACAGGTTAATAATACTACGACTACACAAGAAATCAGGATGAATGAAGACAAGGAAAATACAAAGAATTAAAAATTTAGAAGGAGACTTGAAGTCTTTTTACAAGTCACTAAAAGAATTTCATTAATATGTTCATGCCTCAGTGAAGAATAAAGGTTAAAGACTTTCAGGGTTTCAGAAATGATGAAGATTCAGTGTATAAAGAGCTACCGGAAGATTTCAGTGCATTGGCATTGATTTAAGATAGACAGTGTATGAAGCATAGGAATCTGAAGAATTGAAGACATGGTATAAACAGAGGTTAAAGAAGACAGTTGCAGTATTTAAGTTATACTTATTGACAGGAGCTCATTTATATGTTCAAGTGTTGGTGAAGAACAGTGAATGAACTGTTCAAGATTGTAGTAGCAATGAAGACGTTGTTTAAAGTACCAGGAAGGATTCCAGTGAAAGTACAGTTGTTTATGACAGTCAGTGTTAGAAGCAATGGATATTCAACCAATCTGTATCAACTCAGAAACACAAGACAAATTGAATTAGGTTCTCTCAATGCTAGTTGTTTGTGAACCAGACCAGTGCACCAAACATCAGTATACAAGAAGGAATTTTTAATTCAATTATAGAAGAAGGCGTTGATACAGTGAAGAATGGCCAAACAGAAGCAAAATATTCTAAGGCAGAAGACTTTTCATTCTGGTCACCATAGAAGTGTAAGTATGGTCGACATAGAGATCCTGTGGTCACCACAGAGCTCTTGTGGTCGCCATAGAGCTCCTTGGTCTCCATAGAGCTCATGTGGTCCCCATAGAGCTCCTGTGGTCGCATAGAGCTCATGTGGTCGCCATAGAGCACTTGTTGTCGGCGTAAAGCTCCTGTGGTCGCCATAGAGCTCCAGTGGTCGCCATAGAGCTCCAGTGGTCGCCATAGAGCTCAATTGGTCGCCATAGAGCTCATTGGTCGCCATAAAATACTTGGTTGATTTTCTAGTGAATTATACGGGAGTAATTCAAGGATATTTGTGGATAGAAAGATGCCACCTGTCCAAATGAATTAAAAGTCTACACAAAGAAGCAGAATATATAACAATCAAAATTATCACTGTTATTAGTTCTGTTCATCTTCTCTCTCACGAGAGGTGATGAAAACAAGAAGCAAAGATTTATAGAGAAGCTCTGACACCTTGGTTATCCATTTAACTTCTCACCGGAGTAACGTTATAATGCCCGATTTAACTTTTATATATTCATAGGGGCATTATAATCGTTACCCGGTAATTAAATCCTTAGACAAACAAAAGCTAGATCATTGTATATGATTTGATTTGTAAATCTTTGTAGTAGCTAGGAACTTTGTTGTTCTTAGATTGTAGCCGGTTAATTTATTTACTGGAGTGTAGAAACACCCCTTGAGGATTTATATATGATTATATACTTCCCCGAATATCTTTTATTCCTCATTTTATTGTTTCAAACACTATTCACCGCAAGAATACGAAATCATTAACCGGGCACTAAATCTATATCTGCTAAAGATTCGAAAGAATTTTTAATTTAGTGATTATCGTATTCAACCCCCCTTCTACGATAATTCGGGACCTAACAGAATGCATCAACATTGAATGCTTGTGATCCTCATAAAAATTAATGTGAACTGGAAGTTCAAAAAATAATTCATCTCTAAGGTATTGCAAATCAATTGTCTGATGCATTCACTGATATCAATAGAGTGACTAAGTCACATGTGCCAGCTGAGAATGTTCCTGTAAAAATAAAAGTCACAGAAGGACGAATAATTAAAGCAAGTAAGTCAAGACCTCCCATGAAGCATGGTAGACCAATCGATTCAAAAGATAAAAATCCTCGAAAAAAGGAGTAATGAGCGAAGATGCTCAAAAAGAGGAAATAAAATCTCCAGAAGAGACTCTTGAAGAGACCCGTGACATGAAAGATGGAACCCCAAAAGAAGGACAAGTACCTGAAAATGTTGAATGTGAAGAGATCTTAATAAATTATGTTGTCATAGAAAAGAGATGAACCGAAATGATACTAACGTCGACGAAATTTTTGCATATAATGTAGCACTTGATTTAGTGATAGAAGAGGATCTTGAACCTAAATCTGTCGATGAATATTGACGTAGAGATGATTGGCCAAAGTGGAAAGAAGCCATTGATAAAGAACCGAGCTTACTTAATAAATATAAAGTTTTTAGACCTGTAGTGCGAACCGCTGAATGGATGAAACCCGTTGATTGTAAATGGGAATTTGTATGAAAGAAAAATGATAAAAATGAAATTGTAAGATATAAAGCACGTTTAGTTGCTCAAGGATTTAAACAAAGGCCATGAATTGATTATGAGAAAACTTATTCTCCTATAATGGATGCTACAACTTTTCGTTATCTTATTAGCCTGACTGTAATTGAAAAACTAGATATGCGCATAATGGATGTTGTTACAACATACTTGTATGGTTCTCTTAAAATAGATATTTATATGAGGATCCCCGAAGGATATTTATATGAGTGACTAAGTCACATGTTCCAGCTGAGAATGTTCCTGCAAAAATAAAAGTCACAGAAGGACAAATAATTAAAGCAAGTAAGTCAAGACCTCGCATGAAGCATGGTAGACCAATCGATTCCAAAGATAAAAATCCTCGAAAAAAGGAGTAATGAGCGAAGATGCTCAAAAAAAGGAAAATAAAATCTCCAGAAAAGACTCTTGAAGAGACCCGTGACATGAAAGATGGAACCCCAAAAGAAGGACAAGTACCTGAAAATGTTGAATGTGAAGAGATCTCAATAAATTATGTTGTCATAGAAAAGAGATGAACCGAAATGATACTAACGTTGACAAAATTTTTGCGTATAATGTAGCGCTTGATTTAGTGATAGAAGAGGATCTTGAACCTAAATTTGTCGATGAATATTGACGTAGAGATGATTGGCCAAAGTGGAAAGAAGCCATTGATAAAGAACCGAGCTTACTTAATAAATATAAAGTTTTTAGACCTGTAGTGTGAACCGCTGAAGGGATGAAACCCGTTGATTATAAATGGGAATTTGTATGAAAGAGAAATGATAAAAATGAAATTATAAGATATAAAGCACGTTTAGTTGCTCAAGGATTTATACAAAGGCCATGAATTGATTATAAGAAAACTTATTCTCCTATAATGGATGCTACAACTTTTCGTTATCTTATTAGCCTGACCGTAATTGAAAAACTAGATATGCGCATAATGGATGTTGTTATAGCATACTTGTATGGTTCTCTTAAAATAGATATTTATATGAGGATCCACGAAGGATTTCGAATGCCTGAAGCATCCAGATCACATTCATGTGACCTTTATTCGATTAAGTTATAAAGATCCATATATGGGTAAAAGTAGTCCGGTCGAATGTGGTATGAAAGATTAAGTGAATTCTTATTGAGGGAACAATATAAAAATGATTCTATTTGTCCATGTGTTTTTATAAAGAAAATAAAATCTTTGTTTGTTGTAGTTGCTGTATATGTTGATGATATAAATGTTATTGGAACTCTTTAAGAGCTCTAGAAGACAGCCAATTATTTAAAGACAAAATTTGAAATTAAGGTTCTCGAGAAAATAAGACTTTGCCTTGAATTGCAAATAGAACATCTATATGATGGAATATTTGTGCATCAGTCCGCATATACAGAAAAGGTCTTAAAACATTTTTACATGGACAAGTCACATCCATTTAGCTCTCCAATGATTGTCCGTTCACTTGATAACAAAAAAGATATATTTCGACCGAGAGAGAAAAAAGAGGAATTACTTGGTCCCAAAGTACCATATCTTAGCTCTATCGGTTCATTGATGTATATAGAGAATAACACAAGGCCTCACATAGCATTTTTTTATAAATCTATATGCAAGACATAGTTGTTCTCCAAAGTGGAGACATTGGTATGGAGTTAAGCATATTTTTTGATATCTCCGAGGCGTTATGAAGATGCAGGTTATCTATCTGACCCCGAAAAAGTTTGATCACTGTCATGTTACTTGTTTAACTATGGAGACACAACCTTCTCATGGAGATCGGTAAAATAAATTTGGTTGCCACGTCTTCTAATCATGTAGAAATTCTTGCAATCCATGAAGGTAGCCGAGATTGTGTTTGGTTGAGATCAATGTGTCAACATATTCCGAAGTCATGTGGCATGCATTATAATAGGGCAACCCCGGCAGCAATGTTTGAAGATAATACGGCTTGCACTGAGCAGTTAAAAGAAGGCTACATCAGGTGACAAAACTAAACATATATTATCCAAGTTTTTCTTTACACATGACCTTCAATAAAAAGGAGAAATCAAAGTTCAACAAATTTGTTCAAGTGACAACCTTGAAGATTTGTTTACGAAGTCATTACCCCCAACAACTTTTAAGAAATTGGTCGATAAAATTGAGATGCGTCAACTTAAAGATCTCAAATAAATTTTCAAAATTGATGTACTCTTTTTCCTTTGCTACGATTTTTTTTCGCAATTAGATTTTTTCCTCGAAATATTTTAATTGTGGCACGATTTTCTGAAAAATAAACATTTAAGGGGGAGTGTTATAAATTGATGTCCTATACTCTTCTAGAACAAATCTTTGATCTTTATAGTCTGAACCTTTGATCTTTCTAGGTTCTTGTAATTCTAAATTTTTAGCCTTTCAAGTTCCTTGTAACTCTTAACAAGTAACATACACTTATTTTTTTACTCTAATTCTTTTCTTTTCTAGTACCCTAATATATTACAATCGTAGTAATCTATACTATATTATAATAACCGGAATAAGATATAATTTGGTTCAACTGTTATTCCTTATTTTAATTATTCTTAAAAAAATTAAACAATCAGGATAATGATATTTTACTAACAAAATATACACCTACCCAAATGCAATCACTCCTGAACTCTATTATACGGTCTTCTGCTTCGACACAACTTTGTAGATTTCACGCAGCAAAGCAGTCGGTCTCCTACTAAACTACATATCTTCTAATTAATACACACCCTCCTACCCCCTCTTCCCGACAGTATCACGACCCAAGGTGATGCCTTTCTATATTATTCAAGTTATGTGCATCTTTATTTATAACGAAAATAACTTTTTTCCTGTTACATTGGTCTTCAAAGTGATCTTTTTTTTATTTTTGCTGCTGTTGAATGACACATTTGTTTTGGTTTTGATATTTTATGGTTTTAAACAAGGATTATATTTAATAGTTTTATGTAAGGGTTTGAGTTATGTGGTAAATGTTTGATGGAAGTCCCATGAAAGAATTCTGTAAACTATGTCATAATTGAACAAAATTTGGTACCTTAATTGTTAACAAAAACTGATTTATCTTTAAGAAAGCTAGAAAAATTACAGAAAGAGCTTCAGGCCCTTTAAAGAGGGAAACTATTTATAAACAACCTCCAAATTTTCTATTGCTGGACATTATTCCAGTCTTCTATGTTTACTAATGTTAATGTTTATTTGTATGCAGAGTGATCCTGAAGCAAGTACCGTAACACCTGAGTACCTTGCACTGACTATGCTTGGGGCTGGATTGGATTTCCAGAACACTGTTGACGAGGTTCATCCCAGTTTAGGAGATTCAGATGGAACAAAAGACTATAAATAGTTTGGCAGTTGTAATTTAAAGGTTGCTAAAGCTAAATATACAAAGGATGCAGCAGGTAATAATGCTTACACAAATTGCTACTTAGTTTGTATATAATGATCTTCATTAGTCTCTTTAATTACCAATAATATTTTACCAGCTGTAAGATGTTGCTACATCCATACTGGAGCTATGAAATTTGATGGATACGCTGGTTGAAGAGCAACCGAGTTTCGGATATTACCTGCCGCATAGCTGTTTCAGAACCGAAATTAAAGAGACCTAATATACTTTCTGAAGATCTCATAATATGGCGAAAGACAAGTATATCTTTCTATTTATTTGTTTTTCTTCACGATCTATTCTTTTCATATAATATATAATCTTACACTATATCACCAACAAGTGCCTATGTCGAGATGGTCAAAGCTATATTTATTGACCCTCTGAAAGTAATTATATCAGCACTGGTTGATGCATCAAGGTAAGAAAGACAACAAGCCTCGCTCTTTCCATCTTCAAAAATTGTACATTTATTTCAAGTAACCGTGTTTATCTATATGTTTATGTATACAATATGCAACTACGAAAGCCGTTGTTATCGAACACCCTAAGGACGATAAAGACGTGCCAATAGGTGGCGGTATTGGAGGGATGGATTATTAATAGGCATATTTATTAACGAGTTCACCATGTATTATAATTAATATAAATAATTTTGCTCATTAGGTTAGGATAGTAATATTTTTGGCGACAAGAGCTTTTCATTGCTTAAACCTTAACATTTCAAAAATAGAAAGAATGTTCGACGTTTCGAATCCTCCAATGGTTGCATCACCATGAAAAGATGGGATCAGCTCAATCAATTATTCAACAAACATGGATAACTTTTTCTTCTTTGTTCTTACATGATAATGATTAATCTGAATATATACGAGTACTGACTTGCTTAGTAATTGTTGCATGGCGAAAGTGACATTTAGTTTGAATTCTCTTCGAAGAAGGAAATTCTAGAAGAATAACAACATTCTTTGGATAAGTAACTAGAACAAATTGAATGCTTAGAAATTCATGGAGTACACCATCTCGAAAGACTATAAGATTTGTTTGTATAAACTTGGTCAGTAAAAACAAAATTCTGATTTCCTGATTAGTTTTTAATACATCTAAGTATGTTGATTGATGTAAATTATGAATATGAAATGATATATCTAGGTCTAGGGTATCTACAAAGGTTGGTGCAGTGTTAGGGCTAGAACATGCATTAATATTCACGCAAGTATACGCGATCGCAAGTAATGTAGAATTAATTTTAGTTCGCTCCCACAGGAACTGGTTTAGGTTAATTTCAATCAATGTATTTATGCAACGATGGTATGGCTATTATCCAATGCTAAGACGAATAACAAATTGAGGTTGTTTATAACAAAGATTAACTAAGGGATTATACTAAAGAATATTAACTAAGAGATTAAAGAGAGTTGAATACTATATGACACAAACATGGGATTCTAGCTTCATTAAATAATTCATTCAATAGCATTTTCATTCTTAACCTTAGCATGCAATGGTGATGACACTAATCAGATAACACGAAACTGATAAACGCCAACTTTCGTTGTACGAATACCATACTACCAGACATCCACAAAATAGATAGAAGCTGAATAGACACCATTTATATTGATACCCTATATGTCTATAGAATTTTACAACATAATGATTTAATGCACAAGTTATCTATCGTGATTACATAGGGCAAGTAAGATGGATAAAATTACCTACGAATCATGCATAACAAATACATGAACCTATGGCAAGTTTTAAATCCTTAAATTCACGTTCGCTTCATTAAATATTAACATGCTATCTTATAAGTTCGTGACGCTCATAAGACGAATAAGCGCAACCAATACTAGGCTATCATACAATCACCACATACCAAGGTATCGAAACGAATTAACTAAAGAAATCCATAAATAAATCCGTTAGAACCCCATGATAATGATTAGCCCATAATCGAACTCATCATCAACGTGGGTTCGGATGAAAGCATGTCACAAATAAAGAATCACAAGAATAAACTAGATCCTCTTCGCCTTGGTTGAATTGTGCTCTACGGTCTTCTTACGCCTTTGCTTTAAGCTCTGGTACGTCTTGTTATGAAAAATGACCTTAAGTTATGTTTGTATAGCAGCCCATGCAAAGTAAAAGTCTTCTGGATCAAAACCAGAGGAGAATCAGGATTCTGAAATCCCGACCCGGCACGGCCGCGCGCTTGACCAGTGCGGGTGCGCTGTACTTCTGCCATCGCGCGGCCGCGCTGTACTTCTGCCATCCCGGCGCGAGCGCGCTGACTCTCTGGAAAATTTTCTAACTTCTTCTTTTCTTGCTGATTTGAGTTGGTCTTTTCACGAGCTTTTATTCTAGACATCATCCTAACACCATATTGGCATCAAAACAATGCTAATTCACCTGTATTCCTGTTAAATGCCTGAAATGCAAAAACACTACAAAACACGTTAAAAACACCAACAACTTGAGTACAAAACACTAATTTAAAGCTTTACGGATCATTATAAAGTGACATAAATGTCACTCAACGTACCCCCAAACTTGAATCGATGCTTTTCCTCAAGCATAAATAGACTCATAGAACAAAAAATAAAAATGCATGAATACAACCATATGAAGGCAATGATCCCCATAGAATAACTCAACCAATCAACAAGCAACATCTCAACAAATGCACTTATTCGCATAAAGATCAATCAAGCCCCATAAATCAACTTACAAGCCAGAAACGTACGTGTGTGCAAATGCTTACTAATAGACTATCGCAACTAGATCAATAATCATGACTCACTACTCCTCAAAGCAATCTCAAGGTTATAAATAGAATAAAATCTAAACTCAAAATGACTTATAACACTTCAATCTTATATCAGAGTTTTACATGGATTCATGCTTTTATTCATAACATAAAAATAACACAAATATGTTTATTTGATCATGTAATGAGTGAGGTACACAAAAGACTTATACAATAATACCCATATAGCGAGCGTTAGGTTAGTGGATCCCAGACTATAGAAAGCCTTACGTCACTAAGCACAAAGTCCCCTAAGAACTTAATAACTCGAGTATTAAAGAGCCCACTCGTGATCAATTATGCATAACATATATATATATATATATATATATATATATATTCTTTTTTTTTCATAATTTCTGAACAAGTGCGTTTCGCTCCATCTCGTTCAACTCTAGACTACTCATATAAAATGAGTCGGATGATAGCCATCTGACACTAGCCACAACTAGCAATGAAATCCAATTTTCTCCAATTTTTAAATTTCCATGTTATTTTATCATTAAGAGAATATCCTAAATTCTAAATATAAACGAGCAATTAAACTTCAACAAACAAATAAACCATAACCATGATCTAGCCTTCAAGCAACCTATAAGACTTAGTGAATTACAATTATCTCTAGCATGCAAATCAACTCAATAAGACTTAACATTACTAAGCACGTCATCACTATACTAGCATCAATATCATAAATCAATCGACAAAATCTTCTAAGGGATCATGTTATGCAAATGCATGAAACTATATGCAACCAACTATCATACAAAAATAAAAAAACTATAAAAACAAAAAAAACTACTACATGGAAAATATGCAACTATATGAACTAAACTAGCATGAATATTAAAACTATATGCAACTCACACAAAACACATAACCCTTAACTACTACCCCCAAACTTAAAATATTCACTGTCCTCAGTGAAGGTAATAGCAATGAATCAGGCATACCTAATCAGAATCAGGATCATCACCCTCAAGGGGTAGAATGTCAGGAGTGTCTAAGGTGGATACATAGAATCCTCACCGAATACTGGCCACTGGATGTCAACTCATGTGTCTTTAAATGCAGTACTTAACGCCTGGGTAAGGTCATGTGGAAAGCTTCTATGGATGTCATGCATCCCATCCATCCTCCTAGCTAAACGCCTATATCGCGTCATACTCAAACCAACACTGCCATTTGCTTCCTCCTGCTGCTACTGCTGTGATCCCGAAGGACCAGCCTTCTCTCCCAACTGAGCTCTCCAAGCGGCTCGACGGGCCTGCGAAGTCCCACCAGTATAGGTCTGATCCGCTGACCTTCCACCTGGCAGATGGTCATAAGAATATCCAAGCCCCTTAGGACCGGGCTTCCCACCATACCACTCCGTCGTATTCAACATTGCCGAACTATCAATCGGAGCACTAGGGAGCTGTAGTTGCTCATGTGCGGGCCAATGAAAGCCAACCGCCACACACAACTTCGTCACAATGGACATATAGGGTATCGAACCCGTATTACTCCTTCACAAGAACCGCATAATACCCTGATCAATCACCATCCCAAGATCCATATAGTCTCCCTGCAGAATACCCCACAATAAACGTGCAAGCTCCACAGTAACATCATGCACGTGAGAAGATGGCATGATATTATCATATATAAAAGAATTCCATGCACGTGCAAACCTGTTCATGCACGACGCTGGGAAAGTGGCATATTCGTTCGTGCCCTTCTTGAACTTTCAATGAGTCTCATGCACGCACAGGGTAGCAACAATTAAATCCAAGTTAAACTCCTCTGGAGTCTTCTTGTTTCAGTTCTCCTGATCCGGCCTCCTCTCGAGCTGCACAATCGCCCTACGAATAGCCTCAACACTGTACTCCACCGTCACCCCCTAACCGCCGTGAAACCATTCTTCTTCGTCTTAGCATTGGCGTAGAACTCACGCACCACACTCATGGGCACAGCAGCGGGTGTCTCACAAAAAGCAACCCATCCCATCTCCAAGATCATCTCCAACAATTTACCATCTTTCCCCGATGGCAGAAAATCACGCCCCTTGGCTATAGGCTTCATAAGCAACCTCACATACTCTGCCTCAACCTCGAGAGTTGAAAGTCTAGGCCTCACACGACCTGCACTCGAAGAATCAATGGTGCTGCTGCTTACTTGGGTTCGCTGTCTTTTTGGTTCCAATGAGATTGAATAAGTTTGAGAGAATAGAATTTTGTAAGAGAGATTTGTGTGTTTGAGAATTTGAGAAGTGATAGAGAAGTTTGTGTATAAGTTTATAGGAGATTGGGAGAGAATTAGTTACGGAAAAGGAGTGGGAATTGATGATGGGAATAATGGGAATAATGGGTTTGATTTGGAGAGGGAAATTTGGGATATGGGTGAGTAAAATACGGGTAGGAATTGATTTTGTACTAAAATCCCCGAATTTCTCTTTATTCTGACTTAATTTTTTCACAAAGAGTGACCCAGCGCGGCCTCCCCGCGTGCCAATGTGGGCGCGCCGTGCTTCTGGAAAATCAGCGCGGCCACCCCGTATGCCAGCACGGGTGCGCTGTGCTACTGACTTTTCAGTGCGGTCGCCCCGCTTCTCAGCGCGGGCGCGCCGTGCTACTGTAGTTGGCATTGAATTTTTCTGATTTTTTTGTATTTTTCTCCTTTCTTTCTTCTTCCTCTATCTATTAATGTACAACAATATTGGGTTGTCTCCTAAGAAGCGCGTGGTTTACGTTATTAGCTTGACGTAGAATATCGAGATAAAGTAGACAATAGAACGACACGAACCACCTCACGGTTTGCCTTATCCCCATAGTAGTGCTTCAACCTCTGACCATTCACTTTGAACGCTTGGCCTGGATCATTCTCAAAAATCTCCATAACTCAATGTAGAAAAACAGTTTTGATTATGAAAGGCTCGGACCATCTCGACTTCAATTTTCCAGGAAAAAGACAGAGACGAGAGTTAAATAACAAAACTTGTTGTCTCGGCATAAATGATTTGAGCACTAGACCCCTATCGTGTCGCCTCTTGACTTTCTCCTTATATATTATGTTGTTTTCATATGCTTGAAGCCGAAATTTGTCGAGTTCATTTAATTGAAGCATTTTTTTCTTACCAGCTGCATCCAAATCAAGGTTCAACTTCTTCAAAGCCCAATATACTTTATGCTCGAGCTCCACAGGAAAATAACACCCCTTACCGTAAACCAACTGAAATGGAGACATTCCTAACAGAGTCTTGTATGCTGTTCTATATGCCCAAACAGCTTCATCCAGCTTCAAAGACCAATCATTCCTTGATGGACACACAACTTTCTCTAGAATATGCTTGATCTCTCTATTAGACACCTTAGATTGCCCATTAGTCTGAGGATTGTAGGCTGTGGCAATATGATGATTCACATTATATCTTTGCATCATGGCAGTGAACTTACGATTGCAGATATGCTATCCCTCATCACTGATTATGACTCTTGGAGTCCCAAATCGTATGAATATTTGCTTATGAAAAAATTTAAGCACTACCTTCGTATCATTTGTCGGTAAAGCCTTGACTTCAACCCATTTCGACACATAATCGACCGCCAACAAGATATACTGATATACTGATTATTGCAAGATGAGATAAATGGCTCCATGAAGTCGATTCCCCAAACATCAAAAACCTCAACCTCGAGAAGCACATTAAGAGGCATCTCATCCCTTTAGGACATATTACCCACACACTCGCATTGATCACACTATAAACAAAGTGATGCACATCCTTAAATAATGTAGGTCAGAAGAATCCCGCTTGAAGGACACGAGCTTCTCTCTTTTCTCCACCATAGTGGCCTCCATAAACAGTCAAATGACAGTCTCACAGATCCCCCCGTTTCGCTGTATGAAATACATCTCCTGATGATTCGGTCAGCTCCTTGCCTAAAAAAATATGGCTCATCTCACATGTACCACTTCACCTCATGAAGAAACTTCTTACTTTGAGCGTACGGCAAGTCTGGAGGCATGATATTACTCACAAGGTATTTCACAATATCTGCAAACCACGGTTCTTCCTCTTGCACTCCAAAAAGCTGCTCATCGGGAAAAGACTCATTTATCAATTTCTTATCTTGTGAAGTTGCACTTGGATCTTCCAAACGAAAGAGATGATCAACAACTTGATTCTCAGTACCTTTTCTGTCCGTGATCTCTAACTCAAATTCCTGAAGCAAAAGAACTCATCTAATCAATCTAGGCTTCGAGTCCTTTTTCGATACGAGATATCGAATTACAGCGTGATCATTGAAAACTTTCACCTTCGTCCCAAGCAAATAAGATCGAAACTTCTCAAAACCGTAGACAATGGCAAAAAGTTCTTTCTCCGTAGTAGTATAATTCAGTTGAGCACCATTGAGGGTCTTACTAGCATAGTAGACCACATATGTTGTTCTTTCTCTGCCCAAGAACTGCTCCAACTGCATAGTCACTTGAATCGCACATCATCTCAAAAGGTTCATTCCAATCAGGTGCAGTTATGACAGGTGCCGTGATCAAACTCTTCTTCAAGAACTCAAAAACAGCTAGGCACTTGTCATCAAACTTAAACGGGATATCCTTCTCCAGAAGATTGCACAAAGGTTTAGAGATTTTTGAAAAGTCCTTGATGAACCGCCTATAGAAACCCACATGACCAAGAAAGATGCGATCTCCCTTAACAAAAATTGGTGGAGGAAGATTTTCAATGACCCCCACCTTGGCTTTGTCCACCTCAAGACCCTTATGAGAAACCTTGTGACCAAGAATAATGCCCTGTCACACCATAAAGTGACATTTTTCCCAGTTGAAAACCAGATTGGTCTCAACACACCTTTAAAGAATGTTGCCAAGATTTTGCAAATATTCATGAAATGAATCACCAAACACAGAGAAATCATCCATGAACACCTCCACATTTTAACCAATCATGTCAGAGAAGATAGCCATCATGCATATCTGAAATGTGGCAGGTGCTCCACACAACCTAAAAAAAACTCTTCTGAAAGCGAAAGTACCATATGGAGAAGTGAAATTAGTCTTTTCCCGATCTTCCGAGGCAATACAAATATGATTATAGCCCGAATAGCCATCCAGAAGACAGTAATACTCGTGCCCATCCAACCTGTCAAGCATCTAATCAATAAAAGGAAGAGGGAAGTGATCTTTTCTCGTGGCTTTGTTCATCTTCCTATAGTCCATGCAAACTCTCCACCCCATGACTGTTCGAGTAGGAATGAGCTCATTCTTCTCATTAGCTACAACCATGATACCTCCTTTCTTCGGCACACATTGAACTGGACTCACCCAAGAACTGTCAAAAATGGGATAAATGATCCCTGCATCGAGCCACTTCAGAATTTCCTTCTTCATAACTTTTTTTATGATTGGATTGAGCCTTCTTTGTTGCTCAACAGTGGGCTTGCTTCCTTCCTCTAGCAGAATTTTATGTATGCAATAAGAAGGGCTTATTCTCTTAATATCTATTATAGTCCATCCAATTACCGACTTGAACTCTCTCAGAATTCTTAAGAGTTTTTCCTCATCACTACCTGAAAGGTCAGATTCAATAATCACAGGAAAAGTAGATGCATCACCTAAAAAAGCATAAATTAAGTGTTCAGGCAATGGTTTAAGCTCAAGTGTAGGAGCTTCCTCAATAGATAGATTGATGCGCTTTGGATATTTGTTCAGGTCCTCCATTCCAAGAGATTCAAAAGACATATCCATCTTCCGCTTCCAGGGAGAAGCATTCAGATATTGCAACTGCTCATCACCTTCATCATCTTTAATATCTGAATTCCCCAACAAGGCCTTTTCTAAGGCATCTGACCTTATCAATTGATCAAGATCTGACGTAACCACAGAATCGACCAACTCCACCTTTAAGCACTCCTCATTTTCCATAGGGAATTTCATAGCATTGAACATATTAAAAGTTACATCCTGATCCAGCACTCGCATGGTAAGCTCCCCCTTCTACGCATCTATCATGGTTCGGCCAGTAGCAAAGAAAGGTCTTTCCAAGATTATGGGAATCTTCTTATCCTCCTCGAAATCAAGAATTACAAAATCAGCAGGAAAGATGAGTTTATCCACCTTGACCGAGACATCCTCCACAATGCCTCGTGAATATGTAATAGAACGGTCAGCCAACTGCAAGGTAATATAAGTCGGCTTTGGATCAGGTAAGTCAAACTTCTTGAAGACTGACAAAGGCATCAGATTGATGCTGGATCCCAAGTCACATAAGCATTTGTCAAATAACACTTTTCCAATGGTGCAAGGAATAGTGAAGCTTCCAGGATCTTTAAGCTTCAGAGGTAACTTCTGTTGCAGGACATCACTGCATTCCTCCGTGAGAGCAACGATCTCTAAGTCATCAAGCTTCACTTTCTGAGAAAGTATACCTTTCATAAAATTCGCATAACTAGGCATTTGTTCAAGAGCTTCAGCAAAAGGTATGTTGATATGAAGTTTCTTGAACACCTCCAGAAACTTCTCAAACTGCTTATCCAGCTTTTTCTTCTGCAGCCTCTTAGAAAAGGGAGGTGGAGGATAGATCTGTTTCTCCCCTGTATTACCCTCAGGAGGAGTATGTTCAATAGTAGTCTTCCTTGGTTCCACATCTGCTTCTTTCTACACTTCTTCTTCAACTACAGCTTCTTCATCCAAAACTTGCGAGTGTTCGGGATTTACAATCTTCCTAGACCTCAATGTAATTACTTTTACCTGCTCCTTAGCTTCCCTCTTTCCTGGCACTTCAGTGTCACTAGGGAGTTTATCAGGTTGACGATTTAGCAAGGCATTGGCAATATGTCCAAATTGATTTTCCAAGGTCTTGATAGAAACCGCTTGGCTCTTGCACATGAGCCTCAACTCCTCCAATTCAGATTTTTCATGAGACTGTTGCAGCTGGAGTTGCTGCCTTGGTGCATATTGCGGTTGCTGGAAACCAGGGGGTTGTACTGCTTTGCTGGATACTGCTGATAAGGCTATTGAACCGCATTCTGAGTGTTGCTCCAGCTAAAGTTAGGATGATTGCGGTTATTGGGATGATAGGTAGCTGGCACAGGTTGTTGTGACGTCTGAAAGTTGCTCACGAACTGAGCTGATTCACTAGAAATAGCACACTTCTCTGTCTCATGGATTGGTGCACAAAGCTCACAGACACTAGTGATCTGATTAACCCCATAATTAGCCAAAGAATCCACCTTCATCGTCAAAGTCGTAAGCTGCACAGCTATAGCAGTAGTTGTATCTAACTCTAGAATTCCTGCTACCTTGCCCTGAGATAGTCTCTGAGTAGGATTCTAGTATTCATTTGCAGCCATCAGTTCAATCAATTCATAAGCTTCATCATAGCTTTTAGCCCACAAGGCTCCTCCTGATGCTGCATCAAGCATGGGTCTAGAAGTAGCACCCAAACTATTATAGAAACAGTTAATGATCATCCGATCAGGCATCCCATGGTGAGGGCACTTCCTAAGCATCTCCTTATAACGATCCCAAACATTGCATAAAGATTCTCCAAATTGCTGAGCAAATTGAGTAAGTGTGTTTCTGATTGCAGCAGTCTTCGCCATAGGAAAGAATTTAGTTAAGAATTTTTTAGCAAGACCCTCCCATTTAGTGATAGACCCTGGTGGTAGAGAGTGTAACCATCACTTCACTTTATCCTGCAGAGAAAATGGGAAAAGCCTCAACTTAATAACATCTTCAGAAACTCCATTAAACTTGAAAGTGTCGCAGATCTCGATGAAATCTCTGATGTGCCATTGTTATCGAACACCCTAAGGACGATAAAGACGTGCCAATGGGTGGCGGTATGGGAGGGACGAATTATTAATAGGCATATTTATTAATGAGTTCACCATATATCATAATCAATTTAAATAATTTTGCTCATTAGGTTAGGATAGTAATATTTTTGGCGACAAGAGCTTTTCATTGCTTAAACCTTAACATTTCAAAAATAGAAAGAATGTTTGACGTTTCAAATTCTCCAATGGTTGCATCACCATTAAAAGATGGGATCAGCTCAATCAATTATTCAATCAAACTGGATAACTTTTTCTTCTATGTTCTTACATGATAATTGTTAGTCCCTAACAATACAACAAGAATTACAGAAGGGGGGTTGAATGGAATTCTTGAAACTTTTTCTCAGTTATAAAATGTTCTAACTTGAAATATATATATGCTAGTGTTTTGATTTGCAAAGTGCGGAATGACAAGTTAAATATGAATCAAAATACAAAGTAATAAAAACACAAGTCTTTAAAAATTTTTGGTGGATTTAAATGTCTCCACCAAATATATATATATATATATATATATCAAGAGAACTATGTGAAGCTTGAATAGCTCACAGCTGCTTACAAATAAGAACAACTAAACTTACAGAGAAATGCTAAAGGATTCAGCTTACAATTGTTTCTCTGAGAAAAATACTTGCTTAGTCTTGTTGTTGTTCTATTTGCTACTCTTGGTTTATATATCACCAAGATTACACAGTAATAAGATAAGATAATTAAACAAAACCTATCAAGTCTAATACTATGCTGCTTCATTACTCTATACCAACATCTTTGAATATTTTCATAATAGCATGAAAATGGCAATGCTTCTTTGTTCTCAAAAACCCAGTTAAATAGGCTGCCACATTCCTTTTGCATACACTCGACGCATGTGACTGTGTTGTCACTGTCAATAGATATTTGAATTGATCATCCGTCGGGTATATTATCATCCGTCAGGTAGCTTTGTTGATCATCCTTCGGGTAGCTATTTGGCACTTGACTCCATTTCATTTGTGCAGAATTACAAGACATCATCTATTTACATTTAATCAACCTATTCTGCACATCTACTAGAAGTCTACATGATTGATAAGCTACTACAGAATCTATACAAAGGTGTTTACAGAAATGTGCTACATGACTTATTGTTACATAAGCTACTCACTCGATGGATGTCAAATCATCAGTCGTCGGGACTATATTGAGTCATCCGTCGGGACTATATTTGATCATCCATCGAATGCTACATTTTTTACTAAGTAAAATCTACTAAGGTGTTTTGTTAATGAAATCATCAAGTTCACAACATCTTCCCAATAATCTCCCCCAATTTATGTCTACTAGAATTGTAGCCATAAATTAAGAGAAACTCGATGATAACAAAATACTCTAAAAATACAGATTTAAGAAGTAGCAGATAAAACTAAATAGTGCTACTATAATTACTTGAAAAATTTACAAGGCACAGTGTACAAAGATTTGCTCACAGTCTTTTTCAGGGTGCTCCTCTAGCCTGAGCAGATTGATCTATTTCCTTGATGATCTGGATCTCTTTCCAAGCTTTCTGTTGTTTTCTTCTATCTGATTTTGGAGCTGTCTGTGCAATTCCAATTCATCATATTCTGAGAGATTTAGCATTCCTTGCATTTTCAGAAGAGTCTCATTGCTAGAGATGCTCAACTGGTCCTCTAATCTGAAGAATCTTCTAACTCCCTTATCATCCATGAATTCCATCAGCCAGTAGGGCCTTAGATGAACTCTATTCCCTATGTAAGGAATAATTAAAGTCTTTGGGAGTGCATCTTTGGCTCTAATACTCCTCAGTTCTTTAATCTTCTTTAGAACTAGTCTTCTAGCTATCACATTGAATCCAATGTTCTTCTTGAATAATGAATAAACCTTTATCAGCACAGATTGGCTTTCTTGAAGGATCTTGTGAAGTGGCCATTGTATCTCTTTTCCTCCCTTGTACTTGAATACTAACCTTTCAGGTAGATTCCTGTAAGCATCAATCCCTCTAACTTCTTCCATTTCATCTAGATAGGGGTTTAGATCTGAGAATTCCTTGATGTCACAGATGTACATGATATATCCCTTGTTGACTTTGGTTAGGGACTTGGATCTGAGAGTTGAGCGCTTTACTTTCTTGACTGCTCTGGTCTTTATCTTCTTTGGCTTCATGAAGTGAGGTCAATTGAGTTCAGGAATTGGCAGACTATCCCAGTCTATTGGCTCATCCTTTGGAATGATAGGTTCACCATGGAAATTCTTGGATGGATCTATCTTGAATTCTTCATATGCCACAGAGGGCATGGATGTTTGAGTTGTTGTAGAAGTAGACTCTTTGGGAAAGTATCCTTCCATTTCCTCATCACTGAAATCCAATTTTCTCTTGATTCTTTGCTTGTACCTTGGCTTCTTTGTCTGTGGAGGTTCATTTTGCATTACTTGATCTTGAGATTCAACAATTTCAGATGGTTGTGCAGATATTTGTTGTGTGGGTTTCACAGCTTGTAACTTGGCCAAGATAGCAGCTTGCTCCTTCTTTTGTTTGAGCTTTTTAGCATCTAGAGCAGCTTGCTTCTTTTCTTGCTTTACTCTTGCCTTTTCTTCCCTTTTTGCTTCAGCAAAATGAGGGTGTCCAGCCACCACACAAATTTCCTTACCATTTCTGAAAATCTTGGCTATTCTCCTTTTTAGAACTGAATCTGCAGGTACCTTGTAGAATGCTATAGACTTGGCCAACAGCTTCTTCTCATCAGGCTTTGGCGTCTCATACACTGTGTCCAAAGGGTTCTTTAGTGAAGATTTTGGATAGTTCACCTTTGGCTTCAGAATTAGTTCAGCCTTTGGAGATTTAATGCAGGATGGCTGTCCTCTTTCCAGATTATTCATGCTCATATCATTCACAGAGATTTGCCTGACTTGAGACTGATGAATGGCTGATTTTTCTGGCTTCTTTGCTACCCCAAATCTCTTTTGAATATCCTCATCAATTTTCTCCCAGTTGATTGGGCTTAACTGCTTCTTTTCAGCTGCTCTCAATGTGGCCACTGCTTTATTAATCAGATCAATGCTATCCTTAGTTGGTGGCTTGGTAAAAGCAATTTTAGGCATAATTACTTTGCTAACTTGAATATTAAGTTGTTGCTCCCCCTCACTTGAGCCTTTCTCCCCCTTTTTGTTATCATCAAGTTGTGTGGGAGGGAGTTGAGCATCCACCAACTGTTGGAGTAGTGTAGTATGAGTTTCTTGATTGTTAAGAATCTTGGCCTTTAACCTCTCTATAGCAGATAATCTTGAGTCCATGACCTCAACTTTCCTATTAAGATCAGCTTTCTTCCTTAGCTTTTGAACAATTTCAGTCATGGTGGTTGCAGGGAGTTTAGCATCCATCCTTTCTATGACATCTTGCTTGACTTCAGAAATTTCTTGCTTGATTGCATCCACACCCTGACTGTGTTAAAGGGCTTAAATTTTATGCAGCTGGAGTGCTTCAAGATGTGCTGTGAGTAGCTTCTTTGTGCTGGCATTAGGAGATGCCTGAATGGCTGCTTGGGTGTCATGAATTAGCTTAAATAATGTTGACTGGAGATGTGAGTAGGGGCATTCTTTTATTAGCATTCAGGCAGGAACATCTGCATCTCCCCCTATGTCCATGCTATCTTCCTCATCATCCCCACTAGCATCCCCAAAAGAGCTTTCATCCAGTTCAAAATCACTACCAATGTTGGAAGGTATAGCAGTGATTGCATCCTTTGCTCTTTGTAAAGATTGTATAGTATGCACCAAGTTCAGCAAGCTTTCAGCCTCCTCATTGCCCTCTACAGCTAGAGTTTGGTAAGCTGTTACAGGGTGGGTAAATATCTCAGCATCTAGGGTAATAGAATCTATAACAGCTTGATATTCTTGCTGAAATAGCCTTTTCCTTTCTGCATCACTGACATTCATTGACTCACTTGCAATGGTTTCCATCCTTATCACTCTATACCTGCATTTCTCTCATGATCTCTCTTTTGTTGCATCAAGGACTTACCTTGGCTCCCCACCCTCACACCCTCACCTTCACCATCTAAGGTGGGACTCCTCACACTCACTTTTGCCAGTCCTGAAGAAATGGACTGCATAGGTTCACTCTTTTCCTCTCCTTTTTCCCGGGAGCAACCCAGACTCTCAATCATTTCACTTCCTTCCCTCAGTCTTAGGAGTGATTGCACTACTACTAAGTCTTCTACACTTGTAAGAATTGAAGAGATTTTAAGCAGTGCAGAGACAGTCGACGGATAAGAGATATCCATCGGGGTAGTAATTTGCCTAACCGACGGATGACTGTTGTTAGGCACATCCGTCGGGATACAATCACTACTCGACGGATGAACAATATCCATCGAGTGAGTAGAAATGAATGAGTTTGGAGTGGAAACTATTGTGGACTCTGTGCAGATTGATGAAAATTTTGGCACACAAGTCTCAACAGTCTGAGAAAGAAATGGCAAGTGAGCCAACAAATCATCTAGAAGATGATGCTCACTTGCTTGGATTTTTGGCTTCTTCAAGAGAGTTAAAGATGGAGAATTTGGAAGTGATGTGTTTATCATGTCAACATCCAAAGAGTGTGTGGGAGAATTTGGTGTTTCAGGTGCTTCAATTGTTAGAGATTTTGGCTGTGACTCCACATTTATTGGAGCCACATCAACCTGACTTTGAGAAGGTGCAGTGAATGTGTCTTTAGCACCGGTTTGCACAGTGTGTGAACCCTGTGCATCCCCAAGGGTCTTTGATTTCTTCTTTCTAGTGTAAGTTTGGGGTGAGCTTGTGTCCCTTATCCTTTTGGCTTGTGCTCTTGGCTGAGAGCTATGTTCAGTAGTCACATCCTTTTGGGAGGATGCAACTAGTAATGAGCTTATATCCTTATTAAGCACTGCAGTTTGTTGGGAAACTGTAGTGTGGCTAGGCTGGGAAACACTCACCTCTCCAACCTTATCCTTAGGGTTTCTTTGATGTTCACCCTGTCCCTCACCGTTTTTACCCATCATCACACTCCCCTCTTTTGGTTTGGTGGATTTTACAACTGGCATCTTTTGAGAGACAGCAGAGGGGGCTTTCTTTGTCTTTGTTTTTGAAATTTTGGATTTGGTAGCTTGGGTAGGCAACTGTTGGTTCAATGACACAGTTGACATAGCTACACTAGAATGCAAAGAAGTTTGTGAGGTTGAAAGAGTAGAGACAGTTTAAATTACCTCACTTACCTGAGATGCCTCCATAACTGGAAAATAGAAGAGTGGCACCTCTTTGTGATGGTTTTCCCTGTTCAAATCTGCAATGATTCTCCTTTCTTGAACCCAACAATCTAATTTATTGGTTGGGTTCTCAAGCATAATATCCTCAGAGAGGTGGTTAGCAAGCATCATTAAAAATCTAGCATAGTAAACATTTTTACCCCTCTTATTTAGCTTCCCTAACTTAAACCCCAACACAAATATGACAAGATCACTAGAGTTGAAAAATTTATCAGTTACTAGCATGTAAAGCATGTTGAGCATAGAGATATTAACTGAATCAAAATTTCTAATTTTACCAGAGAATACATTAGTAACTACATCACACAGATAACTCCATTCCTTCCTAAGACCCAACCTCCTAATCTCACTTAATTTAGAATTAGAGAGTGCATAGCCCATGGAATTAAGCATATTAACAATATCAGTGTTTGTGTGTGGTAAAGTTACAGTATTATCAGGAATTTTGAAACATGCTTTAACAATATCACTATTAACACAGAATTCCTTACCTTTAATAGTAAAAGTGATAGTCTTATCAGTTGAGTTGTATGTTGCAGTCGTCCACATTTCTTCAACAACCTCACATTAAATGGTGGGTGACTCTAGCATGGCATAGTTGAGTTTGCAGTTCTTCACAAAATCCATCATTTTGTGGTAGTCGCCAGACTGCTGAATCCCCTTGTTTACTAAAGCTATGAAGTTGTTCTTCTCATAGATAAATTCAGTTTGAGACATGATCTTGACGACTGGTGCCATTGTTAAAGAGTAGAAACTTGCAGAGAGAGAGAGATTAAGTGCTTTTGAGAAAGAAAGAAGTTAGAGCAGATGATTTGAGAATGATAAAAGAAAAGCAATGAAAATGAATTATGCTCTTATACTCTCTCAAAAATAACTGTCAAAAATAATAAAGTAAAATAAAGTAACCCATAAGAATTTCCCAAAATAGCCGTTTAAAAATAAACTGTAAAAATTCCATCAATTATCCGTCGTGTTATGCTCACAAACTGTAAGTATACTCGATGGATAATGTTCAGAGAATCAACGGCTAAGAATAAGACAATTCGACGGATGAGGATAAATCAGTTATCCGTCGAGACATAAAATATTCCAGAAATATAATTGATTTTATTAACAAATTGTATAGCGACGAATGATCAAACTCGATGAATAATGATCATCCGTCGAGATGTAAATTTTAATTTAGCCAAAATTTCATCCAAGACTGAAAAATCAATTAATTTCTGGTTACACTACAACTTGCAAATTATCTGTAAAGATTCAAGAGTAATTAAGCATACCTAACTCACTTACCAACCTTGAAAAGGTGGATTCATCTAGTGGCTTGGTAAATATATCTGCAAGCTGCTTTTCACTTGGAACAAAATGTAGTTCCACAGTACCATTCATTACATGTTCCCTTATGAAGTGGTACTTGATGTCTATGTGCTTTGTTCTTGAATGCTGTAGTGGATTTTCAGTGATGGCAATTGCACTTGTGTTATCATAGAAAATAGGAATTCTTTCCCCTTGCAGACCATAGTCTAGCAATTGGTTTTTCATCCACAAAATCTGTGCACAGCAACTGCCAGCAGCAATATATTCAGCTTCAGCTGTAGAAGTAGAAACTGAATTTTGCTTTTTACTGAACCAGGACACAAGCTTGTTTCCTAGAAATTGATAGGTTCCTGTTGTACTTTTTCTATCAATTCTACAACCTGCATAATCTGCATCTGAATAACCAGTTAGATCAAAACCAGAATCTCTAGGGTACCAAATGCCAAGTTTTGGTGTTCCCTTGAGATATCTGAAAATTCTCTTAATAGCTACTAAGTGAGATTCTCTAGGATCAGCCTGAAATCTAGCACAAAGACATGTAGCAAACATTATATCTGGCCTACTAGCTGTTAAATACAGAGGTGAGCCAACCATGCCCCTATAACTTGAAATATCCACAGACTTTTCAGTAGTGTTTAATTCAAGCTTAGTTGCAGTGGCCATGGGAGTTTTTGTAGATGTGCAATCCATTAGATCAAACTTCTTTAAAAGATCATAAATGTATTTAGTTTGACTAACGAATATTCCATCACTAACTTGCTTAACTTGCAAACCAAGAAAGTAAGTTAGTTCTCCCAGCATGCTCATTTCATACTTCCTTTGCATCAATTTGGCAAACTTTTTACAAAGTTTCTCATTTGTAGAGCTAATAATAGTGTCATCTACATAAATTTGAACAAGTATGCTAGAGCCATTAACATTTCTAAAGAATAAAGTTTTATCAACAGTACCTCTTGTGAAATGATTTTCTATGAGAAACTTTGACAAAGTGTCATATCAGGCTCTAGGTGCTTGCTTCAGTCCATAAAGTGCTTTCAAAAGATAGTAGACGTATTCTGGAAAATTTGGATCTTCAAAACCAGGAGGCTGACTGACATAGACTTCCTCCTCTAAATCTCCATTCAGAAAGGAACTTTTGACATCCATTTGATAGTCCTTGAAATTGGCATGGGCTGCATAGGCTAAGAAGATTCTGATGGCTTCAAGTCTTGCAACAGGAGCAAAGGTTTCATCAAAATCTATTCCTTCTTGTTGACAGTATCCCTTAATAACCAATCTAGCTTTGTTCCTGACTACTATGTCATTTTCATCCATCTTGTTTCTGAATACCCATTTGGTGTCTATTGGACTCTTTCCTCTAGGCTTGGGCACCAGCTTCCATACTTTGTTCCTTTCAAATTGGTTTAGCTCCTCCTGCATAGCTAAAATCCAATCAGGATCCAACAAAGCTTCTTCTACCTTCTTTGGTTCTTCCTTAGAGAGGAAGCTGCTATATAGACATTCTTCTTGAGTTGTTCTCCTTATTTGAACTCTAGAAGATACATCACCGATAATGAGCTCAAAGGGGTGATCATTTGTCCATTTTCTTTGTTGAGGTAGATTAGCTCTAGATGAAGAGGCCTCATAGTTTTCTTGATGTGTGATTGAGTTTTGATTATTAGAAACTCCCCCTGAGTTTATGGATCTTTGATTTGAGAAAGGGGAACTTTCTGTAAGTGATATATTCTGACTTTCAGCTTCTTTTGATGACCCGACGAATGGTGAATTTTGAGTACCGATGGATGAAGCTAGTTGTTTCCCGACGATTAAAGCAGATTGTCTCCCGACGGATGAAGCATTTTGTAACTCGACAGATGTTGAATAATGTGCTTCATTGATAGTAGATTTTTATACATTATCCTTTGATACTATTTCTTGATCACTTTCATCATAACTGTCATCACTAATCATCTCCACATTGTCAAATTTGAGGCTCTCATGGTAATGTCCATCTTGTAGTCCTTCAATCTTTTTATCATCAAACACAACATGTATTGATTCCACAACCATATTGGTTCTCAGATTGTAGACTCTGTATGCTTTACCAACAGCATATCCAACAAAAATTCCTTCATCTGCTTTAGCATCAAACTTCCCATTCTGATCAGTTTGATTTCTCAAGATATAACATTTGCAGCAAAAGACATGAAGAAAATTTAGAGTTGGCTTCTTGTTCTCGAATAATTGGTAGGGAGTCATGCATTTTTCTTGATTTATCAAAGAAATATTCGGAGTATAGCATGAAGTATTTACAGCTTCAGCCTAGAAATATGTTGGTAACTTTGATTCTTCAAGCATTATCCTTGAAGCTTCAATAAGTGATCTGTTCATTCTTTCTACAACTCTATTTTGTTGTGGATTTCTTGCTGCTGAATATTCATGCATAATCCCATTATCTTCACAGAATACTCTCATAACAGAATTCTTGAACTCAATTCCATTATCACTCCTGATTCTTCTAACTTTGAAATTAGGATGATTGTTGACTTGCCTTATGTGATTGATGATGATTTCACTAGCCTCATCTTTAGACTTAAGGAAATATGTCCAAGAGAACTTTGAGAAATCATCTACAATTATTAGGCAAAATATTTTCCTAGAGATGGACAACACATTGACTGGTCCAAACAAATCCATGTGTAACAGTTGTAAAGGTTCTTCAATTATTGAATCAAGCTTCTTTCTGAATGATGCTTTAATTTACTTTCCCTTTTGGCAATCATCACACAGTCCATCCTTAGAAAACTCCACTTGAGGAATGTCTCTAACCAGTTCTTTCTTCACTAGTTAATTCATGGTCTTGAAGTTTAGATGGGATAGCTTCTTGTGCCATAGCCAACTTTCATCTTGACTTGCTTTACTGAGAAGACAAGTAACAGATTCTGCATTTGATGAGTTGAAGTCAGCTAGGTACACATTTCCTTTTCTCACTCTAGTGAGAACCACTTTGTTGCTCCTCTTGTTCGACACAACACAGGCTTCTGAGTTGAAGGTTACTGAATTGCCTTTATCACAAAGCTGGCTGATACTCAATAAATTGTGCTTGAGACCATCCACTAAGGCAACCTCCTCAATGATGACATTGTCTTTTGAAATCAAGCCACATCCCACAGTATAACCCTTGCTGTCATCTCCAAAAGTAATACTTGGGCCAGCTCTCTCCTTGAACTCTGTGAGCAGGGTAGAATCTCCAATCATGTGTCTTGACCAACCACTATGCAAGTACCATGGATTCTTTCTATTTCCCTGCACACATTAAAATCAAATTAAGTTGATTTTGGTACCCAGGTTTCCTTGGGTCCTGCCTTGTTAGCTTTCTTCTTCTGTTTCTTAGGTTTGATGTCATTTGACTTGGGGATATCAGATTCATCCTTAGTCATCTGAGTTGGACCTTTGAAACCATTCATTAAAACAGAATTATCATGCCCATTTTGATTAACAGGAAATGACATGCTATTAGCAAACATGTTATTCCAGTAGGGCATGCTAAATGGCATTTGAGGCATACTAAATGCAGCATAATAAGGATTAGGTGCAAATGGCATATTAGCAAATTGTGCATTCATATTCTGTGTAGACATAGCATTTATGGGCATAGAAGGCATGGCATTCAGGTTGGGAAAAGGAGGTGGCACAGATATGGAAGTAGGCATGGCAGTTTTGCAATTAATAGACAGATGATTTACACTACCACACTTAACACAGATTTTTCTTGGAGTATACTTATCAGGTGTGTAGTTGTTATATTTGTTAATCCCTACTTTACCATTTCTATTATTTTTCCTTTTAGCCTCTGTTTTAACCTCAATCTTTTCTAGTCTGTCATTCAATTGCTTGATAGACAGATGACCAACATTCACTTTCTTCTCCTTCCTAACTTGACTAGATTCTCTTGAAATGAAGTTTTTGGAAACTCATCCATATTTTTCATTTAACTTGGCAAGTTTGGCTTTATTCACATGTTTGCTCACAGCCGACGGATGAGGATTTATGTCACTCGATGAATAATCCTTTTGGTTATCCGACGGATGACTCTCATCATCCGTCGAGTCCACATCTATTAGCAATCCTTCAATCAGATTGGATTCCAGCTTCTCCTTATTCATCTTCCAGGCTGCATCACAAAAGGACTCAATACCTTAAACTTTAGTGATTTGAGCATGAACATCTCTAGATGTTTTCCATACCTTAATCACCTCATGTTCTCATTCAAGCTGCTTCTTTAAAATCTCTTCTTTCTTCAAGGACTCAGTTAATTCATCCTTAGCAATCTTACACTCAATTCTCAGTTTTTCAAATTCAATAAACTGAGACTCTAGCACATTATTTCTCTCACTTAAAAACAAATTATTTTCTTTAATTATAGCATTTTCCTTAGTGAGGGACTTAAGTGTAACACACAAATGATATAATTCTGTAGACATGTCATTTATTGCATCATTACACTCAGCTTTAGATAAATGTGCAAGTTTAGTGGTGATTACCTGATTACTTGAAGAACTTGTCTCTGTTTCATCAGACTTGGCCATTAGGGCTAGATTGACATAGCTGACATCCTCATCTTCATCCAGACCATCTGTTGCCCAGTCATTTTCTTGTATAATGAAAGCCCTTTCCTTTTGTTCGAGCAACTCAAAATATTTCTGTTTATAATCCACAGGCTCAAACTTCTTCTTGCTGGAATCTGACTTTCTACACTCGCTGGCAAAGTGCCCAACCAAGCCACATTTGAAACATTTGAATTTTGATTTATCCACCATGTTTCTATTTGGCTTAGCTGCTCCAAAGTTCTTCTTGAACTTGAGCTTGGTAAATCTTCTGGAAAGAAATGCTAGATGTTCATCAATGTCATCCATATCATCTTGGCTCAATGAATCTTCATTTTCTGCCACCAGCCATTTTCCCTTGTTTTCACAGACCTTTGAAGTAGACTCAACAGCTTCTATCTTCATCTCCTTCTCTTTCTCTAACTCAGGAACTAGTGCAATGGGCCCTCCTTTATTCTTTCCTTTCTCCATCCTCTCATCTTGCTCTATTTCAAGCTCATAAGTTTTCAGGATGCCATACAGTCTCTCCATAGTAAATTTTTTGTAATCTTGAGAGTTTCTCAATGAGACTATCATTGGTTTCCATTCCTTTGGAAGAGATCTAAGGAACTTAAGATTGGAGTCTTTTGTCTGATAGACTCTTCCATGCAACTTCAGAGCATTTAGTAGTTTTTGAAATCTACTAAAAATGTCAGTGAGAGACTCACTATCTTCACAATGAAAATGCTCATATTGCTGAATTAACAGCTGCATCTTATTTTCCCTAACTTGTTCAGTTCCATCACAGATAATCTGAATTGTATCCCAAACTTCCTTGGCAGTTTTGCAATTGATGATGTTGTCAAACATGTCACCATCAACTCCATTGAACAGGATATTCATGGCCTTCTTGTCTTTCCTGACTTGTTCAATATCAGGATCTGACCATTCATGCCTTGGCTTGGGAACTGATGGCTCATTTCCAGTTGCAGATCTCATTGGTATATGAGGACCTCTATCTATGCAATCCACATAGGCCTCATCTTGAGAAAGTAAATGCAAATGCATCTTTACCTTCCAGTGATGGTAATTATCTTTGTCCAGAAAAGGAATCTTGACTCCAACATCCTTCTTGTTCATCTTGCTGTTTGTTGTGATCTTTAAACTCTATGTTCTTCAAGAGCTTGCTCTGATACCAATTGTTACTCCCTAACAATGCAACAAGAATTACAGAAGGGGGGTTGAATGGAATTCTTGAAACTTTTTCTCAATTATAAAATGTTCTAACTTGAAATATATATGTCATTGTTTTGATTTGCAAAGTGCGGAATGACAAGTTAAATATGAATCAAAACACAAAGTAATAAAAATACAAGTCTTTAAAACTTTCTACTGGATTTGAATGTATCCACCAGAGATATATATATATATATCAAGAAAACTCTATGAAGCTTGAATAGCTCACAGCTGCTTACAAATAAGAACAACTAAAATTACAGAGAAATGCTAAAGGGTTCAGCTTACAATTATTTCTCTGAGAAAAATATTTGCTTAGTCTTGTTGTTGTTCTATTTGCTACTCTTGGTTTATATATCACCAAGATTACACAGTAATAAGACAAGATAATAAAACAAAACCTATCAAGTCTAATACTATGCTGCTTCATTACTCTATACCAACATCTTTGAATATTTTCATAATAGCATGAAAATGGCAATGCTTCTTTGTTCTCAAAAACCCAGTTGAATAGGCTGCCACATTCCTTTTGCATAAACTCGACGCATGTGACTGTGTTGTCACTGTCAACAGATGTTTGAATTGATCATCCGCCGGGTACATTATCATCTGTCGGGTAGCTTTGTTGATCATCTGTCGGGTAGCTATTTGGAACTTGACTCAAATTCATTTATGGAGAATTACAAGACATCATCTATTTACATTTAACCAACCTATTTTGCACATCTACTAGTAGTCTACATGATTCATAAGCTACTATATAATCTATACAAAGGTGTTTTCAGAAATGTGCTACATGACTTATTGTTACATAAACTACTCACTCGATGGATGTCAAATCATCATCCGTCGGGACTATATTGAGTCATCCGTCGGGACTATATTTGATCATCCGTCGAGTGCTACATTTTTCACTAAGTAAAATCTACTAAGGTGTTTTGTTAATGAAATCATCAAGTTCACAACATCTTCCCAACAATAATGATTAATCTGAATGTATACGAGTACTAACTTGCTTAGTAATTGTTGCATGGCGAAAGTGACATTTAGTTTGAATTCTCTTCGAAGAAGGAAATTCGAGAAGAATAACAACATTCTTTAGATAAGTAACTAGAAAAATTGAATGCTTAGCAATTTATGGAGTACATATTCTCGAAAGATTACAAGATTTATTTGTATGAACTTGGTCAGTAAAAACAAAATTCTGATATCCTGATCCGGTTTTAATACATCTAAGTATGCTGATTGATGTAAATTGTGAATAGGAAATGAGCTATCTGGGATTAGGCTATCTGCAAAGGTTGGTGCGGTGTTAGGGCTAGAACATGCACTAATATTCATGCCAGTATACGCGATCGCAAGTAATATATAATTAATTCTAGTTTAT
The DNA here is from genome assembly GCF_009905375.1 of Apium graveolens. Classification (NCBI taxonomy): domain Eukaryota; kingdom Viridiplantae; phylum Streptophyta; class Magnoliopsida; order Apiales; family Apiaceae; genus Apium; species Apium graveolens. The sequence continues at coordinate 75,777,340 of NC_133654.1, forward strand.
TTCCACAGGGACTGGTTTAGGTTAATTTCAATCAATGTATTTATTCAACGATTGTATGACTATTATCCAATGCTAAGACGAATAACAAATTGAGGTTGTTTATAACTAAGATTAACTAAGGGATTATACTAAAGAAAATTAACTAAGAGATTAAAGAGAGTTTAATACTATATGACACAAATATGGGATTCTAACTTTATTAAATACTTCATTCAATAGCCTTTTTGTTCTTAACCTTAGCATGCAATGGTGATGACACTAATTAGATAACACGAAACTGGTAAATGCCAACTTTCATTGTACGAATACCATACTACCAGACATCCACAAAATAGATAGAAGATGAATAGACACCAATTATATTGAGACCCTATATGTCTATGGAATTTGACAACATAACGATTTAATGCACAAGTTATCTATCGTGATTACATAGGGCAAGTAAGATGATTAAAATTACCTACGAATCATGCATAACAAATACACGAACCTATGCTAGCATGGAAAGTTCTAAACCCTTAAATTCACTTTCGCTTCATTAATGATTAACACGCTATCTTATAAGTTCACGACGCTCATAACACGAATAAGCACAACCAATACTAGGCTATCATACAATCATCACACACTAAGGTATCGAAACGAATTAACTAAAGAAATCCATAAATAAATCCGTTAGAACCCCACGATAACGATTAGCCCATAATCGGACTCATCACCAATGTGGATTCCGATGAAAGCATGGTATAATAAACGTAGTCTTTATACTGAATAAATAATAAACCAAGTACGAAACAAGAGTACAGATTCACGAATAATAAAACTAGCATCCAAGGTTACAACTTAAAATAAAGGATCACAAGAATAAACTAGATCTTTTTCGCCTTGGTTGAATTGTGCTCTACGGTCTTCTTACGCCTTCTCCTTAAGCTCTGGTACATCTTGTTATAAAAAATGACCTTAAGTTATGTTTATATAGCAGCCCATGCAAAGTAGAAGTCTTCTGGATCAAAATCAGAGGAGAATCAAGATTCTGAAATCCCGACTCGGCGTGGCCGCGTGCTTGACCAGCGCGGGCGCGCTGTACTTCTGCCATCCTGGCGCGGCCGCGCGCTTCTACAGCGCGGGCACGCTGACTCTCTGGAAAATTTTCTGACTACTTCTTTTCTTGCTGATTTGAGTTTGTCTTTTCATGGGCTTTTATTCTAGATATCATCCTAACACCATATTAGCATCAAAACAATGCTAATTCACCTGTATTCCTGTTAAATGCCTGAAATACAAAAACACTACAAAACACGTTAAAAACACCAACAACTTGAGTACAAAACACTAATTAAAAGCTTTACGGAGCATTATAAGGTGTCATAAATGCCACTCAACATGATATTAGGTCCTGGTGGCTTCTACAATGAAGACTGGTTCAATAAATTCCTCCAGGTTTCAGGACCAGGAACACTTCATGGTTTAACCCATCATATCTACAATCCTGGAGCAGGTACAATATATATATATATATATCCTAAGTATGCTTTTACAGGTATAGTATGAAGAAGAGTAGTATATTCTATTCATTTATAACTTTTACCGCATTTATGTACATATCCTAAACTGCAGGTGTTGACACAAACTTTATAAATAGAGTTCAAGACCTATTTTTCCTAGACCGCGTAGCACAAACATTCAAAGATGTTTCAGAATCGGTTAAGCTATATAGACCATGGACCAGTGCTTGGGTTAGGGAATTCGTGTATGCTTATAACAGTTGTGGAAAACTTGTCTATGGTTTTTGGTATGTGGATCAGCTGGTAATGATTTCCACTTTTGATCATAAAGTTTATTGCGTACAAGATTTGATTGGAGGAAACTATGGTCTTCTTTATACAACTACATTTCCCCCTAATCCTGATTACTATAGTTCGGCACTCAATACTCTTATCTAATTTCATCTTTGTTTATAAGTGGAAAGAATGCGGTGGATTTCCTCTTGAAAAACGAAAGGTTTGAAATTTTTACTTAACATCAATGATCAGTTTCAAAAAAATTTAGAATATACTTCAAATATTTATACAACATATATTAACAAACTAATTTTACAAAGGAATGATACAATAAAACCACCTTGTGGGAAAAAACAAGAACATGTTTTTCTTCGGTTAGCGGATGAATTTATTTAACCCGATGTCTTTGTTCTTGTGATAAATACCAAAAACAATTCTAAGGTAATATATTAGCTATGATATTTGTATATATATTTTTAGTTTCCCTTAAAATTAAAATTTGTTAAATATTTATATTGTTTACTTTATAGAAGATAATGTTTTGTGGTTCAGCAGCTCGACATGGTACATCTTTAACATTAATCATCCAGATCCCTTGGAGTTACATAAAAATTGTAAGCTAGAAGAAATATGAAACCGTCTATTGTCCTGTTTGTTAATACCCAAAGACTAATAAAAGAATTCAGGTAATCTAGCTAATTAGTGTTGAGTTGCCGATAAGAGAAACTGAAAGTTATACATACCTTATTCCTGACTTTTAAACTCACGCTTATACTATTTAATTTACAATACCTATTCCATTTTTTTAGGATAGTGGCTTCTAAGGACTCCTTGAGAGGTGGGGTGTTCCACCATACAAAAACCCTGGGACTGAAGGTATTCCACGTGTCCAGAGCCTGCAACTCGATCAAGACCTTCAACTGTTAGAAACTATGAGCACCAGAAAGAAAGTTGAATGATATATGTGTACACAATATATATATATATATATTCTATGTGTAATATTAAATCATATATAATAAGAAAATCATGCTTTTGTATTTTTAATTATTTCTTGTTCATTTTTCATCATGCATTTTGCTTAGAGGGCGGTTATCAATTCTATTTTACTTTTAGCATTGAAAAATTACTTAATCATTATTTATTGCCACTTAAGTAATCACTATTTTGTTTGTCAACACATTATAAAATACTGGAAAAGCTATAAGGTCCTTTTATAAATGCTTATATTTGTATGTAATGTTTAAGGATTTGAATTAAATATAATTTGTTTATTCTAATTGTTTTATAATATAAGAAATTATTGCAACACATAAACTATGAAATATTGTTATGCTTGCTATCTCAATATTGAATATAAATGGAAAATTATTTACACATTTTTCACAAAATTTGAAAATAAAGTTTAATTCTTTAATTGCTACTTGGTGGATGTATGTTTGCTAGTAGTTTAGAGCATAACCAGGGCTCTAATATAAAAGCATATATGAATGTTGAAATTCTAAGATACAATTTTTTTGGTAGCGAGAACCAAATTAATGACTTTAGAACCTACAAGAAAAAGAGACAGAATCGAGAAAAATAATGCTCCATATTTGATCATTAAATGGAAAGTTGTATTTCAATCGGTATGTACATGTTGTCATATCCTTGACAGTATTGACTTAAATTGTCGGAAAGGGAGTTGGCCATGGTTAGCGTCCAAATTCAAGTATAACTGTGGCTATTCCTACGTGATTTCCCGATAATGATGAGATCTCTCGGGCAAGTAGATGGTTTCCACGTCCACCTGGCGGTTCCACATCACCAATGGAATCGCTCTAAACCGACCATGTTTTGAGATACCAGAACACACCTATAATGAGACTTAAGTTCACTAAATTAAAAGCATAAATTTTTGGGTATCTTAAACCCAATCAATGTTAAACTAAATATTTCTCTGATGAATGTGGTCGAGTTTGAATGGAGACGGTCGTCTTCACGGTGAAGTTAGTTGGGCTTTTTAATTGTCAAATTTAGTCAATATATACTTGAAGATTTGGTTTTCTCTTAAAAACATTCTAAGGGAATTTCGTTGTGCCTCTCGTTTTGCATATACAAAAAATCAATCAAAGAAAATATACTCTCATCTAAAAAATAAAAGAAATCAAGTCGACAAAAACCTAACACCGAATTTATAAGAAAGAAATTTCTCTAAATCTAGCTTCTAAAAAACTACACATAACTGCACATTCTCGCAATTCAATTTTAATTGGGAAATCTCCTTATATTTATATTAAATAAATTAAAAGAATAATATTAGATATATTAATATCAGAATAGAGTAGACAAAACCTAATAGAAAGGGTTAAAATAAACGATTTTAAATTATGGACAAACAAAAAAAAAATCCTAAACCGATATGAAGAAAAACAATTTTCCCCACAAAACCACAATACAAGAACAAATTCAATGATATCATAACAAAGAGAATTTATGAACCCTAATTAAGAGTTCCTAAATTTTTTTGAGTTACCAAATCGACTTGAGTTCATAAACTTATCTGAGTTTGGAAAAATCATGCTTCTTGGACAAAAGTTAAAGTTGAGCATGAAATGAAGATATTCAAAGGATCTTTGGACAAGAGTGTGAGACCTTTTTAATTGATAAAAAATGCGGGAGTGTTTATGACCTAAAATAGATAATTCTAGTTAAACTCAATTATTTTCTGTCAAATAAATTAAGAAATGTTACTACAACAACGATTTTAACTAAAAAAGGTTTATGAATTAGCCCACACAACACAAAAACTAAAAACCATTATTTAAAATTATGATTCAATTTTAATTATTTTTTATCAAAATAATATAAAAATAAATAAATAATATAATTTTGCAGATTGTTAGATAATGAAAATATGTATTATGTGCCGTTGATTTTAAAAAAGTTTGAAATTTCATTTGCCCCACTTTTTCATTATCGTTCCCACCTATAAATTTGAAAAACAAAATTAAATTTTCCGAAGTAAAAAGCTTTGGTAGCATGGGTTTTAATCAAACATGGGACAACATGTTTGAAAAAAGAACCATTTTAAGAACAAATAATGATACTTGTTTTTTCGTAAATTATTGTTTAATGACTTTTTGACGTATACAAAGACTTGAAACAATTGACATGTTAAAACTTACATTATTATATACATGTGTAGATATAACTATTGGTTTATGAAATAAATAACTAGTACTGTTTTGATTTAATTTAGTATGGTATATATAATGATATTTCTACGTACATTCAATCGTTACTTTCGAAGCAAAGTCGATAACTCTATATAAAATATCATCGACTTGTTCAGTTTCACAATACTATACGGTTTGGAGACACGATGTAACGTCTGTAAATACTATGATATTATAAATCTATGATGTGGTATTTCTGTGCATTATTGTGAGTACATAAGTTTCTAAATGTTATTTTCCAGTGATTATATGAATTAAGTAAATGCGAATATATTTTTCTTTCGAGACGATTCGAATCTTCGTACAAATATTTGGATATGGAAATCCTGTGCTTATACGATTAGATAAGTTGGTATAATGCTAGATTATATTTTTAAAGCTTTATTTGCATTAAAATCTAATTATATTTTTATGTGGTTTGTTATAAAAATATTATTATAAAGAAAATTCTTTTAGAAATTATTTTTTTTCAAATTTCTTGAAAATACTCTTGTAAAATTTCTAAAATCTTAAAGTAATTTATGGTATAATTTTTGTGATTTATGGAATTATAATTTATTTATTAAAATTCATTATTTTTAAGCATATTTTTAATTCTAGAAAAATGATTACTAGATTACTAATGTGCCCTTGCATACAAAATCCCTTATAAAAGAGACTAAGGATATGACCGTCATTTCCAACCCCACTCACTCGCTTTGACCACGTAAAATACTCATCTACCCTTGCATGCAAAATGTTTTAAGCTTGTAGGATGTTTTAAGCTTGTAGGAAGGGCATATGAGTCATTTCTCCATTCCACTACCATTTTAACACATCAAAACCCCAAAACACAAGCCATACTCTCTCATTTGCACACCCACTTCACTCCCTCCCTCCCCTTTTCTCTCCCTCTCGGCCGAAGCTCCCCTCCCCCTCTTCCTTCAATTTTTTTTTCTTTTTCTCCTTTTTCACACACTTTGATCAAGGAGCTAATTCCCTCATATTCTCACCATTATACTTGAATATTTACCACATAAAAGGTATGTTTTAATATGTGTTGATGTGTTCTTACAGCCAAGATTTAGGCCTTGAATTCCCATGAATTTAAGGACTAAAATTATAAGGGCTTAAAGATATGGACTTGATATGATCTTGGAGAAGTATTTTTACTTCAACATTCCAATTCATAATTTTGTTCATATGATTTAGCCATGATTTATTAAAAGAGCCGAATGTATATGGATTGTTCTTTAGAAATTTCTATGAAAATGACTTTGCATGTTACCTATAAAACATTTTTTCTTCTAAAAATGATGAATTATAATGTTTAAACTCTTAAATGCTATGTATTTCTTCAAGTATATTAAGTTTTTAGAGTTGCATGTTAGTTATAGCCCTTGAATGTTGATATTAGCCTTTACATGTTGATTTACAAGTAATTTTAGACTAGGAACCATACTTGCTTGCTATGAGCCTTCATACTTGGTTTTTATGAGATGCATACCATGAATTATGTGTTAAAATGATAGTTTAATTAAGTCATGACTAGAAGAGATTAAAACCAGTAGGTATCAAGTGCCTAACCCAAGTATATAGCTCGAAATTTTGGCTTAAAATCCGAGATCATGATAGTAGTATTGTAGTTGATCTTTTAACCTCTTGATACTTGATTTTTGTGAGTTGCATGCCATGTTCCCCTTAATTTAATGCTAGTTTAGAATGTATATGATGATAGGAGCATAAAATCAGTAGGTGTCATGATGTTTTCATGCATGTGTAATTTGAATTTTTGTTTTAAAATGACTAAGTGATGACTTGTCTTGTGAGGTGTAACTTTGCTTGTCCTTATAATTGATTGCATGCTAAATAAAGTTATAAATCAACCTTGTGCACTATAGGTCAGTAGGTGTTAGCATGATCTTAGGCTTGGTTGTTGGTTTGTTCATTGGTTTGATGATTAAGAAGGAAGTTAAGGTAGAAAGAATGCATTAGTCCTATTTGGACAGATTTTAGCACTAGAAGTTTAGGTCATTTTAGGTATGCATTTGTGAGGCCTTTTTAGGCCCAAGTTAAGTGGATTTAGGACATGGTATGTAATTGATTCCAGAAGCTTTAGATTGGGTAAAAGCATGCATTTAGTTAGGAGCACAATCACAAAACCGAGAGGAACTCAAAACAGGGCAGATTTGGTACAAGTCCATATTTGACCCATTATAACCATGTTTTAGGATAGACATTCATTGGGACTTGGTTTATAATAGTATAAAGAAGTCTTAGGAAGCTTACCAAGTCATTAAAATCAATAATAGAACAATTTAAGTGAGTTTTAAGTTGGTAAAAATAAGGCAGTTTGGAAATCAGGGAAGGCATATTTATGTCAACTTCCACTTGAGGCCTAGGGAGGCCCAAGTGAGGTTTTTGAGTCATTCCAACTTTAAGGGTTATCTTAGAGTCTTAGGAACCTCAGAGAGTTGGTTTGGAGTGAAGGCCCAAGGTGGAGATACCTCATTTCCACCAAAACACCCGAGAGTCACCATAAGAGTTGCATTAGGAAGCCTATGAGGAATGCATTGTGCTTTATGAGTGAGGCGTTGATGTCAAGTCAAGTTTGGGAGTTGCATTATGTCATAAGAGTCTGTAAAAATCATAATTAAGTGAAGACCCAAGGTAGAAATGTATATTTGTGTCGAGGCACACAAGTGGTGTCGAGACGTGCATTCGGGAAGAGTTTAGAGTCTGCATTAGTTTTGTGAATCTTGTGAGGTGAGGCACAAGTGTGCCTTATTGAATTTAGATTCTGTTGAGGTCTGTAAATGAGGATTAAGAGTAATAGACTTGTTAATTATTTGTTTAAAGGATAATTGCTTGAGTGATTAGGATCTAAGTATACTATTGTTATGCCTTTTCTTGCTATGTGTTATATGAACTATGTGAAACATATATTACTTGAAATTAAGTGTGTTAAGTGTATATATATATATATTTATATGTGTGTGTATATATAATGTACACGAAATGGTAGTTAGTAAAAGTTGTGACGAGGATTCTATTTATTATAGGTTCAAGTAGGAGGCCAGGAAAGGAGCCCTTAGACGATTCCATTCAAGTACTCAGTAAGCGTAGTTCAGGCAAGTGAACTCTCAACTTATCTTTATTATTCCATTTCTTGTAATTGAATACCCTGTGAATTATTGACTATCATTTCATAATATTGATTAGTCCCTGACATCACTCAATGATTGGATCTTGAACTTAGTTAATCGCTTCCATACTTTAATTGACCCCTTTTTCCTCACATATTACCTCGAATCTCTGCGAATACCCCTACAAATAGTTCCTTAATATATCCAGTGGAACCTAAAACTCTCATACATTAGATTCATTTCCTTTGGAAACCCAGACACTATTATCATCCTCTCATTTGAACCTTGTCATTTCCCTTGTTATATTATCCTTGATCAAGAACCCCTTTCAAATTGAAATGGGTTATTAAAAAGGAATTGAATGAAATAATAAAACTGAGGCGCCAGTCACTGTTAAAGTTTTGAAACCTCAGTAGCAGGGAGCCTGATGGTTTTATATGGCCAATGTGTGCCGAGGATCCTCAATGGTTGTGAATCACTTATTGTGTGGTTTGGAGCTTTGATGTGGGATGATCACCCCTCATTGCTCATAGTGCTGTGTGATTTCAATTCCATTCACTTATTAAAATCATGAACTTTATTTGAATAATTCATATTGTTGATTTACCTTATGTTATTGTTTTATTGAGCATATGATGAACTGTTGTACCCTATTATTCACTTGCTGAGCGTTTTTCTCATTAATATTGTTATTGATGTTATCCCTTCAGTTAAGCCCGAAGATGCCTCGTTTCAAGCAGACCGCGCGTAAAAATTGTGGTGGTTCAGGGTATGCCTACCGTCAAATGTTGGAGCAGGTAGGGAACTTGTTGTTCCCTAAGGTTTAAAGAACTTTTGGGAATTTAAAACTTGTAGATGTATTTGACCTTGGATATTAGACTTTTGTATTATTAGTTATTTAGATGTTGTTCAAACTCTTACATGTGGATTCGGGGACTTGGATTTATGGTTCTGTAATATTAATTAATTAGTTGTAGTTTCTTACTGCTTTATTATTATTATTATTATTGCTAGTTAGTGGGTCCGTCACAGTTTTGGTATCAGAGCCACAGGTTTGAGTCACTGAACAACATAGGATGAATGAATATAAGATAGGAATTTAGAGAATTGGATGAACTTAGATCATTTGGGTTTTGGGGCGTTAGAATCTATAGGTTTTCCGACCCTTTTATTTACAACCGCGTATATATATAACTGACTGTCAGGCATCATCCTCATCGACTCCCGGATTCCCTTCTACTGTGCCATTCTCCCTGTACGAATAGATGCTAATTATGGTTGATCGACTGGAAGGCGAAAACGCAAATCTTCGGCGTAGGGTGGACCAGTTGTACCGCGAGAACTTTGATGACAAGCCCAACTGACCCCGACTGATAACCAGACTTGAGGAGATCATCCAGATGACTGAGGACCGATTGGCATTGATGATTCTACACCGTGAGAGAGAGAGATAGTCATATTGCTTTTACCGCCATTGCTGACGAGCTCTGCCGAGTGATTAGCCGTCTCTGTGCCCCTGTTCCCCCATCACCATCCCCTTAGACTATCATATAGTCTACCTATCTCCAGCATTGTTGTTGATTAGTACTTTGATTTCTATTTGTAGCTTGTACCCAGATTGTTTCGGAAAGACTTTATTTGCACTTTAATTCCTGTTTGTACTCTATTTCGCACTTTTCATTCGAACTACTGTTAAATTCGTACTTTGATATTGCCATCTCATTACCATGTTATATACTTGCTTAGATAAAAATTGTTGATTAAATTTTGTTGACCTCTTTAAAAACTTGATCATGTCTAATCCTTTCCCAAGATATCTCTTGAATAAAATCTCAGTGCTGAATATTTACCCTTGCTATAACTTGTCTATGCAATTATTGAACTTGAATAAACCTTTCTTGCCTCCTCGTAGAGCCCGCAACACCAATACCAGGGATCATGAAGATCCACCACCCAACTTGGCTCAACTTATGCAAATACTTCACCAACAATCTGTTACCCTTGCTCAACAACAACAACTTCTTCAGTAACAAATTCAACAACCACCTCTACCACCACTAACCCCTACGACTTTCAAATCGTTCCAAGTTATGAAACCACCAGAGTTTTGTGGAACTCAAAACCCTGTAAAAGCTCAATCTTGGCTTAAAGAGATGGAGAAATCTTTCACGCTAGCTGTTGTTAGGGAAGAAACAAAGGTCGATTATGCGTCTTATTTTTTGAAAGGCGAAGCGAACTATTGGTGGGAGTCAGCCCGTGCTCTAGAAGAAGGAGAAGTTATTTCTTGGGGTAGATTCAAGAAGATTTTCCTAGACAAGTATTTACCGAGGTATATACAGACTCAAATGGAATTGAAGTTCTTTAAATTGAAGCAAGAAGGAATGACTGTGGGAGAGTACGAGAAGAAATTCACCGAATTGGATAGGTTTGTTGGAGATTACATGAACACGGATGAGAAGAGAGCGAAAAGATTTCAACAAGGATTGAAGCCTTGGCTACGAAGCAGAGTGGCTACTTTTGAATTAGCCACATATGCTGAAGTGGTCCAAAAGGCAATGGTGATTGAAAGAGAAAGTGACCAAAATTTGAAGGAAAAAGAGAGTAAGAAAAGAAAGTTTGGAAGTAGTGGAGAAGGATCAGCTCAAGGAAGCCAAAGTGAAAAGAATTTCAAGAAGTTTGGATTCCAGAACCAAGGAGGATCCCGAAGATTTAAGAAAGGTGATAGTAAGAGTCAGAGGAATATGATTCAAGGGCAGAGATTCCAGCAAGCAATAAATCCGGAGTGTAAATTCTGTAACAAGAAACACATGGGTAACTGCAATAAGACTGACATCATCTATTACAAGTGCAATGCGAAAGGTCATTACGCGAATGAGTGCCGAAACCCGAAGCCTTTTGTTACATGCTTTAAGTATGGAAAGACTGGTCACATGTCGAGGGATTGCAAGACCCCCAGAAATAACAAGTTGATGCAATTGACGGCCGCACCTTTCAATCAAGTAATGACATCTTCTGTTCCAATTCTTCAACTTCCTTCAAATCAACCTTCTGAATCTGCAACTCCATTGTTTCCTCCCTTCTATCCTGCTCAGGCCCGGACATTCAACATGAACATCAAGGATGTTGTTCAGAGTTCTGAAGTTGTGGCAGGTACGCTTTCTGTCAACAACATCAATGCTAAAGTGCTATTTGATTCCGGAGCTACTAGATCTTTCATATCTGAATCTTTTATTGGCAAGTTGAATTTATGAAATTGAACTATTAGTTGAACCCTTATCTATTATTTTGGCCAATCAAGAACGAGTTTATGTTAAAGGTGTTTGCCCTCGGTGTAAAGTAGAGATTTCAGGCTATAGTTATCCTGCTTCCCTCATACCTTTTCAATTAGGAGAATTTGACGTTATATTAGGAATGGATTGGTTAGCAGAGCATGGTGCTCAGATAGATTGTAAGAAGAAGAAAGTGATTCTTAATTCCCCTCAAGGAAATAGAGTAGAGTTTAAAGGGAAGAAGCAAGTTAAGACGTTTTTGAAAATGATTCAAGATAAAGACTGTTAAGGAAAGGGTGTGAAGGGTATTTGGCTCATGTAATTGATAGATTTAAGGAGACGCCGAATATAGGAAGTATTCCAATAGTTAGCGAATTTCCCGATGTATTTCCTGACGAACTTCCTGGATTACCGCCTGACCGTCAAATCGAATTTTCTATCGACTTAGCGCCCGGCATGGAACCTGTATCAAAGGCACCTTATCGTATGGCACCAGCAGAAATAAAGGAATTGGCCAAGCAATTACAAGAACTATTGGATAAAGGAGTTATAAGGCCGAGTATATCTCAATGGGGTGCTCCAGTTTTGTTTGTGAAAAAGAAGGATGGAAGTATGAGATTGTGCATTGACTATAGAGAATTGAACAAATTGACCATTAAGAATAGGTATCCGTTACCTCATATTGATGACTTATTTGATCAACTTAAAGGAGCGACTTATTTCTCAAAGATTGACTTGCGATCGGGATATCATCAGTTGAAGATTAAGCCAGAAGACATACCAAAGACTGCTTTAAGAACCAGATACGGATATTACGAGTTTTTAGTTATGGCATTCGGATTGACAAATGCGCCAGCCGCCTTTATGGATTTAATGAATCGAGTATTCAAGGAGTACTTGGATAAGTTTGTCATTGTGTTTATCGACGACATTTTAATATACTCAAAGACCGAGGAAGAACATGCTGAACATCTGAGAATAGCTTTGGAGACTTTAAGAAAGGAGAAGTTATATGCAAAAATTTTGAAGTGTGAATTTTGGGTGCGAGAAGTTCAGTTTCTAGGACACATTGTCAGTAGGGAAGGGATTCGAGTTGATCCAGTAAAGATAAAAGCTATAATGATCTGGGAGAGGCCGAATACCCCAACTAAAGTTAGAAGTTTCATGGGATTGGCCGGATACTATCGAAGATTTGTGAAGGATTTTTCTAAGATTGCGGTACCATTGACAAATTGACCCGAAAGAATGAGTAGTTTGAATGGACGGAGAAATGTGAAAGAAGTTTTCAAGAATTAAAGCAAAAGTTGGTTACTGCTCCAGTTTTAGCTCTGCCAGATGATAAAGGAGATTTTGTGATATTCAGTGATGCGTCACACAAAGGATTGGGTTGTGTTTTAATGAAACACGGGAAGGTGATAGCCTACGCGTCAAGATAACTTAAGCCTCACGAACAAAGGTACCCAACTCACGAATTAGAACTGGTTGCAATTGTATCTGCCTTGAAGCTGTGGAGACATTATCTATATGGAGAGAAATGTGAGATATATACGGATCACAAGAGCCTGAAGTACATTTTTACTCAGAAGGAATTAAACATGAGGCAACGAAGATGGTTGGAGTTGATTAAGGACTACGATTGCACAATCAATTATCATCCCGGAAAAGCAAACGTAGTAGCGGATGCTTTGAGTCGCAAGGAGAGACTGAATATGTTGACCATGGCCCAAGAGTTATCAAAGGAATTTGAGAAGATGGAAATTGAGATTCGAACTCCAAGTGCACCTACATAAATGATCTGTACGTTGACTTTTCAATCAGAATTATTAGGGAAGATCAAGAAGTGTCAAGAAGAAGTGATGAATCGAAAGATGAAAGAATTGACCTGAGAAGAGATTTGCACTCAAAAAGACAACCAAGGAATTCTAAGATTCTCATCAAGAATTTGAATATCGAATGTGGAAGAATTGAAGAATCAGATTTTGAAGGATGATCACAACTCAGAATTTTATATTCACCTGGGAAGCACAAAAATGTACCAAGATTTGAAACAGAACTTTTGGTGGCCGGATATGAAGAAGGAGATTGCTCAATGGATTAGTAGATGCTACACCTGTCAAAGGATAAAAGCAGAACATCAGAAACCGAATGGACTAATTCAGCCCTTAGAAATACCTGAATGGAAGTGGGAGCACATTACATCGGACTTTATAGTTGGATTACCAAAGACAAAATCTAATCATGACGCTATTTGGGTAATAATCGATCGATTGACTAAGTCAGCTCATTTTCTACCGATCAACGATAGATTCTCAATGGATAAGTTGATTCATATGTATCTTAAGGAAATTGTTACTCGCCATGGAGTTCTAGTATCTATCGTGTCAGATAGAGACCCTCGTTTTACCTCTAGATTTTGAAAGCAATTCCAAGAACATTTGGGAACTCGAATCAAGATGAGCACTGCCTATCACCTACAGATAAATGGACAGAGTGAGCGCACGATCCAGACCATAGAAGACATGTTGAGATCTTGTGCCTTAGACTTTAAAGAAAATTGGGACGATCACCTACCTTTAGTAGAGTTTTCGTATAACAATAGCTTTCATGCGAGTATTGGAATGCCCCCGTATGAAGCTCTTTATGGAAGGAAGTGTAGATCACCCATATGTTGGGATGAAGTCGGAGAGGGAAAGGTAATTGGCCCCTAACTGATTCAGAAAATGAAAGAAGCGATGAATTTGATTCAAAATCGATTGATCGCAGCTCAGGATAGACAACGAAAGTATGCTGATCCGCGCAGAAGGAATGTAGAGTATGAAATAGGAGAAACCGTTCTGTTAAAAGTGTCGCCATGGAAAGGGATAACTAGATTTGGAAAGAAAGGAAAGTTGAGTCCAAGATTTGTCGGACCTTTTGAGATTTTGGGTAAAGTTAGAAAAGTGGCGTACGAGTTGGCCTTACCACCTCAAATGCAGCACATTCACAACGTTTTTCACGTATCATTGCTTAAGAAGTTCAACCCCGACACCAAATGTATCATAGAGAATGAACCAGTTGAGATTGAGTCAAATTTATCTTATGTCGAGCAACCTGTTAGCATTCTAGATAGAAAGGATAAAGTGTTAAGGAATAAGATAGTTCCTTTAGTTAAAGTTTTATGGAGGAATCACAAAGTTGAAGAGTCAACATGGGAATTAGGAAGTGATATGATAGATAAGTATTCTCATCTGTTTGCTTAAGATTCTGGGGACAGAATCCTTAAATGGGGGAAGGTTGTAACATCTGTAAATACTATGATATTATAAATCTATGATGTGGTATTTCTGTGCATTATTGTGAGTACATAAGTTTCTAAATGTTGTTTTCCAGCGATTATGTGAATTAAGTAAATGCGAATATATTTTTCTTTCAAGACGATTCGAATCTTCGTACAAATATTTGGATATGGAAATCCTGTGCTTATACGATTAGATAAGTTGGTATAATGCTAGATTATATTTTTAAAGCTTTATTTGCATTAAAATCTAATTAAATTGTATTTTTTATGTGGTTTTTTATAGAAACATTATTATAAAGAAAATTCTTTTAGAAATTATTTTTATTCAAATTTCTTGAAAATACTCTTATAAAATTTCTAAAATCTTAAAGTAATTTATGGTATAATTTTTGTGATTTATGGAACTGTACTTTATTTATTAAAATTCTTTCTTTTTAAGCATATTTTTAATTCTATAAAAATGATTACTAGATTACTAATGTGCCCTTGCATGCAAAATCCCTTATAAAAGAGACTAAGGATAGGACCGTCATTTCCAATCCCACTCACTCACTTTGACCAAGTAGAATACTCATCTACCCTTGCATGCAAAATGTTTTAAGCTTGTAGGAAGGGCATAGGAGTCATTTCTCTATTCCACTACCATTTTAACACATCAAAACCCCAAAACACAAGCCATACTCTCTCATTCGCACACCCACTTCACTCCCTCCCTCCCCTTTTCTCTCCCTCTCGGCCGAAGCTCCCCCTTCTTCCATCAATTTTTTTTTCTCTTCTTTTTCAAACACTTTGATCAAGGAGCTAATTCCCTCATATTCTCACCTTTATACTTTAATATTTAGCTCATAAAAGGTATGTTTTACTATGTGTTGATGTGTTCTTATAGCCAAGATTTAGGCCTTGAATTCCCATGGATTTAAGGACTAAAATCATAAGGGCTTAAAGATATGGACTTGATATGATCTTGGAAAAGTATTTTTACATCAACATTCCAAGTCATAATCTTGTTCATAGCATTTGGCCATGATTTATTAAAAGATCCGAATGTATATGGATTGTTCTTTAGAAATTTCTATGAAAATGACTTTGTATGTTACTTATAAAAGGTTTTTTCTTCTAAAAATGATGAATTATAATGTTTAAACTCATGAATGCTATGTATTTCTTCAAGTATATTAAGTACTTTCATGTTAGTTATAGACCTTGCATGTGGAGATTAGCCTTTGCATGTTGTTTTACAAGTAATTTTAGACTGGGAACCATACTTGCTTGCTATGAGCCTTGATACTTGGTTTTTATGAGATGCATGCCACGAATTATGTGTTAAAATGATAGTTTAATTATGTCATGACTAGAAGAGATTAAAACCAGTAGGTATAGGTATCAAGTGCCTAACCCAAGTATATAGCTCGAAATTTTGGCTTAAAACCCGAGATCATGATAGTAGTATCGCAGTTGATCTTTTAACCTCTTGATACTTAATTTTTGTGAGTTGCATGCCATGTTCCCCTTAATTTAATGCTAGTTTAGAATGTATATGATGATAGGAGCATAAAATCAGTAGGTGTCGTGAGGTTTTCATGCATGTGTAATTTGAATTTTTGCTTTAAAATGACTAAGTGATGGCTTATCTTGTGAGGTGTAACTTTGCTTATCCTTATAATTGATTGCATGCTAAATAAAGTTGTAAATCAAACTTGTGCACTATAGGTCAGTAGGTGTTAGCATGATCTTAGGCTTGGTTGTTAGTTTGTTCATTGGTTTGATGGTTAAAAAGGAAGTTAAGGTGGAAGGAATGCATTTGTCCTATTTGGACATATTTTAGCACTAGAAGTTTAGGTCATTTTAGGTATACATTTGTGAGGCCTTGTTAGGCCCAAGTTCAGTGGAGTTAGGACTTGGTATGTAATTGAGTAAAGAAGCTTTAGATTGGGTAAAATCATGCATTTAGTTAGGTGCACAAGCACAAAACCGAGAGGAACTCAAAATAGGGCAGATTTGGTACAAGTCCATATTTGACCCATTATAACCATGTTTTAGGATAGACATTTATTGGGACTTGATTTATAATAGTATAAAGAAGTCTTAGGAATCTTAAATAGTCATTAAAATCAATAATTGAACAATTTAAGTGAGTTTTAAGTTGGTAAAAATAAGGCAGTTTGGAAATCAGGGAAGGCAGATTTATGTCAACTTCCACTTGAGGCCTAGGGAGGCCCAAGTAAGCTTTTTGAGTCATTCCAACTTTAAGGGTTATCTTAGAGTCTTAGGAACCTCAGAGAGTTGGTTTTGAGTGAGGCCTTGATGTCAATTAAAGTTTGGGAGTTGCATTATGTCATAAGAGTCTGTAGAAATCATAATTAAGTGAAGGCCCAAGGTAGAAATGTATATTTGTGTCGAGGCATACAAGTGGTGCCGAGACGTGCATTCGGGAAAAGTTTAGAGTATGCATTAGTTTTGTGAGTCTTGTGAGGTGAGGCACGAGTGTGCCTTACTGAATTTAGATTGTGTTGAGGTCTGTAAAGGAGGATTAAGATTAATAGTCTTGTTAATTATTTGTTAAAAGGATAATTGCTTGAGTGATTAGGATCTAAGTATACTATTGCCATGCCTTTTCTTTCTATGTGTTATGTGAACTATGTGAAGCATATATTATTTGAAATTAAGTGTGTTAAGTATATATATATATATATTTATATGTGTCTGTATATATAATGTACACGAAAGGGTAGTTAGCAAAATTTGTGACGAGGATACTATTTATTTTAGGTTCAAGTAGGAGGCCAGGAAAAGAGCCCTTAGACGATTCCATTCAAGTAATCAGTAAGCGTAGTTCAGGCAAGTGAACTATCAACTTATCTTTATAATTTCATTTCTTGTGATTGAATACCCTGTGAATTCTTGACTATCATTTAATAATATTGATTAGTCCCTTACATCACTCAATGATTGGATCTTGAACTTAGTTAATCGCTTCCATACTTGAATTGACCCCTTTTTCCTCACATATTACCTCGAATCTCTGCGAATACCCCCTACAAATAGTTCCTTAATATATCCAGTGGAACCTAAAACCCTCATACATTAGATTCATTTCCTTTGGAAACCTAGACACTATTATCATCCTCTCATTCGAACCTTGTCATTTTTCTTGTTATATTGTCCTTGATCAAGAACCCCTTTTAAATTGAAATGAGTTATTAAAAAGGAATTGAATGAAATAATAAAACTGAGGCACCAGTCACTATTAAAGTTTTGAAACCTCAGTAGCAGGGAGCCTGATGGTTTTATATGGCCAATGTGTGCTGAGGATCCTCAATGATTGTGAATCACTTGTTGTGTGGTTCAGAGCTTTGATGTGGGATGATCACCCCTCATGGCTCATAGCACTGTGTGATTTCAATTCCATTCACTTATTAAAATCATGAACTTTATTTGAATAATTTATATTGTTGATTTACCTTCTGTTATTATTTTATTGAGCATATGATGAACTGTTGTACCCTATTATTCACTTGCTGAGCGTTTTGCTCATTAATATTGTTATTGATGTTATCCCTTCAGTTAAGCTCGAAGATGCTTCGTTTCAAGCAGACCGCGCGTAAGAATTATGGTGGTTCAGGGTATGCCTACCGTCAAATGTTGGAGCAGGTAGGGAACTGGTTGTTCCCTAAGGTTTAAAGAAGTTTTGGGATTTTAAAACTTGTAGATGTATTTGACCTTGGATATTAGACTTGTTAGGTCACACACACTGTAGAGGGGGTGAATACAGTGTAAAATACAATCAAATCGAACTTTAATATCTTAAGTAACAGAAAACAAACTTTATTGAAACAATAAACTCTTTTATAGTATGGAACTGTTACCTCTCAGTGATGAACAAATATCACGAGAGCTGCTAGGATTACAATGAATAATTTTTTCGAATATAATAAAACTTATAGTGTAAACCTATATCTGTGTTTATATACTACACAGTTACAAGATAATCGCTAATTGATATGGAATATAATTCTGCTTCCTAAAATATATCAATCAGATATCTTTTCTTCCAAGTATTCCATTCTTCACAGAACTCCTTCTTCATGCATATCTCTTCTTATGTTTATCTCGATCTTCTTTCCTTTAATCAGGTACTGTCCTTATCTGATCTTCCTTCAGCACTTAAGTTCTGATATCCAACTTCTGATGATTATCTCCTGATAATATAAGTACTGATATCCTTAAGTCCTGACTTCCAGTATAAGTACTGATTCCCAGTTAAGTACTGATTTGTCCCGTTAAGTAAGATCTAAAAACTAAACATAAATCATATTAGCCATGACATTATCAAATATATCTAACAATCTCCCCCAACTTGTAAATTAGCATAATATACAAGTTTAACAGATATTTGATGATGTCAAAAACATTAAGTACAAATGCATGAGAATTAGACTAGATAACTACAACTTACAGTCCTTAGAGCTTTACCAACATTTAACTTCTGATAACAGCTTCAGTCTGTACAAATATCAGAATTTAATCAGTTGTAGATCTTGACTTGGCTTCATCTTCTGATCTCTCTGATGTCAGGAGTTGTTCTGAGATAGTTCTTCAACAAACATCTCTCAGCATATCTAAGTTCATCAATCATTCTCCTTTTAGCATCTTTAAGCTCTGCATTATCTTCACCAATTTGAAAGATTGCAGCCCTGAGATCATTAATCTTTGCTTTTCTTATATCATGATCCAGTCTGATCAAATAAGCTTTATCACACTCAAGATTGAATTCTACAGCCCTGTACCCTAGAAAGGTAGTTATAATTTTAGCAGTGTTGGGCTTCATTTCAACTATATCACCCTTGTGATCTCTGTACTTTGGAACATATGTGCTGTCAGACTTAACAGAATAAAGCCTTTTCTGTCTCTGAATCTGATCCTTCAAATAGTTTGCAGCAGTTCCTGTCAATCTGTCATCCACTTGAAGTAAGAATAGTACATGCTCCAATTCTTCAAAATACTTCAATGGAATGGCATTTTGCCTTATATGATAAACCCTACCATCTGTCATGAAGTACAACAAGATGTGTTCTTTCAAGTAGGTATGGTAAACCATTTGTACAGATTCCAGTTGATTCAATCTCTCAGGAGTTGCTCCAATACCTGGTTCACTCAAGGAAGTTGGATCATTAGTAGTGTTCTATATTTTTCTTTCATCAGCACTTCCCAATCCAGTTTTATCTCTTGCTTCCTTTCCAGTAACTACTCTTGCTTCAAAACCACTTGCAGCAGTCTTCAAAGGTTGAGTCTGTTTTGCTTTAGTGAATCCTGGTAGGAGTGTCTTTGGTCTAACTTCTGATATCAAGTTAACTTGAGCTGTGTCAGAGGTTACTTGCTTCTTTGAAATATCAGAACTTACTTTATCTTGACTCTGAACAACTTGAGCCATGTCAGAGGTTGTTTTAAGAACTTTTCTTGAAGTCAGAGCAAGATCATCCTTTTCATCAGTGATTTCTTCATTCTCAGGAGGCACGTAAACCTTGATAGGTTCACCAACCTTTTCTTTACCCTTGGATCTTGGATCTTGGATCTATCTGGGGTTATGATTTAGCCAATGTTGCTTCAGCATGTGTCCTTTCTTTGATCACAATGCCTTTGAGTTTTGGAAGTGGCTTTTTACCAGAAGCTTCAGATTTAGATGTGACTTTCTCTGATTTAAGTCTGGCTTCTTCTTCCATTAAACTCTCCAAGTCCATTCCTGGATTTTCCTGAAGAAATAACTGTCTTGACATTTCCTCATCAAGATCTAAAAGTTCATCAGAACTTATCCTTTTACCAGTAGCAGAACTTATTCTTTTCCCAGTATCAGAACTTGTCATGTGACTTGTGATTTCAGCTTTTCTTGATGTGAAACCTCTACCTTGACTATGACGTCTACCCATTCCAGAGCGTCCTTGATCATCCTTTTCATTATCCTTCCCTTTCAGTGTCTTGTCAGTCTTGCATTTGGACTTAATTACTTTCTCCCCCTTTTTGGCATCAGCAGGAAGTAAAAGAGACACAAGCAATTCCACTGAGGCTTGGATTTTAGTAAGTTGAGATTGCTGAGAAGCTTGATTTGTCAGAATATCATTAATCTGAGCTTGTTGTTTCTCTTGAGTCTTCTCAATATAAGTAATCATGTCAAAGGTAGGTTGGAAGAACTTTTTCTTATCAATCTTTTGAACTTGTTCCTGTTTGATAAATTCTTCCTGAATCTTGTGTAGCTCTGCATGAGTAGTTGAATGAAGACCTTGTAGATGTTTAGTACTCAATGCAGTGACTCTAAGCTGGGTTTTGAAATCATCAGAATTTAACATTTCATCAGCTTTAGTCAAGTGCTCAGCAAGATGCTTTTCAGTTGGAACACAGGAAACCGAGTTCCACTCCTTAGTCCACTCCTGTCCTGCAGGAGTTTCACTCCAAGGCACTGGTGCTTCTCTGGTAACAAACTTCTTAACAAGTTCAGACTTAAGAATAGTTTGTTGAGGAGCATGTCCTGAAGGACCTGCCACATCAGCATCTGCATTTAGAGCAGCATCACCAGTATCTCCAGCATTTGCAGCATCAGAACTTACAGAATCAGTATCTTCGGATAAGACAACAGTGTGAGTAGCAATAGAGGCTTCAGCATCCTCTAATTGCTGATCTGGTTCTAAGTTCTGATCAACAGCCATATCCTGATGCTCACCTAAATTCTAATCATCAGCATCTAGATGCAGAGAAGGTGTAGTAGATAACTCTGGAATTTGAACAGCATCAGTAACAGATGTTGTTGATCGATTATATGTTGTTGGAGCTTCTAGGAAAATTACTTCAGGCACAACCAAGTTGTGAACATCAATATCAGCACTTGTGCCTGGATCAACAGGAGATACAGATGGTGTGTTGGCCTTTTTAGAAATAGCTTCCTTAGATGGAGTTGATGGAGAAGAAGTGACTTTAGCAAATTCCTTTTCTTGTGAGATCAGAGATTCCTGATCCCCTTCCTTAGCTGCATCCTCTTCATCATCTGAAACTGGCCTATTTGCCCTCTGTTTCTTGTATCTCTTTGTAGATTTGGATTCCTTGGGAGTTGCAGGAACTGTCATTCTTCTAAGCCTCGTGAGAAACCTAGATCCCTCAATTCCAGAATCCTTCTGAGAAGTCTCTTTCTCAGCTTCATCAATAACAGGTTCGGAAGAAGGAACCTGGTCCTCAGTATCAGATTCATCTCTCAAGGCAATCCTCCTTCTCTTTTGAGGTATTTGAGGAACAGTCTTTGTCCTTTTTGGCTTGGAAGATGAAGGCTTCACAGTAGGTACTGAGATTGAGGGTTGAACTGTCTGTGAAGTGGAGAGATAGGATTTGATATATTGCCTGAGGGTTGGTTGAGTAGAATGGGTGGTAGGTGCTGATGGTTATTGTGGTGTTTGAGAGGTTGTTGTTGGTTGGACATCAGAATAAACAGATCTATAAGTATCAGGATCAGCATTTACTAATATCTGTTTTACAAATTGAGGAATCTATAAAGGTCTAACCACTGATTTCTTAGTATCAGCATTTATCAGGTCATTAAAGTAACGTTTTGCAATCTTAAAAGGTGGAGTTGAAGAACTGACTAATTGAGGTTCATCAATACAAAAAGTATATATAAGTTGACATTCCTATCTTCTATCATCCTATCCCCAATAAAACCAATTATAGCAGTTGCAAAATCAAGATGAGTTTGGTTAATAATAGCATACCCGATGTGCTGACTCATGATAGGAAGAGCATCAAAATTTGAACACTTGTTCCCAAAAGCTTTAGTGATGCAGTCGAAGAAGAAGCTCCATTCTCTTCTGATATGAGCCCGTTTCAACTGCCCAAGCTTTGCCAAACTCTGTTCATATCCCAAACTGGCCATTAAATCCTAAAGAGCTGATTCCTCAGGAATTGAAAAGGTACATCCTTCTGAGAGATGTAGAGCCTTGCGTATTGTACCAGGAGTGACGACATAAGAAGAATCACCCACTTAGAAAACAATACTAGGAGTACCATGTGTACCACCATTATCAAAGTGCCCAGTCCGCCAAAATGTCAGAACTTGTTGGCTCGAAAAGACTGAAGGCTGGGTCAATGCATACCCAATCTCACTGTGTGCAAGAAGATCTTGCACAAAATGCAATTCAGATGGAGCTTCAGCATGATCAAGAATTGCAGCATAGTTATTTAGAATAAACTTAGCTCCATCAATGATTAAATCCTTAGGTGCCATGTGAAAAATTGAGATTTAAGAGTGCCTGTTAGGTGTTTGAGAAAATGTCTGTATGAAAAACCAACGTGAGAAGAAGAAAGAGAGTAAAAGCAAGTAGAGAAAAAGTATGAAAGGAAATAAAAGATTAAAAAATCTTCTCTCTGTCTTACTTATACTCCTTTTTTTTAAAAAAAATGTAACCGTTGGACACCTGTCAGACATGCAGTAATAA
Organism: Apium graveolens; assembly: GCF_009905375.1. Classification (NCBI taxonomy): domain Eukaryota; kingdom Viridiplantae; phylum Streptophyta; class Magnoliopsida; order Apiales; family Apiaceae; genus Apium; species Apium graveolens. The sequence goes on from NC_133654.1 coordinate 75,800,481, forward strand.
CGGATAGTTACTGGGCACGAGAAAATAGTAATCATTACTTACCCACTTGCCGTTTTTCAAGGAAAAACCGTTCCACTTACCCAGATATTCCATTAATCAAGGTGAAACAGTTTTAATTCAAAATTGAAACCGTTCCCACTTATTTAATTATTTTTCACTGCAACATTAATATTCTGAAAATAAATCAAGTGAAAATGACCAAAATAAATCAGATGAGTAAGTACTGATAAAGTAAAATTAGAACTTAAATTAAAACAGAATTTATATGGTCATCAGAATATGAATATTTATCAGGATTTATCAATGCATTACAAAATATCTCAGAGACAAAATCTTGAAACAAAAACAAATTTCATTAATATATCAAGAAAATACATTCATGAAATTGAAAGTACATCAGAATTTATACAAGATTTCCCTAAGCTGCTAAACCTAACATCAACAACCTTAGTCCTAGCTCAAGAAGCAGGGCAAGGCTGATGATGAAGAAAAACAGGAAGAAGAAAATAAATCATTTCTTCTTCCTACTCTCGACAAACAGAATGGCGAGTCGAATGATTCGCTCTTGCTGGCGGAGAGCTTCCAGCCTTTCCTCCTCCAATCGCTTCAGATAGCGATGGTAATCCATATAGAAGAACAGGAGGTGGGTGAGTACCTCCTGTGGGACAGAGTCCCATATCTCATCAGGAATGGCAGTGACGTGCCATTCCTGCCGCCAATCGGCACAGCTTAGCTCCATATTGAAGGTTTCGTAGTTCAAAAACATGTTGTATCTGACCATGGTGTTTTTGATAGAAAAAGTATGAAGGTAAGTTTGTGAAAAAAGATTTGATGGGAAGGCTGATGTGAAGTGGTTGCTTATATAGGCAGGAGAATGCCAGGAGACGCAAAGAAATTTAATGTTGACAGGTAGAATTAATTCTACCTTGTCTCCCCAGACTTGGAAAAAGAAAAGCATTCATTGAAAAGAGAAAACATGGTTTAATGCACACAAGAAGCAAGTAAAAGTTGATTGTTCAAGTACGAATATCACTAACCCTAACCATAGTGACTATTAATCTTCCACTTCACATATTTTAGTTTGAACCAAGACTGTTATTAAATTTTATCCACAGATAAGTCAAGTAAAGAATTAGACTGTAATATCAGAACTTAGACTTATATCAGAACTTAACAGTCACCAGAACATAATTTCTTAACTCGAAAAAGGAATGCCTATCTTAGGAAGTCCTCACATAAATTCTGATTTATATTCTTCAGAACTTAATCATCAGAATATGTAATCAGAACTTGTCCTCAGAATTTATGCAATGAAACACAATGACTGTTCATCTAAAACAACATAGATCACCACAGTAATTTTCCTCATTCATATGGAGTGATTAGTGTGTGCATTAAGCTAAATATCAGACAAAGAGTAAAGTCTGATCCACTTCAGTACATCTTAGAAATAAGGCATAACTAAAACTTTGCTAAAGAGCTGTCATTATCCTGAAACCTACTGATGAATGAGTTCATGCTTGAGTCCACCTCAACTATTTTGTGCTAATTTTATGCATTTTTTTAAATTCCATTTCACAGTGGCTTCTCAGTGTAAGTGAGTCACGAATGCTTATCAGAATTTATGCTATTATCAGAGTATTTCTCCAGTAATCATAGAGTGTGAAAAGTCACCAAGAAAATATTTTAGTTGCTTTTCTGATGCATATTACTTAATACCAGCAATGCACTTGGGTCGTCCCTTCCACATTTTTACTCTAGATCTCAAAGGAGTACCTGATTTTATTCTTTGATCCTTTTGCTTTTTCTTTTGATAAGTGAGGTTTATCATCACTTAGTGCATTCAGCAGATTTACTAGTATCAGAACTTAACAGATGAGTAGCATTATTCTAATTTATGACTTAGTAATAAGATAGACAAAGTAAACTCAACTAAGCTCAATTATCAGAATTTGCTTGTGTCGATAGATTTCCACAGAAATAATTACTTCTTACATGGGATCCTTTATTTATTGAAGACTACTAGGTCAGCATCTAGCACAATTATCCTCATAGGATTGAATAGTTACTTAAACAGACATATCACTTATCAGAGTTTAGAAACATATATCAGACAACAGTGAGTACTTAAACACATTTGTCAATTAAGCACAGAATACACAAAGAGATTAAATTCTGTAAATACTGATCATAAAGTCTGATATAACAGAACAAAACTAAGCAGATTTAGAGAAAGAACCTGAAACCATTCCAAGTTCATTTACCAATCTTGTAAAAGTGGCTTCACACAATGGTTTTGTGAAGATATCTGCTAGTTGTTGATCTGTTGGAACAAAGTGCAATTCTACTGTACCTTCATTCATATGTTCCCTTATGAAGTGGTACCTGATGCTGATGTGCTTTGTCATAGAGTGTTGAACTGGATTACCTGTCATAGCAATAGCACTTTGATTATCACAGTAAATAGGGATTTTGAAATATGTTAACCCATAATCCAGTAACTGATTCTTCATCCAAAGAATCTGTGCACAACAGCTTCCTGCAGCAATATACTCTGCTTCTGCAGTTGATGTGGAAATTGACTTTTGTTTCTTGCTGAACCAAGAAACCAATCTGCCTCCAAGAAATTGGCAGCTTCCACTTGTGCTTTTCTTGTCAATTTTGCAACCTGCAAAATCTGCATCTGAGTAACCTATTAGTTTAAAATCTGTTTCTCTAGGATACCACTATCCCAGATCAGCTGTTCCTTTAAGATACTTGAAAATTCTTTTCACAGCTGTTAAGTGAGGTTCTCTTGGATCTGCTTGAAATCTCTGTAATTAGTAACATCTACTAATTTACCAGTATCCTTATCCAGTTTTGTTGCAGTGGCCATGGGAGTGGATGCACTTGAACAATCTTGCATTCCAAATTTCTTCAGCAAGTTTCTGGTGTACTTAGTTTGGCAAATAAAAGTGCCTTCTTCATTCTGCTTGACTTGAAGGCCCAGAAAATAGCTAAGTTCCCCCATCATACTCATCTGATACCTTGACTGCATCAGTTTGGCAAACTTCTTGCAAAGTCTGTCATTTGTAGACCCAAAAATGATATCATTAACATAAATCTGGACCAGAATCCATGGTTGAGGTAGAACAGTGTTTTGTCTATTGTTCCTCTGTTGAATCCACTTTCCAGAAGAAACTGAGCTAAAGTCTCATACCATGCTCTAGGAGCTTGCTTAAGTCCATAAAGTGCTTTATCAAGCCTGTAGACATAATCTGGATGTTTGGAGTCTACAAAGCCTGGAGGTTGTTCAACATATACTTCCTCCTCCAATTCTCCATTGAGAAAAGCACTTTTCACATCCATTTGAAAGACAGTAAACTTTTTGTGAGCAGCATAAGCCAAAAATATCCTTATGGCTTTTAACCTAGCAACTGGTGCAAATGTTTCATCATAATCAATTCCCTCCTGTTGAGAATATCCTTTTGCAACCAGCCTTGCCTTATTCCTTGTAATTATTCCATCACTGTCAGTTTTGTTTCTGAATACCCACTTTGTACCAACAACAGATCTATTCTTTGGTCTTGGCACTAGGGTCCAGACTTTGTTTCTTTCAAATTCATTTAACTCTTCCTGCATTGTTTGCACCCAATCAGCATCTTGAAGAGCTTCTTCCACTTTCTTTGGCTCAGTCTGAGAGAGAAAAGAATTGTAAAGACATTCGTTTGAAGTACCTGTTCTAGTTCTGACACCTGCATCAGGATTTCCAATTATCAAATCAGGTGTATGTGATTTTGTCCACTTCCTTGCAGATGGAAGGTTTTCTCTAGAACTGGATGCTCCCCCATGATCCATGTTGTCTTCATTTTAATTTTCTGATGCCCCCCCTGAAACTATGCTCTCTGAGTTGGATTCTTCAGAATTTAGATTTTCAGCACTATCAGAACTTGGCTTATCAGAACTTGACGAATCAGAACTTGAAGAGCCAGATGTATGTTCTGATGTTTCTTGAGATGTGGTAAGATCTTGAGTATGCTCCCCCTGCATAGGTGCATCTTCCTTTGGTGTAGTCACCACAGTTTCAATAACATCAGAGTTTAATCCATCAGAGTTTACAGTATCAGGACTTAGACTGTCAGGATTTTTAGTATCAGAATTTGAGTCTTCATTTTCAAATCTCAGCTGATCATGGTCAATAAAATCTTCAAGACCAGTAATCTTCTTGTCATCAAAAGAGACATTGATAGATTCCATGACCACTTTTGTTCTCAAAATATAGACTCTGAAGGCTTTTGTGGAAAATGGATATCCACAAAGATTCCTTCATCAGCTTTTAGATCAAACTTGGATAGCTGTTCAGGATGAGTCTTAAGAACAAAACACTTGCATCCAAATACATGAAAGTACTTCAGATTTGGCTTCTTTTTCTTCACCATCTCATATGGTGTTTTTCCTTGCTTGTTAATGAGTGTTGCATTTTGAGTAAAACAAGCAGTCTGCACAGCTTCAGCCCAGAAATAGGTTGGAAGCTTTGCTTCTTCAAGCATTGTACGTGCAGCTTCAATGAGAGTTTTATTCTTCCTTTCAACAACTCCATTTTGCTGTGGAGTTCCAGGAGCAGAAAATTCCTGCTTAATTCCATGGTTTTTGCAGAACTCTTCCATTATCAAATTCTTGAACTCAGTGCCATTATCACTCCTTATTGTTTTCACAGAATCTTTGACCAATTTATCCAGATGTTTGACATGATCAATCAAGATAGATGCAGTTTCACTTTTTGTGTGCAAGAAATACACCCATGTGTATCTAGTGAACTCATCCACTATGACCAATGCATATTTCTTCTTTGCAATAGACATGACATTTACTGGACCAAATAGATCAACATGTAGTAGATGATAAGGCTCAAGAAATGATGATTCAGTCTTGCTCTTGAAAGAAGATTTTCTTTGTTTGGCCTTCTGACAAGAATCACAAAGGCCATCAGGAGCAAATACTGACTTTGGCAGTCCTCTCAGAAGATCTTTCTTGACCAGCTCATTTATATTGTTGAAATTTAAATGAGAGAGTTTCTTGTGCCAATTCCAGCTTTTTTCAATTGATGCTTTACTTATCAGACAGATTGCAGACCCATCAGTACTTGTTGAAAGCTTAGCTTCATAAATGTTACCATGCATGTATCCTTTCAGAACAACTTTGCCTTTAGATTTACTCACAACTTCACAGTGTTCTTCAAAGAAATCAACATGATAACCTCTGTTACAGATTTGACTTATACTCAGCAGATTGTGTTTAAGTCCTAAGACCAGAGCTACTTCTTTAATGATGACATTCCCAAGATTGATATTGCCATATCCCAATGTTTTTCCAATGTTGCCATCTCCATAAAAAACACTTGGGCCAGCTTTCTCCACAAAGTCTGATAGCAGGGCTTTATTTCCAGTAATATGTCCTGAACATCCACTGTCCAGAACTAGAATATTTTTCTTGTTGCCCTGCAATCACAAAGACCACTAATGATTAGTTTTAAGGACCCAGACTTGCTTGGATCCTTTGGCCTTATCAAGTTTGTTAACATTTGCAGCGAATTTAGCATCAGAGTTTATGTTAACATTTTTCTTATCAGAACTTACACTATCAGACTTTGAATCAGAATTTACACTAGAAGGAACAATGGAAACTTTCTTCAAAGAAGGTTTTAATTGATAATAATCATAGTACAAGCTATGATATTCCTTACAAGTATAAATGGAATGCCATAAACTACCACAATGAAAACAAGGATTTTGTGGTTTAAATCTAATACACTGACTCTTAACTCCTGATTTTGAAGGTAAGGAGTTTATGTTCTTATTCTTCTTACAAAAAGAAGCCAGATGGTTAGAACTTCCACAGTTATGATATGTTTTCCTAGGAGCATCAGGAACAGGTTTATAATTATTGCCTTTATTCACACCTTCCTTTCCATTCCTATTTTTCCTAGGTGATTTTACCTTATTTACATTCTTAACATCTTTCAGCTTATGCTTAAGCTGCTTCTTAGTCATTAAGCCTATGTTTACTTCAGCTGTCTTTTCCTGTTTTAGTTTGTCAGAAGTTAATCTCTCTCTAACTTCTGATTTATCATTATCAGACTTTACAGTTACAAACTTAACAGGTTTTAACTTTGGCTTTTGCTTAACAATAGGCTTAATTTCTACAGTTCCTTTATCATTCTTATCCTCTCCATAATCTAAGCCCTCTTTCCAATTTTCACTACTTAGCAAATTTTGAGTTGTTCTGCCAGAGTTAGTCCAAGTCCTGATTATCTCTCTTTCCTTTTCTAACTCAGTTTTTAGAGATTCATTCATTTTTAGCACTTCATCCCTAACATAAAGAGCATCATCTCTATCCTTCTGAGTTTGATGGAACATAACCAACTCTTTTTCTAAGAAATCATTTCTTTTCTTAAAAGCAAGATTTTCAGAAGTTAATCTTTCACATGTTAAAGTTTGATCTCTATAACTAACAAACATGGTTTTAAGATATCTTCTCAACTCATTAATATCATCAGTATGAAAAACATAAGTAGTCTGAGGTACCTTTGTTTCAGCAGCTTCAGAACTGCTCTCAGCACTTTCTTTATCAGTATTTGCCATCAACGCATAGTTCTCCTCACTTTCAGAGTCTGAGGTGTCTGTCCAACTTTTCTGCTTTGTGACAAGAGACTTGCCTTTGTCACCCTTTACCTTTTTGCAATCAGGAGATATGTGGCCTTTCTCACCACAGTTATAGCATTTGACATTGGTATAATCTCCTCTATCAGACTTTCCTCCTCTGCCTTCAGATCTTCTGAAATTCTTCTTATCAGAACTTATGCCTTTCCTGGAAAACTTCTTTCCCTTCCTGAACTTCCTGTATGCAATCTTTGTGATCCCTTTCACCATAAGAGCACACAGCTTCATCATCTCCTCATCAGCATCAGTCTCAGGCAAGCTTTCAGAATCTGAGTCATCATCACTTTCAGAACTTGATGACTCAGTATTAGACTTTGTGAAAAGAGCTTTACCCTTGTCTTTCCTTGAGGTAGCTGCCTTGGGGGATTCTTCTTCAGCCTTAAGAGCAACTGTCCTTGACTTTCCTCCTTTCCTCTTACTTCTTTGTTCCATCTCAAGTTCATGAGTCTTGAGCATTCCATAAATTTCATCAAGAGTTGTTTCATCAAGATTGTAATTGTCTCTTATTGTTGTTGCCTTCAAATCCCAACATTCAGGAAGAGCTAACAGGAATTTAAGGTTTGAATCTTCAAGATCATACTCCTTATTAACCAGTGACAGATCATTCAAGGGTTTGACAAATCTATCATATAAATCAGTCAATGATTCATTAGCCTTTGAGTCAAAGTGTTCATACTCTTGAGTGAGTATTGTCTTCCTGTTCTTTTTAATCGTATCAGTTCTCTGACACCTTGTTTCCAGAGCATCCCATATCTCTTTAGCAGTCTTGCAGTTAATTACCCTGTTTGACATTACATTATCAATGGCACTATGCAGTAAGTGTCGTACCTTAGCATCCTTAGCAATTGATGCGATATCTTCAGCAGTATAATCACTCTTTTCCTTTGGTACGGTTTTTGCTGCTTCACCTGCAACTGCAACTGCGAGCTTGGTTGATTTGTGAGGTCCTTCCTTGATTCTATCAAGATATTCTGGATCTGTAGCTTCCAGAAACATGGTCATCCTCACCTTCCATATGGCATATTCAGATGATCTCAGTATGGGAACTCTGATGGTTTCATACCGACTTTGGATTTGTGTCTTTGGAGGTTCTTCAGTTTTGGTAGGCTTAGTTGGAGTTTCTGTGTCAGACATGATTATGTTTGGATCTTTAACTGTATGTGTGTTAACAGATAAGCTCTGATACCACTTGTTAGGTCACACACACTGTAGAGGGGGTGAATACAGTGTAAAATACAATCAAATCGAACTTTAATATCTTAAATAACAGTTCCATACTGTAACAGAGTTTATTATTTCAATAAAGTTTGTTTTCTGTTACTTAAGATATTAAAGTTCGATTTAATTATATTTTACACTGTATTCACCCCCTCTACAGTGTGTGTGACCTAACAAGACTTTTGTATTATTAGTTGTTTAGATGTTGTTCAAACTCTTACCTGTGGATTCGGGGACTTGGATTTATGGTTCTGTAATATTAATTAATTAGTTGTAGTTCCTTACTGCTTTATTATTATTATTACTAGTTAGTGGGTCCATCGCACACGATATCGGTATAAAAGTGAAACAAGCATTTACTTTAGACAAACTTGAATATTTCGCTTTTTCACAATTTTATTTGATAAATGCATTTGGGTTACGATTTGTAGCATGGGTTTTTTTTAAACATAGGACAACAGTTCAAAGAAGAACCATTGCAAAAAAAGACTAAAAACTAGTCTTTTTTGTGTAAACCAATGTGTCTAATGACATCAATTTTTGACTTCAAATGATTTTATAACCTTGCAAGACGTGTCATTAGAGGAATTGGTGACATATCAAAAACATTATTATAAACATATGTATATATCACTAATGATTTATGAAATAAATTACTAGTGTCTTTGATTTAGTATAGTATATTGTAATGATATATTCTACTTGCATTCAATCGTTACTTTCGAAGTACAAGCGTTAGCTCTTTATAAAAGATCATGGACTTGTTCAATTTCACAATACTATACGGTTTGCAGACATAGTATGAGAACAAAAGCGAAGTAAGCCATTTACATTAGGAAAACTCAAATATTTTGCTTTTTCACAAAAAAAATATATATAATGGTTTAGGGTTCGGTAGCATCGATTTTTTAAAGATCTGGGATAATAGCTTTGAGATTTTAACATTGTAACAAAAGGTTGAAATAAGCCTTTTTTAAAACCATTATCTTATTTTATTAAATGTGTGAATTTTCTATCTGAATTATATAATAATATCAGAATTATTTAAAATAATTTATAAAGTAATTATTTCTAAATTTTCTGAATCGCTAAATTCTGGATATATGCAGTCTTAACTATTGAAGAATAATTTTTTTCCTATCTTTTTCAATATTCTCTAAAAATATATTATAATCTAAATGAATAAAATTATTAGTAAATTAACAAATAAATACTAATACCAGGTCTTTGGATTATGGTAGAATACAATCCAATGGTTGGTTTCTTCCCCAAAATATTTCACTTTCTCCCTCTTTTCATTTTCATTCCCTATTTGTTAGCTCTTTTGTTCTCTCGTTTCTTTCATTTTTCTATTCTCACATTTCACCAAACACTCTATGCACTCTTTGAAGAAACACAATATTCTCTTCTTAATTGAAGCAAATCTAAGGTACTTGTTAATCTCACCAATTTCTTATCTAAACAGTTCTTGCACATCCTTGATTAAGCTTGTTATATAGTTTTTTTTTCATATTGTTTATCTCAAGTTAAATGTGGTTTATTTTGTAAAGGAGAATGACATACATGATATTGTGACAAAGAATTTGAATATTGTAATAGGTGTCGAAGTTTCAGATCATGGTGATAAGGAGAATGTAGAGTTTTTTCAAGGATAGTGCAAGATATGGAAAGATTGACGAGAAAAATGAAAAGATTCTTCATTTAAATGATGAGGAGGCCTTTATGGTTGACGCTAATAAGGAGGTGAATGATTTTAAAGTGTTAAAACTAGATTGGTTATTCGGTGTTTGTCAATTGGTGATAGGATGAATAAGTAACAGTATAGCATACAAAAGGATTGATGAAATCCATATTGTTGAAGGATGTAAGCAGACTATTCCTGGAGTACGACTTCAAAAAAAAATGCAAAAGTGTCGATCTCTTATGCAATTGAAGATGATGTTAATATCTAATATCATATTCTCTGTATGAGATGAAATTGTTACAATAAAACAAGAAATGGGTTCTTTTATTGTATGGCCGAGGGGTCTGGTGGTGGGGAACACAAGCAGTACCCTAGTTGTGTTTGTTCCAAAGGTAAAAAAAGAAATTTGTGACAATATTTTGCGCACTTGATCATTTTTACAATGGTGACGTGCATTATTTTTCAGTTCGGATAGTCAAAAATCGTGGTTCGAAGAAATTTGGTTTCGAGAAAATAAAAAATCCTATAGTCATAGAAAATGATGACTTGGAGGATAATCTTCAAGTAGATAGGGGTGAAAATTATCCATCATCTTTGAAACGGTTGTGGATATGGGCAAATGATGTTTAAAATAATAAGGTTTCATTTTATTGAAGAAGCCTTTGCTATCACAAAGAAGCATATAATCTTTATGTAAGATTTACATGCTATGTGCCGTGAAATTTTTTGAATCAGTCATTACCATATTCATTCTTTAAGTTTGCAACTACAAAAGATTTTATTTTTTTGTTAATTGTCTTGAATTCATTTGAGTGAATTCTTGTTTTAACCATTTTCTAAATAAAATGAGTATTTTCTAACTATTGGTTTTGTATGCGTCTTGTATGAGTATGTGAAAAAGAAAAGAATGACCAATTTGATAGCTTTTGTTCATCCCGGTATAGTTGGCGCCATTGGATATGGACATGATGGGGAGATCATTTGCACTTTCCAACCATAAACTAACCATTTTATGAATACTAATGGAGGGTAATGCTTTCTTATTCCTTTCAATTATGTGCAAGCATTTCTCAATTTTTAATTTTCATGTTTTTTACTGAATATAAGAATTTTGTAGTATATGTTTGTATGACCGGCACTTTAAATTTAATAACTGGTAAATTGTGAAATAAATAATGAAAAGGGAAATAATTAAACTGATTTATGATTTTGAGAAGTTAACTTGTAGATATTTTTAGGTAATGTCTAAGTACATAATTTAATTTATAAACAACACATTTTATCATGTTCACGTAGGATTCATGAGAGTTGTTGTTCGTACAATTAGTATACCACATGGACCCTTTTAAATGTTTTAGTGAAAGTGATCGATGGGTAGAGGTTGTTGACAAGTGAGTTAAACTTTTTAACTTTTTAAATTCACTCTTTACTTTAGTTAATTTAGGTAAAATGTATTTTTCTTTTGCTTTTGTTAATTTAGGGAAATGCATTTTGTTGATTTATACTGTTTTCTTACAATTCCATAAAGACGTACAAACTTAACAAGGTTGCAAGAAAAAAAATTTATGGGGAAATATGGCAATAATAATTTTTTTATAATAAATTAGCTTATTTTTAACATAAATGTCTGAGAGAGATGAATGTAATTAGTTCATTTCTCATTTTTTTAAAGTAAACAAAATAGTAGTAATAAAAATGATAATATGATTGATCACAATACAAATAATAATAATTATAATTAAAAAATAACAATTTAGGTGTAATCCATTCATAATTAATTGGCTTTCACATATATTTTAATGTTATAATGTTAGGTGCCATATGTTGTATGTGATTGTTGTGTCGGGGTTCCCCTTTTGGGATTATAATAATAAAAACCCAAAAAAATTTCAAGTTATTGTTAGAATTCCTTTGAAATTATATTGTCCTGGCCTTGGTATATATAAAAGTTAAGTTTTCTTGGTAAAACATAAAGTACAATATTCAAAACCTTGTCAAAAATAATGATGAATGGAAATCCAGAGATGTTAGCCTTAATCATAGAAATCATCTCAACCGCCAACCCCATTCCAGATCCAGCTCCTCCATGGTCGATGATGTGCACATTAAGTCAATCTCCCCAAGATCTTCCTTATTCTGTAAAAAGATATTTCTTGTCCTCTATGTTATTTGAAATAAGAAATAACATATTAAATATTGCTTCAAAAAAACATATCAGGTAAAGTCTAATAGTATAAAATGTTAGGTCACACAACACTGTAGAAGGGGGTTGAATACTTATATAATCAAATCGATTTAACACAAGTATGTAACAAAGATCAAGTATATTCAATAAACTCTTGTTACAATATGAACTGTTGTTCTCTCTCAGTGATGAACAAATATCACTAAGAGCTGCTAGGTTACAATATATAATCTTCTCGATAATGATAACACATATAGTGTAAATCCTAAGTCTGTGTTTATATAGTACACAGTTACAAGATAACTTCTAATTGATATGGAATACAATTCTGTCTCCTAAAATATATCAATCAGATATCTTCTACAAGTCTTCCAGTCTTCTAACTCTTTCCATGCATATCTTCTATTGTTTTAGTCTCGATCTTTTCCTGTAAATCAGCCGCATTTCTTATCTGAAAGTCTTCCCGCACTTAAGTTCTGATATGACCTTAAGTTCTGATATTAAGTTCTGACTTCTAGTAAGTCATGATTTCAGTAAGTTCTGATTTGTCCTATTGTTAAGTTCTGAAAACTAAACACAAATCATATTAGACATGACATCTCAAATATATCTAACAATCTCCCCCAACTTGTAAATTATGTAAAATATACAAGTTAATAGATTTGATGATGTCAAAAACATTTAAGTACAAATGCAAATAAGAGTTTAACTAGATAACTAACTACAACTTACAGTCCTTGTAGCTTTTACCAATCTCACTTAGTCAATCTGAATCCAAAATGATTCCTGACAAAGCTTGATATCAGCTTTTCTTCTTTAATCCTCAGGACTTGAGATAGTGTAGTCTTGACTTGCTTCAACTCTTCATTCTGACTTCCAATTTGGTAGATTGCAGTCCTTAGAGCAGAGATATGGTTTCTTTCTAAACCATCATCCAGTCTTATTACCCTTGGATGAGAAGAATCTTCATTGTAGCATTGACATTTCTCTTTCAGAATCACTTCAAGTTTAGCAGAATCCTTCTTCATTGGAATCTCACTTCCATCATCTACAATATTAGGAATGAATTATGTAACCCTTGAACTAGAAATTCTAGCTTTATCTCTTATGGTCTTCAATATGAAATTTGACCATCTCCTGGTAATATCAGACTTTACCTCTAAAAGGTAATGAAAGAATTGAAGTTCTTTCAAAGATTTGTTCAGCACATCTGATTCTAACATCTGATATGTCCTTCCATCTTCAAGAAATAGAATCAGATTTTCTTTGACATTATGCTTGTCATGAGCATCCAGTACCACTTGAACAAAGATAAACTTATCAAGGTGTTTCTGTGTAATATCTTCAAGAGGTCTGTCAGTCAATAGAAATGGATCTCTAGTAGCAACTTCAACTCCTTTCTTGATCTTAGCTTCATCAGAACCTAGCCCTGCTCTATCTCTTGGTTCTCTAGCATTTAACCTAATAGTCATGAAATCAGACATCAATTGGCTTTTCTTTGGATTTGATGGTTTGACATTTTTTCATAGAAGTTTATTTTTATCAGCTACTTTCATTTTGTCTAAATCAACTTGAGTTATGTCAGAGGTTGATGTATTGATAACTCTATCAGAACTTGTTGTTTCTGTTGTAGCTTGTAGTTCTTCACTCTGAATAACTTGAGCACTGTTAGAGGTTGTCTTTGATTCTTCAGAAATCTTCCTTCTTTTCAGAGTTTGAACATCGTCATCTTCAACAAGAGTATCATCATGAACTTGAACCATTTTGCACACAGGTTTCATCAGAATTTTAGGAATTTTCATCTCATGTGGCTTTATTGGTTCATCAACTTTTCCCTTCCCTTTGTCTTTGGGGTCAATCTCAATCTGTGATCTTGTTTTGGTCTTTGATGCCTCAGTATTTGACTTCACCTTGATCACAATGCCTTTTTCCTTAGGCCTTGGAGGTTTCTTTGCAACAGAAGCTTTTGGCTTTAGATTTGTCTTTTCAGCTTTAAATCTAGCTTCTTCCTCCTTAAGATTTTCTAAATCTATTCCAGGATTATGCTTCAGAAATAATCTTCTAGCAATCTCTTCATCAAGTGTCTGAATCTTGGGATCTTTGTAGTAGACTATAGTCTGCTTCCCCTTGAGCTTCAGAGTTTGCAGAAACTTCTGAGAGTCTTGACTTCCACATTGAATCAGAACATCAGGCTTTGTCATCAGACTTTGCTCATCAGAACTTGATATCAGATTTTGAGTTTGAGCAGCTTCAGAACTTGTCTTCTTTTGAGTAGAAGATTTTCTTGCATCAGAGATTAGTTTCCTAGAAGAAACCTTGCTGCTCTGCTCTTTTCCATGACCTCTACTCATATCAGAGTTTCCCTGGTCATCACCTTTTTCATCCTTTTTCTTCAGTATTAAAGTAGGAGTGCATTTGGACTTAACTACTTTCTCCCCTTTTTGGCATCATCAGGTAGTAGGAGAGAGAGAAGAAGTTCAACTGAAGATTGGATTTCATCCAATTGAGCTTTCTGAGAGGCTTGATTTTGTAGGACCTCAGTTATTTGGGCCCGTTGCTTCTCTTGTATTGTGGTGCCCTCCAAACCCGGGTCAGAAGTTTGGGGTCCACAACACATACACAATATATAAACCTGTATAGGAAATATTATTTGCAATGACCCTGCTTTACATAACCACGGATCGCAACAGGTTAAGGTATGAAAATAAGCCACAATCTTAACCTTTATTACAACGTACCAAATATAAACTAATTTAACTTACAACTGATAATAAAATCATTCTTATAATCTGACTATCTCTCTACTGCATGAAGCTTCTGCTAGCTCGATCCAACTCAACTGGAACCTTAGCCCGCACTTTGGACTGAGGAACTTCACTATCATCCATATTCTTCTCAACTGTAAAATATATAAAAGAATCGCAAGGGTGAGCTAACTATCTCAGCAAGTCTTAATAGGGATAACCGAGGTTAAGCAATAATCAAATGAAATGATTCAGAGGAATCAAGTTTCTTTTTAACTAATCATTAGAATTGGATATTCATTTTAAATTTTTTTTTTAAAAAACAAGGCTAGGCTGCTGATCAGTCACACACTAACCCCGAGCGAAGCACACAACTCTGCTCTACGAACTGGATCCAAGGCACACATTGGCCTAATTCGACCACGAATCTGGTCTGATCACGAATCTGGTCCATATGAAGAAAACTATCCAATTCTAAAACACTTTATTGTAACAAACAATATAATTCAATAAGCAAGATCATAATCAACAACGATAAAGCATTGGTATAAAAGGGTAATCAAATTCTTGAATATCACAAGGGTATATCAGGGTATGTATAAGAAACGGTTTCCAGTTTGTAAAGGATCAGGTATTAGACCAGTAATGATTTTTCAAGTTATAGTTCTTTGATGTTATAAGGAATGGCTGGGGTATAAAAGTTTCTGTGTTTTCAAATAATTTTCTTCCAGTGTTTGGTGTTTGGTAGTTAAACATTTGGGGAGTAGTATCATATTTGTATGGTTTGGTGTCTGAGGATCAACAAAGGACGGTTTACAGAGAATAAGGCTTATGGCTCAAGATCAAGAAAATCAGGGTTCAAGGTTAAGTAGTTTAAAACACTTGCAATATAAAACAGGAGTTATTCTGAATAATAGCGACATGTTATGAAATAGTTCGACAACATTGGTAATATATCTTGAAGAAAAGTTCAGAAATACTTGCCTTACAGGGCTTTATAACTATTACTGATCAACTCTGAGCCGACTTTGTCGCTCAGGCTTTAACGTCCAACCACTATATCCCATTGGATTCGATTTCGACACTCGGGTTTTTCTGTTGAAACTCTACTGAGCTCGTCGACTGACCGCTAGGTTATCTTTAGTCCATCATCCACTTTCAGGTTCCCGACTATAACCTACAGGGTTGAAATACCCTACGTTAGATGTCTAGGTATGCTTGACATATCCTAGATACCAATTTTACCCAATGATATTCAAACCTGACTCATAATTATGTATATTATAATAACACACGCAACAAGTAGGGTTCACAATCTCGAAAATCGGTTCGGTGTTCGTTTTTGGAAAATACATATACTTTTTATTATACGGAATCAAGGTTATCGATTTGGAAAAATGTTTCATCACATCGTACAACCAAGTTTCGTATAAAACACACACTCATATATATAGTTTCTCGACGTCCCAATATTCATCGGATACGTTCCCGTATTTACGCAGTTCGATTTCCCGGAAATCGGACAGCGTTCCCTTTGTTTATCGGACTACCCGTCGACACATCATCGACATCAATTCATCACAACAATCCATAATCACAACAACCAACATTCATAATTTCCCAGTCACCAATTCAATACTATTATTAATTATTATTGTTAGGTCACACACACACTGTAGAGGGGGTGAATACAGTATATAATACAATCAAATCGAACTTTAATATATTAAGTAACAGAAAACAAACTTTATTGAAACAATAAACTCTGTTACAGTATGGAACTGTTACCTCTCAGTGATGAACAAATATCACGAGAGCTGCTAGGGTTACAATGAATAATCTTCTCGAATATGATAACACTTATAGTGTAAACCCTATGTCTATGTTTATATACTACACAGTTACAAGATAATCGCTAATTGATATGGAATATAATTCTGCTTCCTAAAATATATCAATCAGATATCTTTTCTTCCAAGTATTCCATTCTTCACGGAACTCCTTCTTCATGCATATCTCTTCTTATGTTTATCTTGATCTTCTTTCCTTTAATCAGCTACTGTCCTTATCTGATCGTCCTTCAGCACTTAAGTTCTGATATCTAACTTCTGATGATTATCTCCTGATAATATAAGTACTGATATCCTTAAGTCCTGACTTCCATTATAAGTACTGATCAACAGTTAAGTACTGATTTGTCCTGTTAAGTAAGATCTGAAATCTAAACATAAATTATATTAGCCATGACATTATCAAATATATCTAACAATCTCCCCCAACTTGTAAATTAGCATAATATACAAGTTTAACAGATATTTGATGATGTCAAAAATATTAAGTACAAATGCATGAGAATTAGACTAGATAACTACAACTTACAGTCCTTAAAGCTTTACCAATATTCAACTTTTGATAACAACTTCAGTCTGTACAAATATCAGAACTTAAGCAGTTGTAGATCTTCGACTTGGCTTCATCATCTGATCTCTCTGATGTCAGGAGTTGTTCTAAGATAGTTCTTCAACAAACATTTCTCAGCATATCTGAGTTCATCAATCATTCTCCTTTTGACATCTTTAAGCTCTACAGTATCTTCACCAATTTGAAAGATTGCAGCTCTGAGATCAATGATCTTTGCTTTTCTCAACTCCTGATCTAGTCTTATGACATAGGCTTTGTCAGACTCCAGATTGAATTCAAGTCCCTTAATACCAAGATATGTTCTGATCTGTGCAGTATTAGGCTTCATACCAACAATATCACCATTGTGATCTCTGTACTTTGGAACATATGTGCTGTCAGACTAATAGAATAAAGCCTTTTCTGTCTCTGAATCTGTTCTTTTAAGTAGTTTGCAGCAGTTTCTGTTATTCTGTCATTCACTTGAAGTAAGAAAAGTACATGCTCCAATTCTTCAAAATACTTCAATGGAATGGCATTTTGTCTTATATGATAAGCCCTACCATCTATCATGAAATACAACATGATGTATTCTTTCAAGTAGGTATGGTAAACCATCTGTACAGATTCCAGTTGATTCAATCTCTCAGGAGTTGCTCCAATACCTGGTTCACTCAAGGAAGTTGGATTATTGGTAGTGTTATGTATTCTCCTTTCATCAGCACTTCCCAATCCAGTTTTATCTCTTGCTTCCTTTCCAGTAACTACTCTTGCTTCAAAACCACTTGCAGTAGTCTTCAAAGGTTGAATCTGTTTTGCTTTAGTGAATCCTGGTAGGAGTGTCTTTGATCTATCTTCTGATATCAAGTTAACTTGAGCTATGTCAGAGGTTACTTGCTTCTTCTGAATATCAAAACTTACAATTTCTTGACTCTGAACAACTTGAGCCATGTCAGAGGTTGTTTTAAGAACTTTACTTGAAGTCAGAGCAAGATTATCCTTTTCATCAGTAATTTCTTCATCCTCAAGAGGCACATAAACCTTGATAGGTTCACCAACTTTTTCTTTACCCTTGGATCTTGGATCTATCTGTGGTTGTGATCTAGCCAATGCTACTTCAGTATGTGTCCTTTCTTTGATCACAATGCCTTTGAGTTTTGGAAGTGACTTTTTACCAGAAGCTTCAGATTTAGATGTGACTTTCTCTGATTTAAGTCTGACTTCTTCTTCCTTTAAACTTTCCAAGTCCATTCCTGGATTTTCTAGAAGAAATAACTGTCTTGACATTTCCTCATCAAGATCTAAAAGTTCATCAGAACTTAACCTTTTACCAGTAGCAGAACTTATTCTCTTCCCAGTATCAGAACTTGTCCTGTGACTAACTTGTCTTGATGTGAATCCTCTACCTTGACTATGACTTCTACCCATTCCAGAGCTTCCTTGATCATCTTTTTTATTATCCTTTCCTGTCAGTGTCTTGTCAGTCTTGCATTTGGACTTAATCACTTTCTCCCCCTTTTTGGCATCACCAGGTAGTAGAAGAGAGATAAGCAATTCCACTGAGGATTGGATTTCAGTTAGTTGTGATTGCTGAGAAGCTTGATTTTTCAGAATTTCATCAATCTGAGCTTGTTGATGATCTTGAGTCTTCTCAATATAAGCAATCCTGTCAATGGTAGGTTGGAAGAACTTTTTCTTATCAATTTTCCAAACTTGTTCCTGTTTGATAAAGTTCTCCTGAATCTTGTGTGACTCTGCATGAGTAGTTGAATGAAGACCTTGTAGATGTTTAATACTCAATGCAGTGACTCTAAGCTGGGTTTTAAAATCATCAGAATTTAACATTTCATCAACTTTAGTCAAGTGCTCAGCAAGATGCTTTTCAGTTGGAACACATGAAACTGAGTTCCATTCCTTAGTCCACTCCTGGCCTGCAGGAGTTTCACTCCAAGGTACTGGTGTTTCCCCGGTAACAAACTTCTTAACCAGTTCAGACTTAGGAAGAGTCTGTTGAGGAGTATGTCCTGAAGGACCTGCTTCATCAGCATCTACAGTTGGAGCAGCATCACCAGTATCTCCAGCATTTGCAGCATCAGAACTTAAAGAATCAGTATCTTCTGATAAGATAACAGTGTGAGTAGCAATGGAGGCTTCAGCATCCTCTAATTGCTGATCTTGTTCTAAGTTCTGATCAACGGCCATATCCTGATGCTCACCTAAATTCTGATCATCAGCATCTTGATGCAGAGAAGGTGTTGTTGATAACTCTGGAGTTTGAACAGCATCAGTAATAGGTGTTGTGGAAGGATTATTTGCTGTTGGAGCTTCTAAGAGAAGTACTGCAGGCACAACCAAGTTTTAAACATCAATATCAGCACTTGTGCCTGGATCAACAGAAGACACAGAAGGTGTGTTAGCCTTTTTAGAAACAGCTTCCTGAGATGGAGTTGATGGAGAAGAAGTGACTGGAGCAAATTCCTTGTCTTATGAGATCAGAGATTCCTGATCCCCTTCCTTAGCTGCTTCCTCTTCATCATCTGAAACTGGCCTTTTTGACCTCTGTTTCTTGTATCTCTTTGTTGATTTGGATTCCTTGGGAGTTTCAGGAACTGTCATTCTTCTAAGCCGTTTGAGAAGCCTAGATCCCCCAATTCCAGAATCCTTCTGAGAAGTCACTTTCTCAGCTTCACCTACAACAGGTCCGGAAGAAGGAACCTATTCCTCAGTATCAGATTCATCTCTCAGTACAGTCCTCCTCCTCTTTTGAGGTGTTTGAGGAATAGTTTTTGTCCTCTTTGGCTTGGAGGATGAGGGTTGAACAGTCTGTGAAGTAGAGAGATAGGATTTGATATAAGTCCTGAGGGTAGGTTGAGTAGTATGAGTGGTAGGTGCTGAGGATGATGGTTTTTGGGTGTTTGTGGTTGGTTGGACATCAGAGTAAACAGATCTATAAGTATCAGGATCAGCATTTACTAGGATCTGTTTTACAGACTGAGGAATCTGTAATGGTCTAACCACTGTTTTCTTAGTATCAGCATTTACCAGATCATTAAAGTATCGTTTTGCAACTCTAAAAGGTGGGGTTGAGGAACTGACTAATTGAGGTTCATCAGTACAAAAAGTATATATAAGTTGACAGAATCTAGCAAAATAGACAACATTTCTATCCTCTGTCATCCTATCCCCAATAAAACCAATTATTCCAGTTACAAAATCAAAATGAGTTTGATGGATAATAGCATACCCTATGTGCTGACTCAGAATTGGGATAGCATCAAAATTCGAACATTTGTTCCCAAAAGCTTTGGTGATGCAGTCAAAGAAGAAACTCCATTCTCTTCTGATATTAGCCCTTTTTAACTGCCCAAACTTTTCCAAACTCTTTTCATATCCCAAATCAGCCATTAACTCCTGAAGTGCTGATTCCTCTGGAGTTGAAAAAGTATGATTTTCTGGGAGATGTAGAGCTTTGCGTATTGTACCAGGAGTGACTGCATAAGATGAATCACCCACTTCAAAAATAATACTGGGAGTGCCATGTTTACCACCATCATCAAAGTGCCCAGTCCGCCAAAATGTCAGAACTTGTTGACTCGAAAAGACTTCAGGCTGCGTTAATGCATACCCAATTTCACCGTGTGCAAGAAGATCTTGCACAAAATGCAATTCAGATGGAGCTTCAGCATGATCAAGAATTGCAGCATAGTTGTTTGGAACAAACTTAGCTCCATCAATGATTAAATCCTTAGGTGCCATGTGAAAAATTGAGATTCAAAAGTGCCTGTTAGGTGTTTGATAAGATGTCTGTATGAAAAACCAACGTGAGAAGAAAGAGAGTAAAAGTAAGTAAAGAGAAAAAATATGAAGAAAATAAAAGATTAAAGAAATCCTCTCTCTGTTGTACTTATACTCTGAACAAAAATGTTACCGTTGGACACCTGTCAGACATGCAGTAATAACGGATAGTTACTGGGCTCGAGAAAACAGGAATCATTACTTACCCAGTTGCCTGTTTTCAAGGAAAAACCGTTCCACTTACCCAGATATTCCATTAATCAAGGTGAAACAGTTTTAATTCAAAATTGAAACCGTTCCCATTGAGTTAATTATTTTTCACTGCATCATTAATATTCTGAAAGTAAATCACGTAAAAATGACCAAGATAAATTAGATGAGTAAGTGCTGATAAAAAAAATCAGAACTTAAATTAAAATAGAATTTATATGGTCATCAGAATATTAATCAGGATTTATCAATGCATTACCAAATATCTTAGAGACAAAATCTTGAAGCAAAAACAAATTTCATTAATATATCAAGAGAATATATTTATGAAATGGAAATTACATCAGTACTTATACAAGATTTCCCTAAGCTACTAAACCTAACATCAACAGCTTTAGTCCTAGCTAAGAAGCCTGACAAAGCTGATGATGAAGAAAAATAGGAAGAAGACAAGATTAAATCATTTCTTCTTCTTCCTACTCTCGACAAACAGAATGGCGAGTCTGATGATTCGCTCTTACTGGCGGAGAGCTGCCAGTCTTTCCTCCTCCAATCGCTCCAGATGGCGATGGTAATCCATATAGAAGAACAGGAGGTGGGTCAGTACCTCCTGTGGGACAGAGTCCCATATCTCCTCAGGAATGGCTGTGACATGCCATTCCTGCTGCCATTCGGCACAGCTTAGCTCCATCTTGAAGTTTTGGTAGTTCAAAAACATGTTGTATCTGACCATTTTGTTTTTTTGAAAGAAAAAGTATGAAGGTAAGTTTGTGATAAAGAATGTGATGGGAAGGCTGATGTGAAGAGACTGTTTATATAGGTAAGAGAATGCCAGGAGACATAAAGGTTTTTAATGCTGACAGGTAGAATTAATTCTACCTCGTCTCCCCAGACTTGGAAAAAAATAACATTCATTGGAAAGAGAAAACATGGTTTAATGCGCACAAGACACAAGTAAAAGTTGACTGTTCAAGTACGAGTACCATTAATCCTAACCATAGTGACTATTAATCTTCCACTTCACATGTTCTAGATTGTACCGAGACTGTTATCAAATTTTATCCACAGATAAGTCAAGTAAAGAATTTAGACTGTAATATCAGAACTTAGACTTATTTCAGAACTAACAGTCATCAGAACATAATTTCTTAACTCGAAAAAGGAATGCCTATCTTAGTAAATCCTCATACAAGTGTTGAGTTATACTCTTCAGAACTTAATCGTCAGAATATGCAACCAGAACTTGTCCTCAGAGTTAGTGCAAAATGACACAATGACTGTTTATCTAAAACAACATAGACCACCACAGTAATTTTCATCATTCAGATGGAGTGATTAGTGTGTGCATCAAGCTAAATAACAGAAAAAGAGTAAAGTCTGATTCACTTCAGTACATCTTAGAAATAAGGCATAACTAAAATTTTGCTAAAGAGCTGTCATTGTCCTAAAATCTACTGATGAATGAGTTCATGCTTGAGTCCACCTCAACTGTTTTGTGCTAATTTTATGCATCTTTTGAAATTCTATCTTACAGTGGCTTCTCAGTGTAAGTGAGTCATGACTGCTTATCAGAATTTATGCTATTATCAGAGTATTTCTTCAGTAATCATAGAGTGTGAAAAGTCACCAAGAAAATATTTTGCTTTTCTAATGCATATTTACTTAATACCAGCAATGCACTTGGGCCGTCCCTTCCACATTTTTACTCTAGATCTCAAAGGAGTACCTGATTTTATTCTTTTATCTTTTTGCTTTTTCTTTTGATAAGTGAGGTTTATCAGCACTTAGTACATTCAGCAGTTTTACTAGTATCAGAACTTAACAGATGAGTAGCATTATTCTAATTTGTGACTTAGTAATAAGATAAACAAAGTAAACTCAACTAAGCTCAATTATCAGAATTTTCTAGTGTCATAAGATTTCCACTGAAATAATTACTTCTTACATGGAATCATTTGTTTATTGAAGACTACTAGGTCAGTATCTAGCACAGTTATCCTCATAGGATTGAAAAGTTACTTGAACAGACATATCACTTATCAGAGTTTAGAAACATATATCAGACAACAATCAGTACTTAAACGCGTATTTCAATTGATCACAGAATAAACAAAGAGATTACATTCTGTAAATACTGATCATAAAGTCTGATGCATCAGAACAAAACTAGACAGATTTAGAAAAAGAACCTGAAACCATTCCAAGTTCATTTACCAATCTTGTAAAAGTGGCTTCACATAGTGGTTTTGTGAAGATATCTGCTAGTTGTTGATCTGTTAGAACAAAGTGCAATTCCACTGTACCTTCATCCACATGTTCCCTTATGAAGTGGTACCTGATGTTGATGTGCTTTGTCATAAAGTGTTGAACTGGATTACCTGTCATAGCAATAGCACTTTGATTATCACAGTAAATAGGGATTTTGAAATATGTTAAACCATAATCCAGTAACTGATTCTTCATCCAAAGAATCTGTGCACAACAGCTTCCTGCAGCAATATACTCTGCTTCTGCAGTTGATGTGGAAATTGACTTTTGTTTCTTGCTGAACCAAGAAATTGGTAGCTTCCACTTGTGCTTTTCCTGTCAATTTTGCAACTTGCAAAATCTGCATCTGAGTAACCTATTAGTTTAAAATCTGATTCTCTAGGATACCATAATCCCAGAGCAGCTGTTCCTTTAAGATACTTAAAGATTCTTTTCACAGCTGTTAAGTGAGGTTCTCTTGGATCTGCTTGAAATCTTGCACAAAGACAGGTAGCATACATGATATCAGGTCTACTAGCAGTTAGATAGAGTAGAGAGCCAATCATACCTCTGTAGTCAGTAATATCTACTGATTTACCGGTATCCTTATCCAGTTTTGTTGTAGTGGCCATGCGAGTGGATGCACTTGAACAAATTCATTTAACTCTTCCTGCATTGCTTGCACCCAATCAGCATCTTGAAGAGCTTCTTTAACTTTCTTTGGCTCAGTCTGAGAGAGAAAAGAATTGTAGAGACATTCATTTGAAGTACCTGTTCTAGTTCTGACACCTGCATCAGGATTTCCAATTATCAAATCAGGTGTATGTGATTTTGTCCACTTCCTTGCAGATGGAAGGTTTTCTCTAGAAATGGATGCTCCCCCATGATCCATGCTATCTTCATTTTCATTTTCTGATGCTCCCCCTGAAACTATGCTCTCTGAGTTGGAGTCTTCAGTATTTAGATTTTCAGCACTATCAGAACTTGGCTTATCAGAACTTGACGAATCAGAACTTGAAGAGCCGGATGTATGTTCTGATGTTTCTTGAGCTGTGGTAGGATCTTGAGTATGCTCCCCCTGCATAGGTGCATCTTCCCTTGGCGTAGCCACCACAGTTTCAATAACATCAGAGTTTATTCCATCAGAGTTCACAGTATCAGAACTTAGACTGTCAGGATATTCAGTATCAGAATTTGAGTCTTCATTTTCAAATCTCAGCTGATCATGGTCAATGAAATCTTCAAGACCAGTAATCTTCTTGTCATCAAAAGAGACATTGATAGATTCCATGACCACTTTTGTCCTCAAATTATAGACTCTGAAGGCTTTTGTAAAAAGTGGATATCCAACAAAGATTCCTTCATCAACTTTTAGATCAAACTTGGATAGCTGTTCAGGATGAGTCTTGAGAACAAAACACTTGCATCCAAATACATGAAAGTACTTCAGATTTGGCTTCTTTTTCTTCACCATCTCATATGGTGTTTTTCCATGCTTGTTAATGAGTGTTGCATTTTGAGTAAAACAAGCAGTCTGCACAGCTTCAGCCCAGAAATAGGTTGGAAGCTTTGCTTCTTCAAGCATTATACGTGCAGCTTCAATGAGAGTTCTATTCTTCCTTTCAACAACTCCATTTTGTTGTGGAATTCCAGGAGCAGAAAATTCCTGCTTTATTTCATGGTTTTTGCAGAACTCTTCCATTATCAAATTCTTGAACTCAGTGCCATTATCACTCCTTAAAATTTTCACAGAATCTTTGACCATTTTATCCAGATGTTTGACATGATCAATCAAGATAGATGCAGTTTCACTTTTTGTGTGCAAGAAATACACCCATGTGTATCTGGTGAACTCATCCACTATGACCAACGCATACTTCTTCTTTGCAATAGACATGACATTTACTGGACCAAATAGATCAACATGTAGTAGATGATAAGGCTCAAGAATTGATGATTCAGTCTTGCTCTTGAATGAAGATTTTCTTTGTTTGGCCTTCTGACAGGAATCACAAAGACCATCAGGAGCAAATACTGACTTTGGCAGTCCTCTCACAAGATTTTTCTTGACCAGTTCATTTATATTGTTGAAATTTAAATGAGAGAGTTTCTTATGCCAATTCCAGCTTTCTTCAATTGATGCTCTACTCATCAGACAGATTGCAGAACTATCAGTACTTGTTGAAAGCTTAGCTTCATAAATGTTACCACGCCTGTATCCTTTTAGAACAACTTTGCCTTTAGATTTACTCACAATTTCACAGTCTTCTTCAAAGAAATCAACATGATAACCTATGTCACAGATTTGACTTATACTCAGTAGGTTATGTTTAAGTCCTGAGACCAGAGCAACTTCTTTAATTATGACATTTCCAAGATTGATTTTTCCATATCCCAATGTTTTTCCAATGTTGCCATCTCCATAAGAAACACTTGGGCCAGCTTTCTCCACAAAGTCTGATAGCAGGGCCTTATTTCCGGTCATATGTCCTGAACATCCACTGTCCAGAACTAGAATATTTTTCCTGTTGCCCTGCAATCACAAAGACCACTAATTATTAGTTTTAAGGACCCAGACTTGCTTGGATCCTTTGGCCTTATTAAGTTTGTTAACATTTGCAGCGGATTTAGCATCAGAGTTTATGTTAACATTTTTCTTATCAGAACTTACACTATCAGACTTTGAATCAGAATTTACACTAGAAGGAACAATGGAAACTTTCTTCAAAGAAGGTTTTATTTGATAATAATCATAGTACAAACTATGATATTCCTTACAAGTATAAATGGAATGCCATAAACTACCACAATGAAAACAAGGATTTTATGGTTTGTATCTAACAGACTGACTCTTAACTCCTGATTTTGAAGGTAAAGAATTAATATTCTTATTCTTCCTGCAAAAAGAAGCCAGATGGTTAGAACTTCCACAGTTATGACATGTTTTCCTAGGAGCATCAGGAACAGGTTTATAATTATTGCTTTTATTCACACCTTCCTTTCCATTCCTATTTTTCCTAGGTGATTTTACCTTGTTTGCATTCTTAACATCTTTCAGCTTATGCTTAAGCTGCTTCTTTGTCATTAAGCCTATGTTCACTTCAGCTGTCTTTTCCTGTTTTAGTTTGTCAGAAGTTAATTCCTTTGTAACTTCTGATTTCTCATTTTCAGACTGTACAGTTACAAACTTAACAGGTTTTGACTTTGGCTTTTGCTTATCAACAGGCTTAATTTCTTCAGTTCCTTTATCATTCTTATCTTCTCCATAACCTAAGCCCTCTTTCCAGTTTCCACTACTTAGCAAATTTTGAGTTGTTTTGCCAGAGTTAGTCCAAGTCCTGATAATCTCTCTTTCCTTTTCTAACTCAGTTTTTAGAGATTCATTCATTTTTAGTACTTCATCCCTAACATAAAAAGCATCATCTCTATCCTTCTGAGTTTGATGGAACATGACTAACTCTTTTTCTAAGAAATCATTTCTTTTCTTAAATGCAAGATTTTCAGAAGTTAATCTTTCACATGTTAAAGTTTGATATCTATAACTAACAAACATGGTTTTAAGATATCTTCTCAACTCATTAATATCATCAGTATGAAAAGCATAAGTAGTCTGAGGTACCTTTGTTTCAGCAGCTTCAGAACTGCTCTCAGCACTTTCTTTATCAGCATTTGCCATCAATGCATAGTTTTCCTCACTTTCAGAGTCTGAGGTGTTTGTCCAGCTTTTCTGCTTTTGTGACAAGAGCCTTGCCTTTGTCACCCTTTACCTTCTTCCAATCAGGAGATATGTGGCCTTTCTCACCACAGTTATAGCATTTAACATTGGTGTAATCTCCTCTGTCAGACTTTCCACCTCTGCCTTCAGATCTTCTGAAATTCTTCTTATCAGAACTTATGCCTTTCCTGGAAAACTTCTTTCCCTTCCTGAACTTCCTGTATGCAATCTTTGTGATTCCTTTCACCATAAGAGCACACAGCTTCATCATCTCCTCATCAGCATCAGTCTCAGGCAAGCTTTCAGAATCTGAGTCATCATCACTTTCAGAACTTGATGACTCAGTTTCAGACTTTATGACAAGAGCTTTACCCTTGTCTTTCCTTGAGGAAGCTGCTTTGGGGAATTCTTCTTCAGCCTTAAGAGCAACTGTCCTTGACTTTCCTCCTTTCCTCTTGCTTCTTTGTTCCATCTCAAGCTCATGAGTCTTGAGCATTCCATAGATTTCGTCAAGAGTTGTTTCATCAAGATTGTAGTTGTCTCTTATTGCTGTTGCCTTCAAATCCCAGCATTCAGGAAGAGCTAACAGGAACTTAAGGTTTGAATCTTCAAGATCATACTCTTTATCAACCAATGACAAATCATTCAAAAGTTTGACAAATCTATCATATAAATCATTCAATGACTCATTAGTCTTTGAGTCAAAGTGTTCATACTCTTGAGTGAGTATTGTCTTCCTGTTCTTCTTAATTGTGTCAGTTCCCTGACACCTTATTTCCAGAGCATCCCATATCTTCTTAGCAGTCTTGCAGTTGATTACCCTATTTGACATTACATTATCAATGGCACTATGCAGTAAGTGTCGTACCTTGGCATCCTTAGCAATTGATGCTATATCTTCAGTAGTATAATCACTCTTCTCCTTTGGTACGGTCTTTGCTGCTTCACCTGCAACTGCAATAGCGAGCTTGGTTGGTTTGTGAGTCCCTTCCTTGATTCTATCAAGGTATTCTGGATCTGTTGCTTCCAGGAACATGGTCATCCTTACCTTCCATATGGGATATTCAGATGGTCTCAGTATGGGAACCCTGATAGGCTCATACCGACTTTGAATTTGTGGCTTTGGAGGTTCTTCAGTTTTGGTAGGCTTAGTTGGAGTTTCTGTGTCAGACATGATTGTGTTTGGATCTTTAGCTGTATGTGTGTTAACAGATTGGCTCTGATACCACTTATTAGGTCACACACACACTGTAGAGGGGGTGAATACAGTGTATAATACAATCAAATCGAACTTTAATATATTAAGTAACAGAAAACAAACTTTATTGAAACAATAAACTCTGTTACAGTATGGAACTGTTACCTCTCAGTGATGAACAAATATCACGAGAGCTGCTAGGGTTACAATGAATAATCTTCTCGAATATGATAACACTTATAGTGTAAACTCTATGTCTGTGTTTATATACTACACAGTTACAAGATAATCGCTAATTAATATGGAATATAATTCCGCTTCCTAAAATATATCAATCAGATATCTTTTCTTCCAAGTATTCCATTCTTCACGGAACTCCTTCTTCATGCATATCTCTTCTTATGTTTATCTTGATCTTCTTTCCTTTAATCAGCTACTGTCCTTATCTGATCGTCCTTCAGCACTTAAGTTCTGATATCTAACTTCTGATGATTATCTCCTGATAATATAAGTACTGATATCCTTAAGTCCTGACTTCCAGTATAAGTACTGATCAACTGTTAAGTACTGATTTGTCCTGTTAAGTAAGATCTGAAATCTAAACACAAATTATATTAGCCATGACATTATCAAATATATCTAACAATTATTCGCATTTTATATTTATTTATTTTATAAAAATTAGGACTCAGAATAAATTCATCACCGTCCGCTCGTCGAAATTCATCGCGGGCGGCGGTAAAATCCGGAGGTACCCGAGTTGGGTTTCCATTCACAGATTCCACCGATTAATTACTAACAATTCCCACACGAAATATTAACATCACGAATATTTATTCAAATGATTCCTGCAATAAAAGGAATTAAATGAGAATTTATACTATTCAACCCAACTGCACAAATTAGCCTCAATAGAGGCCCAACAACAACAAGGCCCAAAGTAACAGGACCAAAAACGCAGCCCACAGGAGCAACAGGACAGCACACGCATGTAACACACGCGGCACCGCATCAACAAATTAAACAAGCGAACCCCAGCCGGAAATCATCCCGGAAAAGCACGCACACACACAACACACACCTATATACACAACACACTTATACCAATACACACATAACCCTCACCACCGAACCATTGACACCCCACCGGAAACAGGCGGCATCAAGGCGGCCGGAGGAAAAGAACAAGGCGGAACAAGAGAATCGACAAGGAGAAATAGACACACAGACTTGCAACTACACAATAGGCGCGCACATATACATACATATATGTATACACGTATATCGGAACCACCAAGGACAATATCCGGCAATTACCGCAAACAGGGACTGTAACGAACCATGAGCAGCTCGAAACAGGGGAACCAGCAAGACACGGAATTAAAGAAATATAAGGAAAAAGATGAGAAAATAGGAGAATTTAATCCCCCCCATGACCCGATTCCAATGAAGCCGAGAAATTGATAAAAGAAAGAGGAGAGGTTTCGAGAGTTTTCTCGAGTGAAACCAGGGATAAAAATGATAGGACTTATTTGTTTGTCTAATTTTTATTTATCATAATTTAACACCGCATTCTGATTTTAGCGAACCATGTTGTACAAAAATAAACTCGGAATGTTGTCAAAATAGTTTAAAAATTATATAAATATCCTCAATTTAAAAGAACTTGAATTTCGCAATTTTTAGATAAATTTTGGAAAGCGACTCATACCTGCATTTTATAATTAACGAACTGAGCTGTTCGTAAAAGAAATTCAGAAGATTACGAAAACAGTCTTAAAATGTTAGAAATATCCCGAAGTTTATAAAAATATAAATTTTGAAATTTTAAGATAATTTTTGAAATACAATTCATACCCGCTTTTCGCAATGAAACGAATCGACGCGCGGGTGAAATTAATCCCGAAAATTTCCAAAATAATTTTAAAATTCTCAAAATATTCCAAACTTAAATAAATATGAGTTTCATAATTTTTGAAGAATTTTAGAATTAAATATGGATTTTAAAAATAAAAACACTCAGAAAATCATTTAAAGATAAATAATTAATAAAATATTGATTTCTCAATTTTATAAAATCCTAAAAATAATTATTGTAATTATAAAATCATAAAAACAATTTTAGAGACATTCCAAGTATTTACGCAAATAAATTTGCACCAAATCCACTTTTCAAAATGAAAACAATCCAATACGACTCCATAATTAATCACACGAACAACCCGATATATTATAAATCACACATCAATAATCAAACAACACCTAGCGATCAAAACCAATACACATATTTTATTTATTTAATGATTTCCATAATTACATAATTTAAATAATTCAAAAATACACGAGTCGTTATATCCTTCCCCCCTTAAAAAGATTTTGTCCTCAGAATCTGGTCTAACTAAATAAGTGAGGATATTTGTCAAGCATATCTGACTCTAGTTTCCAAGTAGACTCTTCTACTCGAGGATTTTTAACGTATTTACTATAGATATATACTCATTTTCAAGAACTCGCCTTGAACGATCAAGAATTTGGATTGATCACTATATGCAGAACAAACTCGGACAAGAGCCCGTTGGCTCCTAATCAATCGCTTAATTCAGATTGAATGCTTATTACTTTAACATTGACAGGAAAACACATTGTATGTACACACTGTTGTGACGGTCACATTAGCTCATGAACAACTTTATCTATATTTATCAATACTTCGAATGGTTCATTAATTTTAGGACTTAACCTGTCCCTTCTACTCAAAATTATCCAGTCTCCTTCAAGGTGAAACTTTTACTAACACTACTGGTCCTATTTCTATATTCATACTCTCTCTCGATAGAATTTCACCTTCTTTTTTTTGTCGACTTCGAGCTGCTTCAATCAATATTACCACGCTCTTGGTGTGCTGAATTAACTTAGAATTTGAAAACTTTCTCCTTCCCACTTTAGTTTTAATAAAATGGGGACCTACACTTGCGTTCACATGAAGCTTGGTAAAATGGTATTCCAAAGCTGACATCGATGATAAATGATCCTTCCAATGTTTCCTTAAAATTCAACCTCTCAACATGCCTTATATTTCCTTAATCATTTCCGTACTTTGACTCTTCGTTTAAGGATGATAGGCGGTGCTTGTTTTCAACTTGGTTTCCAAACATTTAAACATCTCTTACTCTTTTTCATCAGTTAGGGCTGAAAAGTAATCTCATATATTCACGTGTTAGTACCTTTTAGTATTTGAACTTCAGATTCTACTCTTTCCAATTTGTTTATTAAACTCCTTGGCGGTCTTAATTACATCCAATCCTTTTTGTCGGCATAAGGCATATGTTACCATACGGCTTTGCTTTGGTAGTTGTTAATGGATTAATTCAAAATCTTTTACTAATCTTAGTCAAAATTTCATTCTTGAAAACTTGACGTATAGTTGCTTTCCTTTTGATCTTTGGAGAAAAATCCTTGGGCAATTTCCATGTAGACTCTCTTATTCTTTGATTAACTGAGGATGTTATCAATAAATACAGTTTGCTTATCTGAGTACTCTTTATACACCATGTTCCTTAATTCCTTATAGTCACCTGATACACTTGTTATTTCACGTAATATCACCAGAGCTTGCAATGCTCTTAACTCACTTTAATCGTAATCTCTGATATGTTCTCAAGTCGGTTCTTAAGTTAATTCCCGAGAAATAACATACTTCTTGAATTAGGTCTCGCAAGTAATCAATTCTTTACAGGGGTCACTTATTCTTATTCATTGTTTCTTTAAACTCTCAATAATCAGTACATACTCCCATAATTTCATTTCTTTTCTCCCTTAACATCACTGATACACTTCACGATTCGCTTTTTATAAAACCACTCCCTGGGTCTGCCTTATCCACTAGGACTTCAATACTTCGTCTTAATCCTTTGACATGTCCAACACTTCCTAATCCATCTTGAAATTTCCTTCTTATACCCGGTTATCACTATTTTCTTTTTTAAATTTCCGTATATCTTGGAATTTCTTCAATAAATTAAATACTTTATATTGTGAATTCCCTGTGGGATCTCATTTCCTAATCCTTTACTTATAGCATCAAAGTGTTGGAAGAAAACCTGGGGATATCGTGATCGTTCTCATGGGCGTATAAGTTTCCTCTTACTAACTGCTAACATCGTGATCCATTATCTTCTTGGATTATGAAATCTAACTTCCAATTCCAACTTCCGAAATTCCATAGGTAATTCTTTTCAGTGCAGTCTCTAGGTTTATTTTCTACTTTTTGCTTATTGTTTGCCACTACATTTGCTTTTCCTTGTGAATACATACTTTAAACTCTTATGGTCAGTATAGATCTTACATCTTCCTTCATATATATAATGTTTCCCAATCTTTCAAAACAAATATTATTACTGTTAGTCCCAATTATGAGTAGGATACTTCTGCTCATAAGGTTTCGGTTGTCTGGGTGCATATACAATAACTTTATTATACTACATCAACACACATCCTACTCCCTTATGAGAAGCATCACTATAAACTACCAAATCTCCTTGATACCTTCAAAGTGATAAAGCAGGTGCTGTAACCATTCTTTCATTTAATTCCGCAAAACTTTCTTCACCCTTCTCTATTTCATATAAACTTCTTGCTTATCCTGATTAGCTTCGTCAAAGGTATTGCAATTTTCAAGAAATCTTGCACAAATTTTCAGTATAACTGGTCCATGGTAAAACTTTTTACTTTTATTGGTTCTTTTGGCCTTTCTTTATTCATAGTAATTTTAATTTCTACTGGATCTCCTTTGGTCTCCTCCTCACTGATTACTTATGCTTTCTATCATCAAAACTTTCACCTTGCAAACTTTACATACAACTTCTTTCTTCTCCGACTCCTCAGTTGTCATTAAATGCTTCGCATGGTCCTCCATTGACTTTAGGTAACACAAATACAGCTCATACAGATATTCCTTAAAGATTTCTTGATAGTAACTTTGTTGAGCTTTCTTTAGTCATCGCATACTCTCATACTTCCATTTTCTTATTAACAATTAGTACCGGTGCACCTCAGAGGATACACTGGGTCTAATCGCTTCTTCTTCTAGCATCTCTTGCCTCTGTTTTGCTAACTTCCTCATTTTAACTGGCGCCATTTTGTATAAGGCCTGGGTTACTGGCTTCGTCTCAGGTGCTAAGTCAGTCGTGAGCTTCATTTCTCTATCTGGAGGAAATGTTGATAACTCATCTGGAAACATATCTTGAAACTCATTAATTACTATAAAACCTTCAAATTTTATTTATTCCTGACTTATATTCATAATCACCGTAGTGTTGACCTCTTGGTCACCGTAACTTCTTAGTTTAAATCATTGCTAACAAATTCTTTACCTTCCTTCATCTTTTAAACCTCGTCACATTCTCATTTGGCGTCTTCAGAACTATCTTTTCATCACAACGGTCTATCTGGGTATCATGCTTGGGTTAATCCATTCCTTAGAATAATGTCAAATCCTCTTACCTTAAATGATATCAATTCTTCACACACTTATTGCTAGAAATCTCAGTTCCACCATTGATACTCACTTATTTAACAATTACACATTCTTGATTTGCTAATTCTTTAGTCATAATCATATCAATTCAACAGGATAACTTATCTTATCAACACAACCTTGAGAGATAATTGATCAAGTTGCTCCCACATCTTCCCATACTTTAACGTGTAAGGTATTCACCATAATTATCCATGTTATCACGTCCGTATTGTGAATAACATATTTTACTGGAAAATCACATATTTTCATTCTTGAAGACGCATTCCTTATTGAAGTAGATTCCCTTGATTCTTAGTGCATCCCTGACTGGGTTAGTGATCTATAATTCTCGCCATATGCCCTTGTTTGCTTTACATGTGTGAGAGGTAGATGAAACTTTGCTCGCTTGGTCCATAATACGCTGATTTCTGATTTGAAAAAAAACTCTTGCAAAGAATGATAGTATAACGAAACAACTAGAAGGATTCACGATTTAACAAAAATTAGAGTTGAAAAGAAAGAAAAACATGGATTTGAATATAAATGAGACAACCACATTGGTACTTAAGATGGCCAGTCTTTTATACCATATGACATACAGCACATGATATGGTGGCGTCCCACCCGACTCTTCGTCATTCTGACAAAGTGTCTCACCATATTACTGTTTGTCCCAATCAGAAAGCAAAACTTGAGGGAAACAATTAAATTTGAAAGGAATATAATATCCTCCTTTTTGATATCATCATAAGGAGTTTATTAAGAAAAGAAGTTCATACATTTTTAGGAATTGAATAGGAATATATGCTATAATATTGAGGACAAGAATGATACCATTGGTCACCATCCACATTCCACTTGTGTTCACCTTTCGAGCTTGTTCGATCATATCCCAATTGTGTCATATAATAACTTTAGAGGGTACGCTAAAATACCTTCGCACATTAAGCATTATGATAGATTCTTACTTGTTAAGTTTTGTGTCTTTAACATCGCACCTACACGTATAATACTTTAACAATTCGATCATAATAGTGTTCCCACCAGATAACTTCGAGTTTCCTCTTTTTAATTTAGAATAATCCACAAATCATTCTACATAACGATCCTTTTGTTAATAATATTCTTCTTTTGGAAAGATCTGGAAATCTTCCCCAATCTTCTTCGGTCATGCTCCAACTTCTGTTAAATCAATGAATTCTTCGAACTCTGATAGTCCTAGTAATTGAATGTATAGTTACTCCGTACGCTGATTCTGTTGTAAATTTTATCAAACAATATATGCATCTTATTGTTAGGAATAATCAATTCCTTCATAATCACGGGTTACTTTATCCTTTGAATTAACAATACGAAGTCTGAAACAAACATCCTTCCAGGTAATCCAGGTCTTTTAACAAACAAGAAACTCAAGTAGTAACTTGACAACCAAGGTTTAAAACTTATTTTTATTCAAAAAGGCTTTTAGAATTTATATATTTTTAAGGAAAAATCTTTTTTAAAAACTTGTTAAAATTTTGAAAATCATAAATCTGGTTGTCCTTACTGTATGAGTTGGTTGTTGTCCTTCCGACATATAACAAGGTATCAAATTAAAGGAACGATCATATAAAGGTCCATTTACTTCAATCTACCTTTCTCCTTCATCGTGTCCATTTTCCTTTCTTAATCGACGAAACTTCAATTGTCGTTGCATATTATCTTATTCGTAGCTTTACATCAACGCTTCCATACTGGTAATACTCACGTTATCAACTTTGTAATCGTTAAGTGGAACAGACTATCCAATAGTTAACAAGTCGGCTAATGCCATATCACCTTGTTACTATAAATATATCATATCATCATAACACCATTAATTATCTTCAAGAAAGCTCCAGAACCATAATCTCCTCTAACTCTCTTTTCAATACTTATATACTCCATTCCACAAGCTAGTCACGGGTGGCCTAATCACTAATAGCTTCTTGTAACCAGGTAACAGCTATCCTCCGAAACACTTGAATCTTCTTTCTAAACTTCTTCTCACCTTTATTTGTATCTCAATACTCACCATTTACTGCGACTTCCGCATACATAATTACTATAATATCTGGAGAAAGTTCAAAACACTTGCCTGGTATTAGCTTACTACACTGCACTCGCTTCCAATCACAATCGTCTTACTCCTCAACTACCTGATTCCCTTTCCTACGTCTTGCCTCTTCTGCTCACATATCATAAGTATCTATCAATATTCAACTCATAGGATTCTATTCAACACATACTCTTATCTACCCTTCGTTTTATCCAAATCCGATTAACGGATTGAAAGTTACGGAATAAACATGTAAACATCGAATATACAAACCGACAGTCAACTATCAAGTCACATATAACACATAACACTTCACATAATCAATGATATATCATTTATAAAGGAGTCTCGGGTCATAAATAGGCTTTCGGGTACTTAGAATGATTTTTAAAGCATTTTTCGGAATTAAAACGGGTCGTTGGATCAATTTCGGAGTAATAAATAGGGTTCGGTTGGCCAATTCTGGCTTCAAAACAATTTTATAATAATTATCGAGCCTTGAAAATAATTTAGAATAATATTTTAAAGCTCGAAACTATTTTTCAGAATTTTTAAATCATTTTTAAATAATTAAATCTAATTAAATAATTAATTAAAATGAATTAATAATTAATTAAATCAATTAGTCAATTAATTTTTGAATTAATTGACCAATTAATCAATTAAAAATTAACTAAAATTAATTAACTAATTAATTCAGATTTCTTTTTGAATTAAAAATAATTTTCGGAATTAAAATAATAATTTTTAGAATTTTCAGAAATTAAAAATGAATTTTTATAATAAAAATAAATAGGAAATATGATTTTTAAATAATTTGTAAACAGGAATCCTAAATTTGCAAGTTTTTGAAACCTGGGGGACCAAACTGTATCGTTTTTAAAACTACAGGTACTAAACTGTAATTTTCCAGGGGGGTCGCCGGAAAACGTTCTGTCTCGCCGGAGAAGACGATCCTGGCGTCCTCACCCCACCAATACCTCCAGATCAACACTACACAACACCAGGAACACAACCATGCAATCAATTCCTCCTAACAATCCCTGAGTTGGCCGAAAAATGGCCGGGAAGTTTGCCAGTTTCCGGCGAACTCGATGTAACTTTAAAATCACAACTCCCTTCTCTACAGACCTCGTTGGTTTTTGAAACTTATACGACTGGATTGCAAATTTCACAGAGAACACAACCCACTATACCACAACATCTATCTATCCCGAAAAAAGAAACCCCCAAATTTCAATTAAGAACATTCATACGGGTTATAAACCCTAATTTCACAATTTGGAAATAAACCCACTTTTGAGCATGTTATTGAACTCCAAATCAGACGTATAATATATCAAAATCATCAGGAAAACAAGCTCTAGAACATGCAATCATCAAATCATACAAACAATCATCCGAACAAAAATTCATATTTTTAATAAAATTAATTCGAAAATAAATAAAAATATAGAAAATAAACCTTGATTTCTGCAGTAAAACGAAGCTCAGAATCTGGTAGAACACTTCAAGACCTTTGGATTGAGTACTCGAGCTTTGAAAACAGAGATCAATAACACCTTCGTTTTGCTGTTTGATTCTCAGAAGTTTATACGAATATAAGATTTTTCTCTGGAAAATTATATAATTATCTGTCTGCAGATGATTTTGATACGAAATAAAATACGGTAAAAGGCTATTTATATTTACGGAAAATTAGTATCCCGTTGGATCATTCCGGATATAAAACGGTACGTTTATTTATAAAAAATGATCCAAACGGTATCGGTTTTCGGGATAATTATCCAAATCAGTACAATTTGTATTGCGGTCTTGGTCTCAGCGCCTGATTACACGTATTACGAGGTGATAATTGTGATAGTTTACTAAAAAGCTCTCGTTTATCGAAAATACAAGTTTTATTGATTTATCGAAACGAATATTGTATCGAAAATGTTGCGCCGGGACCAGCGAAGGGCAAACCGTACGCCGGATCGAAAAAGTCGAAACATGGAATATGCTCGAAATATTACAATTAGGTTAGGAAGGAGTTCTCAGAAGAGTTTCGGGTTCCAAAAACGTAACAACGGATGACGTCGGTCGGTTCCCGTTTTTATAAAATAGATTTTAAATACCCGGAAAAATATTTTATAAAATTCATATGATTCCTATATATTCATAAATCAACATAAAAATAATTAGGAAGATATCACAATTATCTATATTTTATTATGGACATATAAAAATTAAAATACTCAATTAATAATATTTTTAAACATCCAAACACATTTATCACTTAACAATTAATTCACGGAATAAACACTGAACACAGATAATAATGATTTATTAGCAAAAATAATTACACTATATATCCCGGATATTACAGGTATAGAACAGGATGTAGGGTAAACTGAAGAGATACACTCACAGCCGAAAGTCTAGTGAAATAAGAATAATTGGATGGAGGTTCTTAAATAGGTAGTCTCATCACAAGAGGTGGTAGAATAGCGTGGAATAACTTGAAGAGGAGCAACTGTCATAACAGAAGGTAGTGCCATTAATACTGATGGAGGAACATGGTGCAAATTAAATCTGAGAGAAGATGATGATCCTCGAATAGAAAGCTCCAAACGATCAGATGATACAAGAAAATCAGGATCTGCCATTGCCGTTGTCTGGGAATCACGTCGCAAGTTAAGAATCCCAAATCGCAATACGAACCATGCCGGAAACCTATTATACAATCGCACTCAACCTCACAACGTCTTATCTTTCTATTTCCTATTCCTAATCCTAACCCTCTACCCAATCCCGACAATCTAGGCTTGTTTCAGTGACTTATAACCTGTAGCTCTGATACCAACCTGTGGCGCCCTCCAAACCCGGATCAGAAGTTTGGGTTCCACAACACATACACAATATATAAACCTGTATAGGAAATATTATTTGCAATGACCCTGCTTCACATAACCACGGATCGCAACAGGTTAAAGTATGAAAACAAGCCACAATCTTAACCTCTATTACAACGTACCAAATCCCAACTAATTTAACTTACAACTGATAATAAAATCATTCTTATAATCTGACTATCTCTCTACTGCATGAAGCTTCTGCTAGCTCGATCCAACTCAACTGGAACCTTAGCCCACACTTTGGACTGAGGAACTTCACTATCATCCATATTCTTTTCAACTATAAAATATATAAAAGAATCGCAAGGGTGAGCTAACTAGCTCAGCAAGTCTTAATAGGGATAACTGAGGTTAAACAATAATCAAATGAAATGATTCAGAGGAATCAAGTTTCTTTTTAACTAATCATTAGAATTGGATATTCATTTTAATTTTTTTAAAAAAAACCAAGGTTAGGCTGCTGATCAGTCACGCACTAACCCCGAGCGAAGCACACAGCTCTGCTCTACGAACTGGATCCAAGGCACACATTGGCCTAATTCGACCACGAATCTGGTCTGACCACGAATCTGGTCCATATGAAGAAAACTATCCAATTCTAAAACACTTTAGTGTAACAAATAATATAATTCAATAAGCAAGATCATAATCAACAACGATAAAGCATTGGAATAAAAGCGTAATGCAATTCTTGAGTATCACAAGGGTATATCAGGGTATGTATAAGAAACGGTTTCCAGTTTGTAAAGGATCATGTATTTGGCCAGTAATGATTTTTCAAGGTATAGTTCTTTGATGTTATAAGGAATGGTTGGGGTATAAAAGTTTCTGGGTTTTCAAAGAATTTTCTTCCAGTGTTTGGTGTTTGGTAGTTAAACATTTGGGGAGTAGTATCATATTTGTATGGTTTGGGGTCCGAGGATCAACAAAGGACAGTTTATAGAGAATAAGGCTTATGGCTCAAGATCAAGAAAATCAGGGTTCAAGGTTAAGTAGTTTAAAACACTTGCAATATAAAACAGGAGTTATTTTGAATAATAACTACATGTTATGAAACAGTTCGACAACATTGGTAATATATCTTGAAGAAAAGTTCAAAAATACTTGCCTTACAGGGCTTTATAACTATTACTGATCAACTCTGAGCCGACTCCGTCGCTCAGGCTTTAACGTCCAACCACTAGATCCCATTGGATTCGACTTCGACACTCAGGTTTTTTTGTTGAAACTCTACTGAGCTCTTCGACTGACCACTAGGTTATCTTTAGTCCATCATCCACTTTCAGGTTCCCGACTATAACCTAAAGGGTCGAAATACTCTACTTTAGATGTCTAGGTATGCTTGACATATCCTCGATACCAATTTTACCCAACGATATTCAAACCTGACTCGTAATTATGTATATTATAATAACACACGCAACAAGTAGGGTTAACAATCTCAAAAATCGGTCCGGTGTTCGTTTTCAGAAAATACATATACTTTTTATTTTACGGAATCAGGGTTATCAATTTGGCAAAATATTTCATCACATCGTACAACCAAGTTTCGTATAAAACACACACACATATATATAGTTTCTCGACGTCCCAATATTCATCGGATACGTTCCCGTATTTACGGAGTTCGATTTCTCAGAAATCGGACAGCGTTCCCTTTGTTTATCGGACTACCTGTCGACACATCATCGACGTCAATTCATCACAACAATCCATAATCACAACAACCAACATTCATAATTTCCCAGTCACCAATTCAATACTATTATTAATTATTATTCGCATTTTATATTTATTTATTTTATAAAAATTAGGACTCGGAATAAATTCATCACCGTCCACCGTCCGCTAGTCGAAATTCATCGCGGGCGGAGGTAAAATCCGAAGGTACCCGAGTTGGGTTTCCATTCACAGATTCCACCGATTAATTACTAACAATTCCCACACGAAATATTAACATCACGAATATTTATTTAAATGATTCCTGCAATAAAAGGAATTAAATAAGAATTTATACTATTCAACCCAACTGCATAAATTAGCCTCAATAGAGGCCCAACAACAACAAGGCCCAAAGTAACAGGACCAAAAACGCAGCCCACAGGAGCAACAGGACAGCACGCACGTGTAACACACGCGGCACCGTAGCAAGAAATTAAACAAGCGAACCCCAGCCGGAAATCATCCCGGAAAAGCACGCACACACACAGCCCACACCTATATACACAATACACTTATACCAATACACACATAACCCTCACCACCGAACCATTAACACCCCACCGGAAACAGGCGGCATCAAGGCGGCCGGAGGAAAAGAACAAGGCGGCTCAGGAGAATCGACAAGGAGAAATAGACACACAGACTTGCAACTACACAACAGGCGCGCATATATACATACATATATGTATACACGTATATCAGAACCAGCAAGGACAATATCCGGCAATTACCGCAAACAGGGACTGCAACGAACCACGAGCAGCTCGAAACAGGGGAACCAGCAAGACACATAATCAAAGAAATAAAAGGAAAAAGATGAGAGCACAGGAGAATTTAATCCCCCATGACCCGATTCCAATGAAGCCGAGAAATTGATAAAAGAAAGGGGAGAGGTTTCGAGAGTTTTCTCGAGTGAAACCAGGGATAAGAATGATAGGACTTATCTGTTTGTCTGATTTTTATTTATCGTAATTTAACACCGCATTCTGATTTTAGCAAACCATGTTGTACAAAAATAAACTCGGAATGTTGTCAAAATAGTTTA
The DNA here is from genome assembly GCF_009905375.1 of Apium graveolens. Taxonomy (NCBI): domain Eukaryota; kingdom Viridiplantae; phylum Streptophyta; class Magnoliopsida; order Apiales; family Apiaceae; genus Apium; species Apium graveolens. The sequence continues at coordinate 75,841,834 of NC_133654.1, forward strand.
AAAATTATATAAATATCCCCAATTTAAAAGAACATGAATTTCGCAATTTTTAGATAAATTTTGGAACGCGACTCATACCTGCATTTTATAATTAACGAACTGAGCTGTTCATAAAAGAAATTCAGAAGATTACGAAAACAGTCTTAAAATGTTAGAAATATCCCGAAATTTATAAAAATTTAAATTTTGAAATTTTAAGATAATTTTTGAAATACAATTTATACCCGCTTTTCGCAATGAAACGAATCGACGCGCGGGTGAAATTAATCCCGAAAATTTCGAAAATAATTTTAAAATTCTCGAAATATTCCAAACTTATATAAATATGAGTTTCATAATTTTTGAAGAATTTTAGAATTAAATATGGATTTTACAAATAAAAACACTCAGAAAATCATTTAAAGATAAATAATTAATAAAATATTGATTTCTCAATTTTATAAAATCCTAAAAATAATTATTGTAATTATAAAATCATAAAAACAATTTTAGAGACATTCCAAGTATTTACGCAAATAAATTTGCACCAAATCCACTTTTGAAAATGAAAACAATCCAATACGACTCCATAATTAATCACACGAACAACCCGGTATATTATAAATCACACATCAATAATCAAACAACACCTAGCGGTCAAAACCAATACACATATTTTATTTATTTAATGATTTCCATAATTACATAATTTAAATAATTCAAAAATACACGAGTCGTTATATGTATCTTCTTAATTGCTTCAACTTTTTCAGAAATAGGTCTGATAAACCTCTTTTTATCAAGCTTGGTCTCCATATCCAGATTTTCAGCTTTTTCAAGAAGTTTGTCAACCTTTTCATGAGTAGCAGAATGTTGACCTTGAAGTGTCTTGACACTTAGAGCTGTGACTTTGAGTTGAGTCTTAAAATTAGAACTTGTAATCAGCTCATCAGCCGTAGTAATGTGCTCTGTCAGAACTTTAGAGCTTGGAATGAAATTAGTTTCATTCCACTTCTTGGTCCACTCCACACCTCTGTGAGTATCTTCCCAAGGATTAGGTGCATCATGTTCAACAAATTTTTGGATCAATGCCTCCTTTCCAAGAATAGGAGCTGGAGTATGTACTGAAACACTATCTTTAGAACTGGAAAAAGACTCATTATCCTCTGATAGTACAAGATTATATGAGGCAACTGGAGATTCTGGAACAACGTCATCTAAATTCTGATCATCAGAATTTATCTCCAAAATAGGAGTTGTTGGTATCTCAGCCTGTAGAATAGGAGAATTGATTGTAGATGGATGAGCTGCTGGTGTTAGAGCTTCCAGATAAAGTACAGTCGGTATATTCAGATTGTGAATATCTATTTCAGAACTTGCAGCTTGTTCTTCAACATTATCTGTAGCTTTGTCATGAATAAGAGAGACAGGATGTGTGAGCACAGTATCTTGAGCAGTATCTTTAGCAGTGTCTTGAGCTTGAGTTGGAGATGGAAAAGCTTCAAGTACAATTGGCTGTGAGATCAGAGATTCCTGATCCCCTTCATCAGCCTCTTCAGTATTCTCTGATGGTGGCTTAGCCATGTGCCTTCTTGCTCTCTTTTTCTTTAATCTCCTAGATAGTGAAGGAGTTGCTTTATCATCAGAACTTACAGTTCTTTTCCTCTTCAAAGTACCGGAACCCTCAGCTTCATCTAAATTCTGATGGGTTAACCCTTCAGCTTCTTTTTGAAAAACCACACTTTCATCTTCTACAGTCACAGGTTCATGAACCTGTGCTTTTTCATCATCTAACTTATCCCTTAGAATCATCTTCATTCTCTTTAGTGGAGGTTGAGAAACAGACTTTGCCCTCTTAGACCTGGAAGATGAAGGTCTCATGGTAGGTGCTGATAATTGTTGTTGTTGGGATTGAGCGGGTTGGAAGTATGTTCTGATGGTAGGTTGAGTTGGTTGAGGTTGAGAGGTGGTTGGTTGTGTAGTGGTTGGAGGTGCTGATGGAGGTTGGGTTGGTTGGACATCAGGATATTGAGCAGTGTATGTGGTTGGGTTAGAGTTTACTAAAAACTGTTTGACTGATTGTGGAATTTAGAGGGGTCTTAGAACAGTTTTCTTATTATCAGTAGATAATAAGTCAGTAAATGCTCTTTTAGCAAGTTTAAATGGTGAAATCAACTCACTTGCTAGTTGGGGTGCATTAGAGTTACAAAAGTTGTAAATAAGTTGACAAAATCTAGCAAATTATACAGTATTTCTATCTTCTGTCATCCTATCCCCTATGAATCCTAGTACGGCATTAGCATAATCAAAATGAGATTGAGTAATTAGAGCATAACCAATTTGCTGACTTATGATAGGAATTGCATCAAAGTTTGAACACTTCTTTGCGAAGGTTCTTGTGATGCAGTCAAAGAAGAAGCTCCACTCCCTCCTGATGTAGGGTCTCTTCAACTATCCAAGCTTTGATAAACTTTTCTCAAAGCCCAGATTGGCCATTAGCTGTTGAAGAGCTGGTACCTCAACTGTTGAATAAGTGCAGTTTTCTGATAATTGGAGTGTTTGTCGAACTGTGGCCAAAGTCACCACATGTGCATCCTCCCCTGTTGTAAATATGATGCTTGTGGACCCATTAGCACCACCATCATCATAAACTCCTGACCTCCAGAACTCCAGCACCTGAGTCCCTGAGATTGCTTCAGGTTGGGTCAAAGCATACCCAATCTCACTTCGAGATAGAAAATCTTGGATGAAGAGAAGTTCTGATAGTGCTTCATCCTTGCTCAGAATAGCCAAGTAGTTGTTAGGAACAAACTTAGCTTTATTGAAAATGATGACTTTGGGTGCCATTTCCGTGAAAAATAAGTGAGAAAATAGAGTGTACACAAGGTGTTTGATAAAAGGCCTGTAGCACTTTGATTATCACAGTAAATAGGTATTTTAGAAAATTCTAACCCATAATCCATTAACTGATTCTTCATCCAAAGAATCTGTGCACAACAACTTCCTACAGCAATATATTCTGCTTCTGCAGTTGATGTGGAAATTGATTTATGTTTCTTGCTGAACCAAGAAACTAATCTGCCTCCAAGAAATTGGCAGCTTCCACTTGTGCTTTTCCTGTTTATTTTGCATACTGCAAAATCTGCATCTGAGTAACCTATTAGCTTAAAATCTGATTCTCTAGGATACCACAATCCTAGATCAGCTGTACCCTTGAGGTACTTGAAAATTCTTTTCACAGCTATTAGATGAGGTTCTCTTGGATCAGCCTGAAATCTTGCACAAAGATCGGTAGCATACATGATATCAGGTCTACTTGCAGTTAAATAGAGTAAAGAGCCAATCATACCTCTGTAGTTAGTAATATCTACTGATTAACCAGTATCTTTATCTAACTTGGTTGCAGTGGTCATGGGAGTGGATGCAGTTGAACTGTCTTGCATTCCAAATTTCTTGAGTAAATTTCTAGTGTACTTGGATTGATTTATGAAAGTACCTTCTTCACTTTTCTTGACTTGAAGTCCCAGAAAATAACTAATTTCTCCCATCATACTCATTTGATATCTTGACTGCATTAGCTTTGCAAACCTTTTACAGAGTTTGGCATTTGTAGAACCAAATACGATATCATCAACATATATCTGTACCAAAAGTAAGTCCTTTCCATGGTTGAGATAGAACAGTGTTTTATCAATTGTGCCTCTGTGAAATCCACTTTCCAGAAGGAATTGAGCTAAAGTCTCATACCATGCTCTTGGAGTTTGCTTAACACCATAAAGTGCTTTGTCAAGTCTGTAGACATGATTTGGAAATTTTGGATCTTCAAATCCTGGAGGTTGTTCAACATATACCTCTTCTTCTGATTCTCCATTGAGAAAAGCACTTTTCATATCCATTTGAAAGACTTTAAACTTTTTGTGAGCATCATAAGCCAAAAAGATTCTTATGGCTTCCAATCTAGCAACTGGTGCAAATGTTTCATCATAATCAATACCCTCATGTTGAGAGTAGCCTTTAGCAACCAGCCTTGCTTTGTATCTTGTAATTATACCATCACTGTCAGTTTTGTTTCTAAACACCCATTTTGTGCAAACAATTGATCTGTTCTTTGGTCTTGGCACTAGGGTTCAGACTTTATTTCTTTTAAATTCATTTAACTCTTCCTGCATTGCTTGCACCCAATCAGCATCTTGAAGAGCTTTTATCCATTTTTTTGGTTCAGTCTGAGATAGAAAGGAATGATAGAGACATTCATTTGATGTTGCAGTTCTAGTTCTGACACTTGCTTCAGGATCACCAATTATTAAGTCAGGTGTATGTGCTTTAGTCCACTTCCTTGCAGATGGAAGTTGTTCTCTAGAACTGGATACTCCCCCAGGATCCATGATGTCTCCATCAGCATTTTCTGATGCTCCCCCTGTAGTTATGCTCTCTGAGACTTCAGAATTTGAGTTGGATCCTTCAGGATTTGAAGAATCATAGTTTCCAGAATTATCATAATTTGGCTTATCAGAACTTGATGAATCAGAACTTGAAGAGCCAGTGACAGGTTCTGATTTCTTGAGAGTCTTGAGTTGTGGTAGGATCTTCAGCTTGCTCCCCCTGAACAGGTGCATTTTCCCATGGAGTAGTTACCACAGTTTCAATGACATCAGAACTTAACCCGTCAGAACTTACAGGATCAGGATTTAAGTCATCAGAATTTATAGAATCAGAATTTAAATCTTCATTTTCCAATCTCAGCTGATCATGATCATTGAAATCTTCAAGTCCAGTAATCTTCTTATCATCAAAAGATACATTGATAGATTCCATGACAACCCTTGTTCTTAAATTGTAGACTCTGAAGGCTTTTGTGGAAAGTGGATATCCAACAAAAATTCCCTCATCAGCTTTTAGATCAAATTTTGACAGCTATTCAGGACGAGTCTTAAGAACAAAACACTTACATCCAAATACATGAAAGTATTTCAGATTTGGCTTCTTTTTCTTCACCATCTCGTATGGTGTTTTTCCATGCTTATTTATTAGTGTAGCATCATGTGTAAAACAAGAAGTCTGCACTGCTTCAGCCCAAAAGTAGTTTGGTAGCTTTGCTTCATCAAGCATAGTTCATGCAGCTTCAATGAGAGTCATGTTCTTTCTTTCTACAACTCCATTTTGCTGTGGAGTTCTAGGTGCAGAAAATTCCTGCTTAATTCCATGCTATTTACAGAACTCTTCCACTATTGAATTCTTGAACTCAGTGCCATTATCACTTCTTATAATTTTAACAGAATCTTTGACCAATTTATCCAGCTGTCTGACATGATTAGTTAGAGTAGATGGAGTCTCATTCTTCTTGTGCAAGAAATACACCCAAGTGTATCTTATGAATTCATCCACCATAACCATAGCATATTTCTTCATGGCAATAGACATGGCATTACCTGGACCAAATAGATTAACATGCAATAGGTGATAAGGCTCAAGAATTGAAGATTCGGTTTTGCTCTTGAATGAAGATTTTCTTTGTTTTGCCTTTTAACATGAATCACAAAGGCCATCAGGAGCAAATACTGATTTTGGAAGTCCTCTCACAAGATCTTTCTTTACTAGCTCATTTATGTTGTTGAAATTTAAATGAGAGAGTCTTTTATGCCAATTCCATCTTTCTTCAATTGATGCTCTACTCAACAGACGGATTTATTTGATAATAATCATAGTACAAACTATGATATTCCTTACAAGTATAAATGGAATGCCATAAACTACCACAATGAAAACAAGGATTTTGTGGCTTAAACCTAACAGACTTGTTAGATATATTTGAGATGTCATTTCTAATATGATTCATGTTTAGTTTTTAGATTTTAACAAACATGACATATAAGGACTTACTGAAATCAGGACTTACTGGAAGTCAGAACTTAAGGTCATATCAGAAATTAAGTGTGGGAAGACTTTCATATAAGGAAGGAAGCTGATTTACAGTAAAAGGTCAAGACTAAAATAAAAGAAAATATGCATAGAAAGAGTTAGAAGACTTGAAGACTTGTAGAAGATATCTGATTGATATATTTTAGGAGACAGAATTATATTCCATATCAATTAGAAGTTATCTTGTAACTGTGTATTATATAAACACAGACTTAGGGTTTACACTAGATGTGTTATCATTATCGAGAAGATTATACATTGTAACCTAGCAGCTCTTAGTGATATTTGTTCATCACTGAGAGAGAACAACGATTCTTATTGTAACAGAGTTTATTCAATATACTTGATCTTTGTTACATACTTGTGTTAAATCGATTTGATTGTGAAAACACTGTATTCAACCCCCTTCTATAGTGTTGTGTGACCTAACAACTGGTATCAGATCTTATCTGTTAACACACATAAAGTAAAGATCCAAACAATCATGTCTGAAGAAGCACAAACTCCAACCAAGCCCACCAAATCTGAAGAAACTCAAAAAAAACAAACCCGCAGTTGATATGAGACTATTCGGGTTCCCATATTGAGACCTTCTGAGTATCCCATATGAAAAGTGAAGATGGCTATTTTTCTGGAAGCTACAGATCCAGAATACCATGACATAATTAATGAAGGACCACATAAGCCTACCAAGCTCTCTGTTGTAGTTGCTGATCAACTAGCAAAGACCATACCAAAGGAGAAGGGTGAGTACACAGCTGAAGACATCTCATCTATTGCCAAGGATGCAAGGGTAAGGCATTTGCTGCATAGTTCCATTGATAATGTCATGTCAAAGAGGGTAATTAATTGCAAAACTGCAAAGAAGATATGGGATGCTTTGGAGACAAGATGCCAGGGAACTGATGCAATCAAGAAAAATAGGAGGACTATACTCACTCAAGAGTATGAGCACTTTGACTCAAAAGCTGACGAGTCATTAACTGACATATATGACAGGTTTGTCAAACTCTTGAATGATCTGTCACTAGTGGACAAGGAATATGATCTTGAAGATTCAAATCTAAAATTCCTTTTAGCTCTTCCTGAAAATTGGGATTTGAAGAATATTACCATAAGAGACAACTATGACCTTACTGAAACTACTCTTGATGAAATTTATGGTATGCTCAAGACTTATGAACTTGAGATGGATCAAAGGAGCAAGAGGCATGGAAGAAAGTCAAGGACAGTTGCTCTTAAGGCTGATGAGGAATCTCCTATAATGGCTGCCTTAAAAAGGGGCAAAGGAAAGACTCTCATCATAAAGTCTGATTCAGAGTCATTATATTCTGATGATGATGATTCAGAAACTGAAAGTTTACCTAAAATAGATGTTGATGAAGAGATGATGAAATTACGTGCTTTTATGGTAAAGGGTATCACAAAGATAGCCTACAGGAAATTCAGAAAAGGCAAGAAGTTTTCCAGGAAAAGTGGAAGTTCTGATAAGAAAGGGTTCCGAAAGTCTGAAGGCAAGGGAGGAAAGTCTGACAGAGGAGACAACTCAAATGTCAAATGCTACAACTGTGGTGAAAGAGGCCACATATCTTCTGACTGCAAGAAAGGAAAAAGTGACAAAGGTAAGGCACTTATCACAAAGAAGAAAAGCTGGACAGACACTTCAGATTCTGAACATGAGGTGAACTATGCGCTGATGGCAAATGCTGATAGCAGTCCTGAAACTGCTGAATTGAAGGTACCTCAAACAACTTATGCCTTCCATACTGATGATATTACTGAGTTGAGATTATATCTTAAAACCATTTTTATTAGTTATAGAGATCAGACTTTAACAGGTGAAAAGTTAACATCTGAAAATCTTGCTTATAAAAACAGAAATGATTATTTAAAAAAGGAGTTAGTTTTTCTTCATCAAACTAAGAAAGAAAAAGATGATGCTTTATATGTTAGAGATGAAGTGTTAAAATTGAATGAATTTCTAAAAGCTGACTTAGAAAAGGAAAGAGAGATTATCAGGACTTGAACTAACTCTGGCAGAACAACTCAGAATTTATTAAGTAGTGGAAACTGGAAAGAGGACTTAGGTTATGGAGATGATAAAAATGAAAAAGGAACTGAACAAATTGAGCCAATTATTGTTAAACAGACTGCTAAGCCAAAGGTAAATCCTGTTAAGTTTGTAGCCAAAACTGAAAAGTCTGATTCTGAAAAGATGAAAGAATCTAGGACAAAAGTAAAAGAAAAATCAACTTCTGACAAATTAGAACAGGATAAACCAGATGAAGTAAACATAGGCTTAATGACAAAGAAACAGCTTAAGCATAAGCTGAAAGAGATTAGGAATGTCAACAAGGTAAAGGAAGCTAGGAAAAATAAGAATGGAAAGGAAGGTGTGAACAAAAGCAATAATTATATGCCTGTTCCTAATGCTCCTAGAAATAAATGTTATAACTGTGGAAACTCTAACCATATTGCTTCTTTTTGCAGGAAAAATAAAGATATAAACTCTTTACCTCCTAGTTCAAGAGTTAAGAGTCAGTCCGTTAGGTTTAAACCACAAAATCCTTGTTTTCATTGTGGTAGTTTATGGCATTCCATTTATACTTGTAAGGAATATCATAGTTTGTACTATGATTATTATCAAATAAGACCTTCTTTAAAGAAAGTTAGTATTATTCCTTCTAGTGTAAAGTCTGATACAAAGTCTAATATAAGTTCTGATAAACAGCACGTTAACATAAACTCTGAAATTAAATCCGCTGCAAATGCTAACAAACTTAAAAAGGCCAAAGGATCCAAGAAAGTTTGGGTCCTTAAAACTAACCAATGGTGGTCTTTGTGATTGCAGGGCAACAGGAGAAATATCTTAGTACTGGACAGTGGATGTTCAGGATATATGACTGGAAATAAAGCCCTGCTATCAGACTTTGTGGAGAAAGCTGGCCCAGGAGTTTTTTATGGAGATGGCAACATGGGAAAAACTCTGGGATATGGTAATATAAATCTTGGGAATGTCATCATTGAAATAGTAGCTCTTGTCTCAGGACCTAAACACAATCTGCTAAGTGTGAGTCAAATCTGTGACAGAGTTATCATGTGGATTTCTCTGAAGAACACTGTGAAGTTGTAAGTAATTCTACATGTAAAGTGGTTCTGAAAGGTTACAGGCATGGTAACATTTATGAAGCCAGACTTTCAACAAGTTCTGATGGTTCTGCAATCTGTCTGTTGAGTAGAGCATCAATTGAAGAAAGCTGGAATTGGTATAAAAGACTCTCTCATTTAAATTTCAACAACATAAATGAGCTTGTAAAGAAAGATCTTGTGAAAGGACTGCCAAAATTAGTATTTGCTCCTGATGGCCTTTGTGATTCATGTTAAAAGGCAAAACAAAGAAAATCTTCTTTCAAGAGCAAAACTGAATCCTCAATTCTTGAGCCTTATCACCTACTGCATGTTGATCTATTTGGTCCAATCAATGTCATGTCAATTGCAAATAAGAAATATGCTATGGTTATAGTGGATGAGTTCATAAGGTACACTTGGGTGTATTTCTTGCACAAGAAAAATGAAACTGCATCTACTATAACTGATCATGTCAGACAGATGGATAAGTTGGTCAAAGATTCTGTTAAAATTATAAGAAGTGATAATGGCACTGAGTTCAAGAATTCAATCATGGAAGAGTTCTGCAAAGAGCATGGAATCAAACAGGAATTTTCTGCACCTGGAACTCCACAGCAAAATGGAGTTGTAGAAAGAAAGAACGGGACTCTCATAGAAGCTGCACGAACTATACTTGATGAAGCAAAGCTACCAACCTACTTTTGGGCTGAAGCTGTGCAGACTGCTTGGTTTACACAGAATGCAACACTAATAAACAAGCATGGAAAAACACCACATGAGATGGTGAAAAAAAAGAAGCCAAATCTGAAATACTTTCATGTATTTGGTTGTAAGTGTTTTGTTCCTAAGACTCATCTTGAACAGCTGTCAAAATTCAATCTAAAAGCTGATAAAGGAATTTTTGTTGGATATCCACTTTCCACAAAAGCCTTCAGAGTCTACAATTTAGGAACAGGGGTTGTCATGGAATCTATCAATGTATCTTTTGATGATAAGAAGATTACTGGACAACAAGATTTCAATGATCATGATCAACTCAGATTTGAAAATGAAGATTTAAATTCTGATGACTTAAACTCTGATCCTATAAGTTCTGACGGGTTAAGTTCTGATGTCATTGAAACTGTGGTAACAACTCCAAAGGAAAATTCACCTGTCCAGGGGGAGCAAGCTGAAGATCCTACCACAACTCAAGACTCTCAAGAAGCATCAGAACTTGTCACTGGCTCTTCAAGTTCTGATTCATCAAGTTCTGATGAGCCAAATTCTGATAATTCTGGAAACTCTGATTCTTCAAATCTTGAAGGATCTAACTCAAATACTGAAGTCTCAGAGAGCATAACTACAGCGGGAGCATCGGAAAATGCTGATTGAGATAGCATGGATCATGGGGGAGGATCCAGTTCTAGAAATCAACTTTCATCTGCAAGGAAGTGGACCAAATCACATACACCTGACTTAATAATTGGAGATCCTGAAGCAACTGTCAGAACTAGAACTGCAACATCAAATGAATGTCTCTATCATTTTTTTATCTCAGACTGAACCAAAGGAAGTGGAAGAAGCTCTTCAAGATGCTGATTGGGTGCAAGCAATGCATGAAGAGTTAAACGAATTTAAAAGAAATAAAGTTTAGACCCTAGTGCCAAGACCAAAGAACAGATCCATTATTGGCACAAAATGGGTGTTCAGAAATAAAACTGACAGTGATGGCATATTTATAAGGAACAAAGCAAGGCTGGTTGCTAAGGGTTACTCTCAACAGGAGGGTATTGATTATGATGAAACATTTGCACTAGTTGCTAGATTGGAAGCCATAAGAATCTTTTTGGCCTATGTTGCTCACAAAAAGTTTAAAGTCTTTCAAATGGATGTGAAAAGTGTTTTTTTCAATGGAGAATTGGAAGACGAGGTATATGTTGAAAAACCTCCAGGATTTGAAGATCCAATATTTCCAAATCATGTCTAAAGATTAAACAAAGCACTTTATGCCCTTAAGCAAGCTCCAAGAGCATGGTATGAGACTTTAGCTCAATTCCTTCTGGAAAGTGGATTTCACAGAGCTCCGTGAAAGATTTACAAAGCTAATGCAGTCAAGATATCAAATGAGTATGATGGGAGAACTTAGCTATTTTCAAGGACTTCAAGTCAAGCAAAATGAAGAAGGTACTTTTATCAATCAATCAAAGTACACCAGAAATTTACTGAAGAAATTTGGAATGCGAGACTGTTCAATTGCATCCACTCCCATGGTCACTGCAACCAAGTTAGATAAAGATACTGGTTTATCAATAGATATTACTAACTACAGAGGTATTATTGGCTCATTACTCTATTTAACTGCTAGTAGACCTGATATCATGTATGCTACCTATCTTTGTGCAAGATTTCAGGCTGATCCAAGAGAACCTCATTTAATAGCCGTGAAAAGAATTTTCAAGTACCTTAAGGGTACAGCTGATCTAGGATTGTGATATCCTAGAGAATCAGATTTTAAGCTAATAGGTTACTCATATGCAGATTTTGCAGGATGCAAAATAGACAGGAAAAGCACTAGTGGAAGCTGCCAATTTCTTGGAGGCAGATTGGTTTCTTGGTTTAGCAAGAAACATAAATCAATTTCCATATCAACTGCAGAAGCAGAATATATTGCTGCAGGAAGCTGTTGTGCACAGATTCTTTGGATGAAGAATCAGTTACTGGATTATGGGTTAAAATTTTCTAAAATACCTATTTACTGTGATAATCAAAGTGCTATTGCTATGACAGGTAATCCAGTTCAACACTCAATGACAAAGCACATCACCATTAGGTACCATTTCATAAGGGAACATGTGATGGAAGGTACAGTAGAATTGCATTTTGTTCCAACAGATCAACAGGTAGCAGATATCTTCACAAAACCACTATGTGAAGCTACTTTTACCAGACTAGTAAATGAACTTGGAATGGTTTCAGGTTCTTTCTCTAAATCTGCTTAGTTTTTGTTCTCATGCATCAGACTTTTATGATCAGTGTTTACAGACTTCATGTAATCTGTGCTTAAATTGTAATACATTAAATACTGATTGTTATCTGATGTGGATCTATATACTCTGATAGTGTTTTAAATGTTCTGTGACTATTCAATTCAATGAGGATAACTGTGCTAGATGCTGACCTAGTAGTCTCTAACATACTAGAAATCCCATATTTGAATTAGTTGTTTATGTGGAAATTCATTAATACAAGCGTATTCTGATGTTGAGCTTAGTCAAATTTACTTTGTGTATCTTATTACTAAGTCACAAACTATATTCTTGCTTCTTATCTGTCAAATTCTGATGTCAGTAAATCTTAAGATTAAACCACATGCTTAATAAGCCTTACTTATATAAAGAAAAGAAAAGAAAATTGAAGTCAGATACTCCTTTGAGATCTAGAGTAAATATGTGGAAGGGAAGACCCAAGTGCACTGCTGGTATTAAGTAATATACATTAGAAAAGCAAATAAATTTTTCTTGGTGACTTTTCACATTCTCTGATTACTGGAGAAATACTTTGATAATAACATAAATTCTGATAGCAGTTGTGACTCACTTATACTGAGAAGCCACTGTAAAAAGGAATTTCAAAAGATGCATAAAATGAGAACAAATAGTTGAGGTGGACTTTTACATAAATTCATTCTATAGTAGACTTCATTATTAATGACAAATTTTAAGCACTTTTCTTAGTTATGCCTTATTTCTTAGATGTACTGAAGTTTATCAGACTTTAATCTTAATCTGATATTTTGCTAATGCACACACTATCACTCCATATGAATGATGAAAATTACTGTGGTGATTAAGTTGATTTTGACAAACAGTTAAGTTTCATATGCATAAATTCTGAGGACAAATTCTGGTTGAAGTTCTGATGATTAAACTCTGAAGAAATAAGTCAGTATTTGTATGAGGAATCACAGAAATAGACATTCACTTTTTGAGTACAGAAGCCATATTCTGATGACTGTTAAAATCTGATAATAGTCAAGTTCTGATATTAAATCCTGATGGAAACTCTGACATTTATATGGCATTATTTATTTACTTGACTTATTTGTGACAAATACTGTAACGGTCATATTTAATCAGAATATAATTAGGTGAGATAAAAACAGCCATAATCATTTGGGTTAGTGGTAAACATACTTGTCTTGAAAAACTGCATGTACACAGTAATTATTACTTATTTCTCGTGCCCACTAACTCCTGCTTTAACTATTGACTGTTCACATATTGCCGGGTGTAAACTGTCTGCCATACTTCATGTGGGTTGTATAAATAAGAAAGTTAAAAGATTTTACAATCTTTTACTTACTTCTCTCATTCTCTTATCTCTCTTATTTTCTCTCACCCACTAATATTCTTTTAAGCCTGTTAATCTTTACTTCATCTACTTGAACTGTATTTCTTGATGAATGTTTTGATTAAAATTGTGGTACTAATAATTTGTGATGATTTGACAAACAAATGTTGAATTTGAATCGACATATCCTGAGTTACACTTGAGAAAGTAGAAGCAATTGAGAAAGCTCAAGAGAAGCAACAAGCCCAAATCACTGAGGTCCTGGCTAAACAAGCTTCTCAACAGGCTCAATTAGATGAAATCCAATCTTTAGTTGAACTTCTTCTCTCACTCATACTATCAGATGATGCCAAAAAAGGGGGAGAAGATAGTTAAGTCCAAATGCTTTAATGATCAAATACTGAAGAAGAAAGATGATGAAGCTGATGACCAGGGAAACCCTAGCAAGGGTAGAGGTCAAGTTCAAAGTAAAGTGCAGAGCAGCAAGGTTTCTTCACGGAAACTAATTACTAATGCAAGCAAATCTTCTATTTAAAAGAAGACAAGTTCTGAAGCTACTCAAACTCAAAATCTGATAGCAAGTACTGAAACTCAAAATCTGATATCAAGTTCTGATGAGCAAAGTCTGATGACAAAGCCTGATGTTCTGATACAAGGTGGAAGTCAAGATTCTCAAAAGTTCATGCAAACTCTGAAGCTCAAGGTAAAGCAGACTACTGTCTACTACAAGGATCCTAAGATTCAGACACTTGATGAGGAAATTTCTAGAAGATTATTTCTGAAGCATAATCCAGGAATGGATTTATAAAATCTCAAGGAGGAAGAAGCTAGATTTAAAGCTGAAAAGAAAAATCTAAAGCCAAAAGATTCTGTTACAAAGAAACCTCCAAGGCCTAAGGTAAAAGGCATTATGATCAAAGAAAAGTCACATATTGAGGCATCAAAGCCCAAAACAGATCACAGATTGAGATTGATCCTAAAGACAAAGGGAAAGGAAAAGTTGATGAACCAACCAAGCCACTGGAGATGAAAATTCCTCAAATCCTGATAAAGCCAGTGTCCAAAATGGTTCAATTTACTGATGATATTCTTACTGAAGATGAAGATGTTCAAACTCTCAAAAGAAAGAAGATTTATGAAGAATCAAAGACAACCTCTGACAAGGCTCAAGTTGTTCAGAGTCAAGAACAGCAAGCTACAGCAGAAACAACAAGTTCTGATAGGGTTATCAAGATATCAACCTCTGACAGTGCTCAAGTTGATTTAGACAAGATGGAAGTAGCTGATAAAAAGAAACTTCTGTGGAAAAGTGTCAAACCATCAGATCCAAAGAAAAGCCAATTGTTGTCTACTTTCATGACTATTGGGTTAAATGCTAGAGAACCAAGAGACAGGGCTGGACTAGGTTCTGATGAAGCTAAGATCAAGACAGGAGTTGAAGTAGCTACTAGAGATCCATTTCTATTGACTAACAGACCTCTTGAAGATGTTACGCAGAAACACCTTGATAAGGTTATCTCTGTTCAAGTGGTATCGGATGCTCATGACAAGCACAATGTCAAGGAAAATCTGATTCTATTTCTTGAAGATGGAAGGACATATCAGATGTCAGAATCAGATGTGCTGAACAAATCATTGAAAGAACTTCAATTCTTTCATTACCTTTTAAAGGTAAAATCTGATATTACCAGAAGATGGTCAAACTTCATATTGAAGACCATCAAAGATATAGCAAGAATTTCTGGTTCAAGAGTTACAGAATTCATTCCTAATATTGTTCAAAATGATGGAAGTGAAACTCCAATGAAGAAGGATTCTGCTAAGCTTGAAGTGTTACTGAATGAGAAATGTCTGTGCTATAATGAAGATTCTTCTCATCCTAGGGTAATAATATCTCTGCTTTAAGGACTGCAATCTACCAGATTGAGAGTCAAAATGAAGAGATGAAGCAAGTCAAGACTACACTCTCTCAAGTCCTGAGGAATAAAGAAGAAATCCTGATATCAAACTTTGTCAAGAATCATTTTGGATTCAGATTGACTCAGAGAGATTGGTAAAAGCTACAAGGACTGTAAGTTGTAGTTAGTTATCTAGTTAAATTCTTATTTGCATTTGTACTTAAATGTTTTTGATATCATCAAATCTATGAACTTGTATATTTTGCATAATTTACAAGTTGGGGGAGATTGTTAGATATATTTGAGATGTCATGTCTAATATGATTCATGTTTAGTTTTTCATATCATAACAAACAGGACATATCAGGACTTACTGAAATCAGGACTTACTAGAAGTCAGAACTTAAGGTCATATCAGAACTTATGTGCGGGAAGACTTTCATATAAGGAAGAAAGCTGATTTACAGTATAAGATCAAGACTAAAATAAAAGAAGATATGCATGAAAAGAGTTAAAAGACTGGAAGACTTGTAGAAAATATCTTATTGATATATTTTATGAGACAAAATTATATTCCATATCAATTAGAAGTTATCTTGTAACTGTGTAATATATAAACACAGACTTAGGGTTTACACTAGATGTGTTATCATTATCGAGAAGATTATACATTGTAAGTTTGTAACCTAGCAGCTCTTAGTGATATTTGTTCATCACTGAGAGAGAACAACAGTTCTTATTATAACAGAGTTTATTCAATATACTTGATCTTTGTTACATACTTCTGTTAAATTGATTTGATTGTGAAAACACTGTATTCAACCCCCTTCTACAGTGTTGTGTGACCTAACAAGACTGACTCTTAACTCCTGATTTAGGAGGTAAAGAGTTTATACCTGTATTTTTCCTGCAAAAGGAAGCAAGATGGTTAGAGTTTCCGCAGTTATAACATTTCTTTCTAGGAGCATTGGGAACAGGCATATAATTATTGCTTTTATTCACACCTTCCTTTCCATTCCTATTTTTCCTAGCTTCTTTTACCTTGTTCACATTTCTAATCTCTTTCAGCTTATGCTTAAGCTGCTTCTTTATCATTAAGCCTATGTTAACTTCAGCTGGTTTATCCTGTTTGTCAGAAGTTGACTTCTCTTTAACTTCTGTCCTAGACTCTTTTATCTTTTCAGAATCAGACTTTACAGTTTTTGCTACAAACTTAACAGGATTTACCTTTGGCTTAGCAGTCTGTTTAACAACAATTGGCTCAATTTACATAGTTCCTTTCTCACTTTTATCATATCCATAACCTAAGCCCTCTTTCCAGTTTCCGCTACTAAGTAAATTCTGAGTTGTTCTGCTAGAGTTAGTCCAAGTTCTGATAATCTCTTTTTCCTTTTTTAAGTCATCTTTTAGAGATTCATTCAATTTTAACAGTTCATCTCTAACATACAAAGCATCATCTCTTTCTTTCTTAGTTTGATGAAGAAAAACTAACATCTTTTCTAAATATTCATTCCTATTTTTAAAAGCAAGATTTTCAGATGTTAATCTTTCACATGTTAAAGTCTGATCTCTATAACTAATGTATATGGTTTTAAGATATAATCTCAACTCAGTAATATCATCAGTATGAAAAGCATAAGTTGTTTGAGGTACCTTCAATTCAGCAGTTTCAGGACTGCTATCAGCATTTGCCATCAAGGCATAGTTCACCTCTTTTTCAAAATCTGAAGTGTCTATCCAGCTTTTCTTCTTTGTGACAAGTGCCTTGCCTTTGTCACTTTTTCCTTTCTTGCAGTCAGGAGATATGTGGCCTCTTTCACCATAATTGTAGCATTTAACATTTGAGTTGTCTCCTCTGTCAGACTTTCATCCTTTGCCTTCAGACTTTCTGAACCCTTTCTTATCAGAACTTCCACCTTTCCTGGAAAACTTCCTGCCCTTTTTAATTTCCTATAGGCTATCTTTATGATACCCTTCACCATAAGAGCACATAGTTTCATCATCTCTGCATCAACATCTATTTCAGGTAAACTTTCAGTTTCTGAATCATCATCATCAGAATATGATAACTCTGAATCAGACTTTGTGATAAGAGCCTTTCCTTTGCCCCTCTTTGAGGCAACCACTTTAGGAGATTCCTCCTCAGCTTTAAGAGCAACTGCACTTGACTTTCTTCCATGCCTCTTGCTCCTTTGATCCATCTCAAGTTCATGAGTCTTGAGCATACCATAAATTTCATCAAGAGTAGTTTCAGTAAGGTCATAGTTGTCTCTTATGGTAGTAGACTTCAAATCCCAATTTTCAGGAAGAGCTAAAAGGAATTTTAGATTTGAATCTACAAGATCATATTCCTTGTCCACCAGTGACAGATTATTCAAGAGTTTGGTAAACCTGTCATATAAATCAGTTAATGACTCATCAACTTTTGAGTCAAAGTGCTCATACTCTTGAGTGAGTATAGTCCTCCTGTTTCTTTTTGATTACATCAGTTCCCTGGCATCTTATCTCCAAAGCATCCAATATCTCCTTTGCAGTCTTACAATTAATTACCCTGTTTGACATGACATTATCAATGGCACTATGCAGCAAATGCTTTACCCTTGCATCCTTGGCAATAGATGAGATGTCTTTAGCTGTGTAATCACCTTTTTTCCTTTGGTATGGACTTTGCTGGTTGATCAGCAACTGTAATAGAGAGCTTGGTAGGCTTGTATGGTCCTTCATTAATCCTATCAAGGTATTCTGGATCTGTAGCTTCCAGAAACATAGCCATCTTCACTTTCCATATGGGATACTCAGAAGGTCTCAGTATGGGAACCCTAATAGTCTCATATCGACTGTGGGTTTGAGTGTTTTGAGTTTCTTGAGTTTTGGTGGGCTTGGTTGGAGTTTGTGCTTCTTCAGACATGATTGTTTGGATGTTTACTATATGTGTGTTTATAGAAAAGCTCTGATACCAATTGTTAGGTCACACAACACTGTAGAAGGGGGTTGAATACAGTGTTTATATAATCAAATCGATTTAATACAAGTATGTAACAAAGATCAAGTATATTCAATAAACTCTTGTTACAATATGAACTGTTGTTCTCTCTCGGTGATGAACAAATATCACTAAGAGTTGCTAGATTACAATGTATAATCTTCTCGATAATGATAACACATATAGTGTAAACCCTAAGTCTGTATTTATATAGTACACAGTTACTAGATAACTTCTAATTGATATGGAATACAATTCTGTGTCCTAAAATATATCAATTAGATATCTTCTACAAGTCTTCCAGTCTTCTAACTCTTTCCATGCATATCTTCTATTGTTTTAGTCTTAATCTTCTCCTGTAAATCAGTCGCATTCCTTATCTAAAAGTCTTCTCGCACTTAAGTTCTAATATGACATTAAGTTCTGATATTAAGTTCTGACTTCCAGTAAGTCCTGATTTCAGTAAGTCCTGATTTGTCCTGTTGTTAAGTTCTGAAAACTAAACACAAATCATATTAGACATTACATCTCAAATATATCTAACATAAAATTATACACACCGATTCAAAAGTGTGTAAATAGTATATATTTTACAGTACCCGTTCCAGTTTTTTCAGGATGGCAGCTTCCAAGGACTCCCTGAGAGGTGGAGTGTTCCACCTTACACAAAAACCCTGGGCTCCAAAGCCTGCGCCTCGGTCAACACCTTGAACTGGCGGCAACTATGATCACCAAAAAGAAAGCTGAATGATATATGTGTACATAATATATATATGTGTGTGTGTGTGTGTTTTCTATGTGTAATATTGAATCTGTTAGTCCCTTAACAATATAGCAAGAATTACAGAAGGGAGGTTGAATGGAATTCTTGAACCTTTTTCTTAAAATAAAAATGTTTAAACTCGAATACAAATATAAGTGTTTTGATTAGCACAATGCGGAATAAAAACTTAAGTGAATCAAAACATAAGTAATTAAAAACAAGAGTCTTTAAAAACTTTCTGGTGGATTTAAACAATTCCACCAGAGATATATATTATATCGAGAGAACTCTGTGTGCAAGAATGCTCATAGCTGCTTACAAATTTGAACTACTGAGAATTTAGAGAAATGCTAATAATTCTGCTTATAAATGTTTCTCACATTTTGTATCTCAGATCTTGGTTTCTATTTTCTACTTCTTAGTTTATATATTACCAAGATTACAAAGTCAAAAGATAGAATCATTATAAAAACTATCAGTTTTTATCCTTTTCTACTTTGTTCTCTATTACCCAGTTAATAGGTTTCCTCATTCCATTTGCATACATCTCGATGGATGTGACCAGTTGTCACTGTCAACTAATGCTTGAATTCTTTATCCGTTAGATTCATGATCATCCGTCGAGTTAATGATCATCCGTTGGATTGTTGATCATCCGTCGGGTGCTTTGTAGATTATCCGTCGGGTAGCAATCAGACACTTGACTTCATTTCACTTATGCAGAATTACAAGACATCATCTATGTACAATTAAACAACCTATTATGCATATCTAGTTAAAGTCAACATGACTTATATGCTACCACAGAATCTATACAAAGGTATATGCAGAAATGTGCTACAGACTCATTATTACATAAGCTACTCACTCGATGGATAATAAATCATTATCCGTCGGGACTATAAAGATTTATCCATCGGGACTAAAATTCTTATCCGTCGAGTGCTACAGTATTTCACTAAGTAAAATCTACTTAGGTGTTTTGTTTATGAAATCATCAAGTACACATCATATACACAACAATCTCCCCCAATTTATGTCTACTGGAATTGTAGCCATAAATTAAGAGATACTTGATGATAACAAAACATCCTAAACATACAGCTTTAAAGAGAAGTAGATAATACTGAAAGTGCTTCAATTAATCAAAATGTACAAATTTTGGCTCACAGTCATTTTCAAGATGCTCCTCTAGCCTGAGCAGATTTTTCTAGTTCCTTGAAGATCTGGATCTTCTTCCAAGCTTTCTGTTCTTTTCATCAATCTGATTTTGGAGCTGCCTGTGGAATTCCAGTTCATCAGATTCTGAGAGATTTAGTTTTCCTTGCATTTCCAAGAGAGTCTCATTGCTAGAGATGCTCAATTGGTCTTCTAATCTGAAGAATCTTCTCACACCTTTGTCATCCATGAACTCCATCAGCCAGTAGGGCCTTAGATGCACTCTTCCCCCTGTGTATGGGATGATTAGAGTCTTTAGCAGTGCATCTTTAGCTCTAACACTCCTTAGTTCTTTAATCTTCTTCAATACTAGTCTTCTTGCAGTGACATTGAATCCAAAGTTCTTCTTGAAGGATGAATAAACTTTAATCAGTACAGCTTGGCTCTCTTGAAGAATCCTGTGAAGTGGCCACTGAATCTCCCTTCCTCCTTTGTACTTGAACACTAACCTTTCAGGTAGGTTTCTGTATGCATCAATTCCCCTCACTTCATCGAGTTCATCCAGATAGAGGTTTAGATCAGAAAATTCTTTGATATCACACAAGTACAAGTAGTCACCCTTGTTGACTTTGGGTTGAGCTTTAACTACAGATTTGGATTTGAGAGGTGACAGCTTCACTTTCTTGACTGCCCTTGACTTTGTCTTTTTTGGCTTGCTAAGGATTGGTAGACTGAAGTCAGGAATTGGTATGTTATCCCATTCTATTGGCTCATCCTTGGGCACAATAGGTTCACCATGAATATTCCTGTAGGGATCCACCACCCTTATATCCTCAAATACCACAGAGGGCTTTGATGCTTGAGTTGTAGCTGGTATGGGTTCCTTAGGAAATTGATCTTCCAATTCCTTGTCTACAATATCCAGTTTCCTTTTTGTTCTTTTAGCCAATTCTTTCTTTCTTGGAGATTTCTTCTGTTCTTCAACTTGCTTCCTTGATTCAGTAGCTTCAGATGGTTGAGAGGGAATTTGTTGAGATGAATTCACAGCCTGTAGCTTGGCCAAGATAACAATTTGCTCTTTCTTTTGTTTAGTCTTCTTTGCATCTAAAGCAGCTTGTTTCTTTTCCTGCTTCAACCTGGCTTTTTCTTCTCTTTTTGCTTGAGCAAATTGTGGATGTCCAGCTACCACACAAATTTACTTCCCATTTATGAATATCTTAGCAATTCTTCTTTTTAAAGTTGAATCAGCTGGATCTTTATAGAAGGCAATTGATCTTGACAAAAGCTTCTTCTCATCAGGCTTGGGTGTCTCATACACAGTGTCCAAGGGGTTCTTCAAGGATGATTTTGAATAGTTTGCCCTTGGTTTGAGAATCATTTCAGCCTTTAGTGATGCAGGAAGATTGTCCTCTTTCCAAATAGTTCATGCTCATCTCATTCACACTGATTTGCTTGACTTGAGAGTGATGGATGGCTGACTTAACTGGCTCCTTGACAAGTTAGAATTTCTTCTGTATCTCCTCATCAATTTTCTCCCAGTTGACTAAACTCAACTTTTCTTTCTCAGCAGCTTTCAAGTTGGCTGCTGCTGCTTGAATCAGATCTATACCATCTGCAACTGGTGGCTTTGAGACAGTAATTGAAGGCACAATTACCTTAGTGATTTGTATCTGAAGCTTCTCCCCCTCACTTGGTCCTTTCTCCCCCTTTTTGTTATCATCAAGTTGAGGAGTCAAGCCTTATGCTTTAGCCAGTTGCATTAGAAGATTGGTCTGAGACTGTTGATTTTGAAGAATGGTGGCCACAGAGTCTTCAATAACTTGAACTATGTTCTCCAATTTGGACAGCTTCTTTTCAGCATCAGATTCTCTTCTCAGTCTCAGGAGCAGATCCTGCATGGTACCATAGGGCATGATTGAATCCAGCTTTTCAGAATTATAGGTCTTCAAGTCAGCTATATCCTTTTTGAGTTCATCCACACTCAGATTTTGTCTTAATTGCTGTAGCTTCATGAGATGTAGAGAATCTAGGTGAGCTTGAAGAATAGCCTTGGTACCAGCATTTGAAGTGTTCTGAATGGCCTTTTGGATAGACATGATTTGTTTGACTAAGGATACATTGAATTGTCCTGGTGTAGACTCCTTTGTCAATGCCCATTCAGGTAAATATGGAATAGAACTTGGGCCTTCGTCTCCCCCTAAGGTCATGCTTCCATTAAATGAAATAGAGTCATCATTATTAGAATTTACTCCAAATTCCTCAGATGGCTCACCAGCTGTAGGAGGCATCAAATTGACAGCAGCTTTATTCCTTTGTAGAGATTCTGAAGTATGTACTAGATTTAAAGTCTTTTCTGCCTCCTCATTGCCCTGAGCAGCCAACAGTTGATAGGCTGACACAGGATGAGTAAAAGTGTCAGCATCCAAGGAAATGTTATCAATTACAGCTTTGTAATGTTGCTGAAATTGTCTTTCCTTTTCAGCATCATCCACAATCATTGACTCATGAGCAATGGCTGGATCCACCCTTATACCCTCTGTACCTGCTTTTCTCTCATGTTCTCTCTTTTGTTGCATCAGGGTCTAACCCTGGCTCCCCACCCTCACACCCTCACCTTCACCTACTAAGGTGGGACTCCTCTCACTCCCTTTTGCCAATCCTGAAGAAATGGATTGCAGATTTTCACTCATTTCCTCTCCTTTTGCCTGGGAGCAACCCAGCCTCTCAGTCAAGACACTCTCCTCTCTTAATCCTAAGAGTGACTGTACAACCACTAAATCTTCTGCACTTGAAATAATTGACGTTTGAAGCTGTGCAGAGATATTCGACGGATGAGTGATATCCATCGAGTGAGTGGTTTTTCTATCCGACGGATAACTGCTATTAGGCTTATCCGTCGGGATACAATCACTACTCGAATGAGTTGGGAAGAGAAACTATTGTTGACTCTGTGTTTATTGAAGATATTTTGGACATAGATGACACAATAGTTTCTGAAAGAATTGGCAAGTGAGCCAACAAATCATCTAAAAGATGATGCTCACTTGCACTAGATTTTGGCTTCCCCGACAGAGTTAAAGAAGGGGAATCAGGAATTGATGTGTTTATCATATCCACATCCAGAGAGTTTGTTGGTGAGTATGGTGTATGAGGTGCTTCTATAACTAGAGATTTTGGCTGTGACTCCATATTTATTGGAGCCACATCAAACTGAACTTGAGAAGGTGCAGTGACTGTGTCTTTAGCACCAGTTTGCACAGTGTGTGTATCCTGTGCATCCCCAGAGGTTTTAGATTTCTTCTTTCTTGTATAAGTTTGGGGTGAGCTTGTGTCCCTAACCCTCTTGGCCTGTGCTCTTGGTTGAGAGCTTTGTTCAATAACTACATCCTTTTGGGAGGATGCAGCTAGAAGTGAGCTTTTATCATTTTTAAGCACTGCAGTTTGTTGGGAAACTGCAGTGTGGCTAGGCTGGGATTCACTCAACTCTCCAACCTTATTCTTGGGGTTTCTTTGATGTCACCCCTTCCCTTACCTGACTTTCCCTCCTTCACACTCCCCTCTTTTGCTTTTGTGGATTTTTCAACTGGCATCTTTTGAGAGATACTAGAGGGGGTTTTCTTTGATTTAGATTTGGAAATTGTAGTAGGTTTGGCAGCTTTGGTAGGCAACTGTTTGGTCATTGGTACAGTTGCCATAGCTACTCCCGAATTCAAAGATATTGTGGAGGTTGGAATAGTTGTAGGGATGGATGAACTTACCTCACTTACCTGAGGTGCCTGTATTACAGGAAAGTAGAACATTGGCACATCCTTGTGATGATTGGCCCTGTTCAAATCTGCAATGAGTCTTCTCTCTTGAACCCAACAATCCAATTTGTTGTTAGGGTTCTCAAGCACAATCTCTTCACAGAGGTGGTTAGCCAATAACATGAAAAATCTAGCATATTACACATTTTTGCCTCTTTTAGCTAACTCACCCAATTTAAAACCTAACTCAAACAGGACAAGATCACTGAAATTGTAAAATTTATCTGTAACTAGCATGTATAGCATGTTAAGCATGGAAATATTCACTGAATCAAAATTACTGATTTTTCCAGAGAAAACCTTAGTAACTACATCACACATGAAACTCCACTCCTTCCTAAGACCCATTCTCCTAATATCACTCAGTTTAGAAGTAGGAAGTGCATAATGCATGGAATTAAGCATATTGATAATATCAGTGTCATTGTGTGGTGAAGTTACATTGTTATCAGGAATTCTGAAACACGCTTTTATCACATCACTATTGATACAGAATTCATTACCTTTGATGGTTAGAGTGATGGTTTTATCTGTAGAGTTGTAGGTAGCAGTGGTCCACATCTCTTCAACAACTTCACAGAAGATTATGGGAAATTCCAGCATGGCGTAATTGAGCTTGCCATTCTTCACAAAGTCCATCATCTTGTGGTAGTCCTCTGATTGCTGAATACCCTTATTGACTAATGCAGTGAAATTGTTCTTCTCATAAATGAACCCAGTTTGAGACATAATCTTTACTACAGGTGCCATTGTTAGAGAATGAAAGCTTGAAGAGAAGGAGAGTAAGTGCTTGAGAGAGAATGAAATTAGAGCAGTTGAATTTGAGAATGATAAAAGAAAACAATTGCAATGAAATAAGATTTTATACTATCTCAAAAATAACTGATAAAGATAATAAAGTAAAGTAAATTAACCAATAGAAATTGCCTAAAATAGCCGTTTAAAAATAAACTGTAAAAATTCCACCCATTATCCGTCGTGTAATGCTTACAAACTGTAAGTATACTCGATGGATAATGTACAGGGAATTAACGGCTGAGATTAAGACAATTCGACGGATGAGGATAAACTGTTATCCGTCGAGACATAAATATTCCAGAAAAGTAATTAATTTTTATTAGCAAATTGTATATTGATGGATGACCAAACTCGATGGATAAGGGTCATCCGTCCAGATGTAAATTTTTGACTTAGCCAAAATTTCATCCAAGACTGAAAAATCAATTAAATTTTTGGCTGCATCTCAACTTGCAAAATAACTCAGATAGATTTAAGATTAATTAAGCATACCTAACTCACTTACCAACCTTGAAAAGGTGGATTCATCCAGTGGCTTGGTAAAAATATCTGTAAGTTGCTTCTCACTTGGAAAAAAATGTAGTTCCACAGTACCATTCATTACATGTTCCCTTATAAAATGGTACTTGATATCTATGTGCTTTGTCCTTGAATGATGCACTGGATTTTCAGTGATGGCAATTGCACTTGTGTTATCACAGAAAATTGGAATCCTCTCAACTTACAAACCATAGTCCAGCAATTGATTTTTCATCAATAAAATCTGTGCACAGCAACTTCCAGCAGCAATATATTCTGCTTCAGTTGTAGAAGTAGAAAATAAATTTTGCTTTTTACTGAACCAGGACACAAGCTTGTTTCCTAGGAATTGACAGGTTCCTGTTGTACTCTTTCTATCAATTCTACAACCTGCATAATCTGTATCTGAATAACCAGTTAGATCAAAACCAGAATCTCTAGGGTACCAAATGCCAAAGTTTGGTGTTCCCTTGAGATATCTGAAAATTCTCTTAATAGCTTTTAAGTGAGATTCTCTAGGATCAGCCTGAAATCTAGCACATAAACATGTAGCAAACATTATATCTGACCTACTAGCTGTTAAGTACAGAAGTGAGCCAACGATGCCTCTATAACTTGAAACATCCACAGACTTTTCAGTAGTGTTTAATTCAAGCTTAGTTGCAGTGGTCATGGGAGTTTTTGCAGATGTGCAATCCATTAGATCAAACTTCTTTAAAAGATCAAAAATATATTTAGTTTGACTAATGAATATTCCATCACTAACTTGCTTAACTTTTAAACCAAGAAAGTAAGTTAGTTCTCCCATCATACTCATTTCATACTTACTTTGCATCAATTTGGCAAACTTTTTGCAAAGTTTCTCATCTGTAGAGCCAAAAATAATATCATCTACATAAATTTGAACAAGTATACTAGAGCCATTAACATTTCTGAAAAATAAAGTTTTATCTACAGTACCTCTTGTGAAGTGATTTTCCAAAAGGAACTTTGATAAAGTGTCATACCATGCTCTAGGTGTTTGCTTCAGTCCATAAAGTGCTTTCAGAAGATAATAGACATATTCTGGAAAATTTGGATCTTCAAAACCAGGAGGTTGACTGACATATACTTCTTCCTCCAAATCTCCATTCAGAAAGGCACTTTTGACATCCATTTGATAGACCTTGAAATTGGCATGGGCTGCATAGGCTAAGAAGATTCTGATGGCTTCAAGTCTTGCAACAGGAGCAAATGTTTCATCAAAATCTATTCCTTCTTGCTGACAATAGCCCTTAGCAACCAATCTAGCTTTGTTCCTGACTACTATGCCGTTTTCATCCATCTTGTTTCTGAATACCCACTTGGTGTCTATTGGATTCTTTCCTTTAGGCTTGGGTACCAGCTTCCATATATTGTTCCTTTCAAATTGTTTTAGCTCCTCCTGCATAGCTAAAATCCAATCAGGATCCAACAAAGCTTCTTCTACCTTCTTTGGTTCTTCCTTGGAAAGAAAGCTGATGTATAGAAATTCTTCCTGAGTTGCTCTTCTTGTTTGAACTCTTGAAGAAACATCACCAATGATAAGCTCAAAGGGGTGATCTTTTGTCCATTTCCTTTGTTGAGGTAGATTAGCTCTAGATGAAGAGACCTCATAGTTTTCTTGATGTGTGATTGAGTTTTGATTGCTAGAAACTCCCCCTGAGTTTGTGGATCTTTGATTTGAGAAAGGGGAACTTTCTATAGGTGATCTGTCTTGACCTCCTGCTCCTTTTGATAACCCGACGGATGGTGAATTTTGAGTACCGACGGATGGGGCAGGTTGTCTCCCGACGGATAACGCAGATTGCCTCCCGACGGATGAAGCATTATGTAACTCGACAGATGTTGAGTTTTGTGCTTCATTGGTAGTAGATTTATCTGCTTTATCCTTGGACACTGTATCTTGATCACTTTCATCATCACTGTCATCACTAACCATCTCCATATTGTCGAATTTGAGGCTCTCATGGTAATCTCCATATTTGAGTCCTTCAATCTTTTTATCATCAAACACAACATGTATAGATTCCACAACAATGTTGGTTCTTAGATTGTAGACTCTATATGCTTTACCAACAGCATATCCAACAAAAATTCCTTCATCTGCTTTAGCATCAAACTTCCCATTTTGATCAGTTTGAGTTCTCAGAATATAGCATTTGCAGCCAAAGACATGAAGAAAGTTTAGAGTTGGCTTCTTGTTCTTGAACAATTGATAGGGAGTCATATATCTTGCTTGATTAACCAGAGAAATGTTCTAAGTGTAGCATGCAGTATTTACAGCTTCAGCCCAGAAATATGTTGGTAGTTTAGATTCTTCAAGCATTGTCCTTGCAGCTTCAATAAGTGATCTATTCTTCCTTTCCACTACTCCATTCTGTTGTGGAGTCCTTGCTGCTGAAAACTCATGCAAAATCCCATTTTCCTAACAAAATGCTCTCATGACAGAATTCTTGAACTTAATTCCATTGTCAATCCCGATTCTTCTAACTTTGAAATCAGGATGATTGTTGACTTGCCTTATGTGATTGATGATGATTTCACTAGCCTCATCTTTAGACTTTAGGAAATTTTTCCAAGAGAACTTTGAGAAATCATCTACAATTACTAGGCAAAATCTTTTCCTTGAGATGGACAATACATTGACTGGTCCAAACAAATCCATGTGAAGCAGTTGCAAAGGCTCTTCAATTGTTGAATCAAGTTTCTTCCTGAATGATGCTTTAATCTGCTTCCCTTTTTGGCAGGCATCACATAGTTCATCCTTTAAAAACTCCACTAGAGGAATGCCTCTTACCAGTTCCTTCTTTACCAGCTCATTCATGGTCTTGAAGTTTAAATGGGATAGCTTCTTGTGCCATAGCCAACTTTCATCTTGACTTGCTTTACTGAGAAGACAAGTTACGGATTCTGCATTAGATGAGTTGAAATCAGCTAGATACACATTTCCTCTTCTCACACCAGTGAGAATCACTTTGTTGCTTCTTTTATTAGTCACAACACAGGCTTCTGAGTTGAAGGTTACTGAATTGCCTTTGTCACAAAGCTGGCTGATACTCAACAGATTGTGTTTGAGACCATCCACTAATGCAACCTCCTCAATGATGACATTATCCTTTGAAATCAAGCCATATCCCACAGTATAACCCTTGTTGTCATCTCCAAAAGTAATACTTGGGCCAGCTCTCTCCTTGAACTCTGTGAGCAGGGTAGAATCACCAGTCATGTATCTTGAACAACCACTATCCAAGTACCAAAGATTCTTTATGTTTCCCTACACACATCAAAATCAAATCAAGTTGATTTTGGTACCCAAGTTTCCTTGGGTCCTGCCTTGTTAGTTTTCTTTTTCTGTTTCTTTGGTCTTATCTCATTTGACATAGGAATTTAAGATTCATCCTTAGTCATTTGGGTTGGACCTTTGAAACCATTCATTGCAACAGAATTGTCATGCATATTATGACTAACAGGAAATGGCATGCTTGGTGTAAACATGTTATTCCAGTAAGGCATGCTAAATGGCATTTGTGGCATACTATATGTAGCATAGTAAGGATTAGGTGCAAATGGCATATTAGCAAACTGTGCATTCATGTTCTGTGTAGGCATAGCATTAACAGGCATCGGAGGCATGGCATTCATGTTAGGAAATTGAGACTGAACAGACATGGGAGTAGGCATGGCAGATTTGCAATTAACAAATAAATGATTTACACTACCACACTTGACACAGATTTTTCTAGGAGCATATTTATCAGGTGTGTAGTTATTGTGTTTGTTAATCCCTACTTTACCATTCCTATTGTTTTTCCTTTTAGTCTCTGTTTTTACCTCAATTTTCTCAAGTCTGTCACTTAACTGTTTGATAGTCATGTGACCAACATTAGCCTTTTTCCCTTTCTTAACTTGACTTGACTCTCCTGAAACAAAGTTCTTGGAAACAGACCCATACTTCTCATTCAGCTTAATTAGTTTGGCTTTGCTAATGGGCTTGCTCACAGCCGACGGATGAGGATTTTCATCATTCGACGGATAACACTTTTTGTTATCCGACGGATAGTCCTCATCATCCGTCGAGTCTACATCTGTTAGTAGTCTATCTACCAAATTAGGTTCTAGTTTCTCTTTGTTCTTTTTCCAGGCTTCATAACAGAAAGACTCAATTCCTTGAACTTTGGTGATTTGAGCATGGACATCCCTGGATGTTTTCCATGCTTTAATCACCTCTTGTTCACGCTCGAGCTGCTTCTTTAAAATCTCTTCCTTTTTCAAGGACTCAGTTAATTCTTCCTTGCCAATCTTACACTCAATTCTTAATTTCTCAAAATCAATAAACTGAGACTCAAGCATATTATTCCTCTTACTTAAAAACAAATTGTTTTCATTGATTTTAGCATTTTCTTTAGTAATAGACTTAAGTGTAACACGCAAATGATATAATTCTGTAGACATGTCATTTAAGGCATCATTACACTCAGCTTTAGATAAATGTGCAAGGTTTATAGTAATTATCTGATTGCTTGAGGAACTTGTCTCTGTCTCATCAGACTTGGCCATTAGGGCTAGTTTGACATAGCTGACATCTTCATCTTCATCCAGACCATCTGCTGCCCAGTCATTTTCTTGTGTAATAAAATCCCTTTCCTTTTGTTTGAGTAGATCAAAGTACTTTTGCTTATAATCCACAGACTCAAACTTTTTCTTACTAGAATCTGACTTTCTACACTCATTGGTAAAATGCCCTGCCAAGCCATATTTGAAACATTTGAATTTTGACTTATCCACCATGTTTCTATTTGGCTTAGCTGCTCCAAAGTTCTT
Source organism: Apium graveolens (assembly GCF_009905375.1). NCBI lineage: Eukaryota > Viridiplantae > Streptophyta > Magnoliopsida > Apiales > Apiaceae > Apium > Apium graveolens. The sequence goes on from NC_133654.1 coordinate 75,871,960, forward strand.
CTTGAACTTGAGCTTGGCAAATCTCCTGGAAAGAAATGCTAGGTGCTCATCAATGTCCTCCATGTCATCTTGGCTCAATGAATCTTCACTTTCTACTGCAAGCCCCTTGCTCTTGTTCTCACAGACCTTTGAAGTTGATTCAACAACTTCCATCTTCACTTCCTTCTCCTTTTCCATCTCAGCAACTAGTGCAATGGATCCTCCTTTCTTCTTTCCTCTCTCCATCCTTTCATCCTACTCTATTTCAAGTTCATAGGTTTTCAGGATGCCATACAGTCTCTCCAAAGTAAACTCCTTATAATCTTGTGAGTTTCTTAATGAGACTGTCATCGGTTTCCATTCCTTTGGAAGAGATCTAAGGAATTTCAGATTAGAGTCTTTAGTCTGATAGAATCTTTCATACAACTTAAGAGCATTTAGTAGTTTTTGAAACCTACTGAAAATGTCAGTGAAAGACTCACTTTCCTCATTGTTAAAATGCTCATATTGCTGAATCAAGAGCTGCATCTTATTTTCTCTAACTTGCTCAGTGCCATCACAGATTATCTGTATAGTATCCCAGACTTCCTTGGCAGTTTTGCAGTTGATAATGTTGTCAAACATGTCTGCATCAACTCCATTAAACAGAATATTCATGGCCTTTTTAACCTTCTTGACTTGTTCAATGTTATGATCAGACCATTCATGCCTTGGCTTGGGGACTGATGGCTCGTTTCCTGTTGCAGCTCTCATTGGAACATGAGGGCCTCTTTCTATGCAGTCCACATAGGCCTCATCTTGAGAAAGCATATGAAGATGCATCTTTACCTTCCAATGATGGTAATTATCTTTATCCAGAAAAGGAATCTTGACTCCAACATCCTTCTTGTTCATCTTGCTGAATTGTTTTGATCGTTAAACTCTTTATAAGTTAAGAGCTTGCTCTGATACCAATTGTTAGTCCCTTAACAATATAGCAAGAATTACAGAAGGGGGGTTGAATGGAATTCTTGAACCTTTTTCTTAAAATAAAAATGTTCAAACTCGGATACAAATATAAATGTTTTGATTAGCAAAATATGGAATAAAAACTTAAGTGAATCAAAACATAAGTAATTAAAAAAAAAGAGTCTTTAAAAACTTTCTGGTGGATTTAAACAATTCCACCAGAGATATATATTATATCGAGAGAACTCTATGTGCAAGAATGCTCACAGCTGCTTACAAATTTGAACTACTGATAATATAGAGAAATGCTAATAATTCTGCTTACAAATGTTTCTCACTTTCTGTATCTCAGATCTTGGTTTCTATTTGCTACTTCTTGGTTTATATATTACCAAGATTACAAAGTCAAAAGATAGAATCATTATAAAAACTATCAGTTTTTATCCTCTGCTACTTTGTTCTCTATTACCCAGTTAATAGGCTTCCTCATTCCGTTTGCATACATCTCGATGGATGTGACCAGTTGTCACTGTCAACTGATGTTTGAATTCTTTATCCGTTAGGTTAATGATCATCCGTCGAGTTAATGATCATCCGTTAGATTGTTGATCATCCGTCGGGTGCTTTGTAGATTATCCATCGGTAGCAATCAGGCACTTGACTTCATTTCACTTATGCAGAATTACAAGACATCATTTATGTACAATTAATCAACTTATTCTGCATATTTAGTTAAAGTCAACAGTACTTATATGCTACCACAGAATCTATACAAAGGTGTATGCAGAAATGTGCTACAGACTCATTATTACATAAGCTACTCACTCAATGGATAATAAATCATTATCCGTCGGGACTATAAAGATTTATCCGTCGGGACTAAAATTCTTATCCGTCGAGTGCTACATTATTTCACTAAGTAAAATCTACTTAGGTGTTTTGTTTGTGAAATTATCAAGTACACAACATATGCACAACAGAATCATATATAACAAAAAAAACATCATGCTTTTATTTTTTTTTTGTTTTTTCATGTAAATTTTTCCATATAATTTTGTAAGTTTAACATGATTTTTGCTGCAAATATAGAGGGTGGTTATCAACTCTATTCCACTTTTAGCACTGAAAATTTACCTCATCATTATTTACGGCCATTTAAGTAATCACTATTTTGTTTGTCAACACATTTCAAATATATGAAAAGCTATGAGGTCCTTTGTAAATGCTTTTGTAAATGCTTTTAGTTACGAAAATATACAAGGATTTAAATTAGATATATGATTTGTTTATTCTCATTTTTTTTATAATCTAAGATATTATTGCAACACAAAAACTATAAAAGATTGTTATGCCTACTATCTCAATATTAAATAGAAATATAAAGTGTTTACACGGTTTCACAAAATTGATAATAAAGTTCAATTATTTACTAGTTGGTGGATGTTTGTTCGCTGATGGTTTGTAGCATAACGGCTAGGGATCTAATATTAAATCATATATGAATGTTGAAGTTCTAAGATACAATATTTTTTGGTAGCGAGAACCAAATAAAGAATTTAGACCCCACAAGAAATAGATTCAGAACCGAGAAAAATAATGCTTGGGTTCAGTCATTTAATGGAAAATTTTATTTCAATTTGTGTGTACATGTTCTCGTAACCTTGTCGGGATTGACTTAAATTGTCGGAACTGGAGTTGGCCATGTTTCACGTCCAAATCAAAGTATGACCGCACGTGGTTTTTCCTACCTGGTCTGACACTGATGAGATGCCCCTGGCAAGGGGATGGTTTTCACGTCCACCTGACGGTTCCACATCACCCATGGGATCGCTCTAAACTGACCACGTTTGTAAGTCATATGTCATAGGCCTATTTGTATATTCGAGGATTTAACTCAACTCAAATAAGAATGTAATAAGTAAATAGTGGATCTACCGTCAGAGAGGTCTCGCCAAGTAACATCTGTCAGAGGATTCAGAAACAACGTTCATCTACAGACTTGAAGAGTTAATTCACTAGAAGAAGTTCAAGAAATTGTTCAAGCCTCAGTGATGCAAATCAAGATTGTGGGTTTAATCAAGTGACAGAGATCTCGTCGGAGTATCATTAATTACAAGGATTTAATCTGAAGAAAATCAAAGTATCAAAGTCAAGACATGAAGAAACGTCACGGAAGTTAGTCACTCATGAACCAGACAGTACATCGAGTGTCAACATTGAAGTGGTGGAATTGATTCATATATTTCAGTGATTTTCAGAAGATTTACAGAAGAATGGATGTTGCTCAAGATTAGTATTAATTCTCTATTAATTAATTAAGTCATATAATTTAATTAAGAAAATAAATTATATCTGCAAAGATTAATTTATTGAGTAATTGAATTAATTGATTAATTAATTCAGAATTAATATTAAGGTTTTTCAGAATTTTAATTGATTTAAAATCTGTTATTAATTCAACAAGACAACTGTTTGTATTAGTATGACAATCGGTATGACAATCAATAGTCATACCGAAAGTCATGCCAATTCATTTGATTGTCTTATCAGAATTATTATTAGATTAAAATCTGTTATTAATTCAGTAAGACACTCTGATTTGAACTAATATGACAATCGGTATGACAATCAATAGTCATACCGAAAGTCTTGCTAGTTCATTATGATTGTCTTGCTAGTTCTAAAGATAGTCCTACCGAAAGTCTTGCTGAGCCAAAGAGATTGCCATGCCAGTTCATTCTATTCGGCTGTTGGATTAAATAGAAGCAGAAGCAACAATTCATAACAATCATCCAACAGACAACAGAATACATGAACACAGAAAAGAAAAAGCAGCCACCTTCAAAATATTTCATTCTTCTCTGCTAAATTCAAGATCACATTTCTAGTTTGTAAAGTTAAATCTAATCAACTGGAAATCATTCTCTTGTTCTTGTGTAACTATCTAGCAGATCAAAATCCCTAGAACTTAATCTCAAATTATGTTTAGCATTTGAATCTTTTTATTACAAAAAAAGAAAAAGTTCATGTCGAATTTATTCTAGATTTGTGATAATTAATTTGAGATTAATTCCTTGTAATCGATACAATTGTTGAAATAAAATTCAAGTTAAATAATTTAATAATATTCTTATTTAACTTGAATTTTGTTTCAACAACTGTATCGATTACAAGGAATTAATCTCAAATTAATTATCACAAATCTAGAATAAATTCGACATGAACTTTTTCTATTTTTGTAATAAAAAGATTCAAATGCTAAACGCAATTTGAGATTAAGTTCTAGGGATTTTGATCCGCTAGATAGTTACACAAGAACAAGAGAATGATTTCTAGTTGATTGGATTTAACTTTACAAACTAGAAATGTGATCTTGAATTTAGCAGAGAAGAATGAAATATTTTGAAGGCGGCTGCTTTTTCTTTTCTGTATTCTTGTATTCTGTTGTCTGTTGGATGATTGTTATGAATTGCTGCTTCTGCTTCTATTTAATCCAACAGCCGAATAGAATGAACTGGCATGACAATCTCTTTGGCTCAGCAAGACTTTCAGTAGGACTATCTTTAGAACTAGCAAGACAATCATAATGAACTAGCAAGACTTTCGGTATGACTATTGATTGTCATATCGATTGTCATATTAGTTCAAATCAGATTGTCTTACTGAATTAATAACAGATTTTAATCTAATAATAATTCTGATAAGACAATCAAATGAATTGGCATGACTTTCGGTATGACAACTCATACTAATACAAACGGTTGTCTTGTTGAATTAATAACAGATTTTAAATCAATTAAAATTCTGAAAAACCTTAATATTAATTCTAAATTAATTAATCAATTAATTCAATTAATCAATAAATTAATCTTTGCAGATATAATTTATTTTCTTAATTAAATTATATGACTTAATTAATTAATAGAGAATTAATACTAATCTTGAGCAGCATCCATTCTTCTGAAAATCTTCTGAAAATCACTGAAATATATGAATCAATTCCACCACTTCAATGTTGACATTCGATGTACTGTCTGGTTCATGAGTGACTAACTTCCGTGACGTTTCTTCATGTCTTGACTTTGATACTTTGATTTTCTTCAGATTAAATCCTTGTAATTAATGATACTCCGACGAGATCTCTGTCACTTGATTAAACCCACAATCTTGATTTGCATCACTGAGGCTTGAACAATTTCTTGAACTTCTTCCAGTGAATTAACTCTTCAAGTCTGTAGATGAACGTTGTTTCTGAATCCTCTGACAGATGTTACTTGGCGAGACCTCTCTGACGGTAGATCCACTATTTTACTTATTACATTCTTATTTGAGTTGAGTTAAATCCTCGAATATACAAATAGGCCTATGCCATATGACTTACAACGTTATAAAATACAAGAACACACCTTTTATTATACTTAAGTTCACTAAATTAAAAGCATAGATTTTTGGGTATCTTAAACCTAACCAATTTTAAACCAAATGTTTCTCTGATGAATATGGTCATGTTTGAATGGAAGGGCTAGTCTTTACCGTGAAGTTGGTAGGGCTTTTTAATGGTAAAATTTAGTCGATTATACTTTGAAGAATCCCTTTTGTCTTAAAAACATTCTAAGGGAATTTCTTTGTGCCATTTATTTTCACTAAAAGAAATTCGGCTAAATTCGACCGAATTTTTTCGTCGAATTTAGCTAAATTAGACCAACCAGTTGTTGGTCGAACAAAGGCTAGTCGGAAATAAGGGGTGAATTTAGCTAAATTGGACCTTACTAAATTGGACCTTACTAAATTCGACCAACTAAATTCGACCGAAATTGGTTGCAAAAACTCATCCCCAATTTTTTTTGACAAAATTTTAAATTTTTATAAAAATTCAAAAATCCCACCCACAAATAGTTAATTCAACAAATCTGGGCGAAATTACCACGCTAAATTTGACCAAATATGGTCGAAATAAGTATGCTAAATTCGACCATATTTGGTAGAATTTAGTAAGCGTTTTAAAAAACAGCAGCAGAAAGCATTTTGTTGCTCAAAAATTTTTTTTGGAATTTTTTACTAGATTTTCCATAATGTAATTTCATAAAATAATAATAGACAAAATAGTAATTTTTATTTACTAATATTAAAATTAAATAAATAAGTAATACATATTTTAAAATACAACAATTTCTATCCTTTAGTAACATATTGAAAATCAAATATTATAAAACTAACTCACCCAAATGATAAACAAATATGAAAAAAATAAAAATAAACTGAAATTTGTTCATATACATGAACTAATTAATACAAGTCTTATTTTACTTCTAAGTTTTCGGAAATGAATTTGTCGGAGGTGATGGCATAAACTCTCGTCGGAGGTGATGGAGTTGAACTCGCCGGAGGTGATGGAGTTGAACTCGCCGGAATTGGTGTGAATAGAATGAATTCAGCGGAATTGGTTTAAATTAATTCGTCATTTGGAGAAATATAATTAGATGAGATTTAGTATGAGAGATGTGTGTGTCAGTATATATATATATATATATATATATATGTATGTATATTATTTGGGATATACAAAATATGGATGAGTGTGTATGTAGTTAGAGAGTAAGGTTAAGTACGAGTGTAATTTTTTATAAGAGAAAGAAATTGATTGAGGAATATAAAGAGAAAGAGATGAGGGTGAAAGATTGAATGGTTGGGATGAAAGGATTGAGAAATAAATAAATGATCAAGATTAATTTAAGTTGGCAATCCATGTGCTTTCTTCTCAGCCAATAGAAGCGTGACAAACGGCAATTCTGAAATGTGCTAAATTTGACCAATAATGGTCAAATTTACTCTTTTCAGCCAGATTTAGTCGAAAATAAAATACGGGTAAATTCTACCATTTTCGGTCAAATTTAGCAGTTAACTCTGACTAATTTTGGTCGAATTTAGTAGCTAAATTTGACCAATTTTGGTAGAATTTAGTAGCTAAATTGACAACTATCGTAGTATTTAATGTATATGACACATATATTTGTTAAAATATTTAAGATTTTAATATTTAAATAGATTGATTTTTCACATACACTCTTAATTTGAATATATATTTTTGTGATATGACAAAATATTAAAAAAAATATTTGGTTTTCAATTTTAACAGTCAACCAGTAGTTTGATCGTTATTTATTACTCGTGTCTAATCCTATATTGATATTTTAATATTTTTTAAAAAATATTTATGAATGATCCAAACATACGGATGTCAAGATCTATATATTTTGGTTATGATAAAATTTTTAGAAATAAAATAAATATGTTTTGTTTGTTATTTTAACAATCAACTAATAGTTTGAATATTACTTCTAACTAGTGTTTAGTCCTGTATTGATGTTTCAATTTTTTTAAAAAGGTGTATATATGAATAATCCAACCATACGGATGTTAAGATCTATATATTTTAATGATATCACAAAAATTTTATAAAAAATAAATATATTTAGTTTTCCATTTTAACAGTTAACGAGTAGTCTCACTATTATTTCTTAGTAGTGTTTAATCCTATATTGATGTTTGGATTTTTAATAAAAATATTATGAATGATCCAACCATAGGGATGTCAAGATATATATATTTTGGTGATGTGACAAAAGTTTTAGAAAAAATAAATTGCTTTTGCTTATTATTTGAACAATCAACCAATAGTTTGAATAGTACTTCTAACTATTTGTTTAGTCATGTATTGATGTTTCAATTTTTTTAGAAATATATATGAATAATCCAACCATACGGATGTTAAAATATATATATTTTAATGATATCACAAAACTTTTAGAAAATTATAAATTTATTTAGTTTGCTAATATAACAGTTAACAAGTAGTCTCACTTGTATTTCTTACTAGTGTTGAATCCTATATTGATATTTCGATTTTAAAAAAAAATATTTATGAATGATCTAACTGTACGAATTTCAACATATATATATTGGTGATGTGGAAAATTTTTTAGAAAAAAACAAATTAATTTTGCTTGTTATTTTAACAATAAACCAATAGTTTGAATATTAACTAGTGTTTAGTACTGTGTTGATGTTTCAAATTTTTTTAAAAATATATAAGAATAATTCAACCATACGGATGTTAAGGTCTATATATTTTGATAATATTACAAACTTTTTAGAAAAATATAATATATTTAGTTTGTTATTTTTACAGTCAACCAGTAGTTTGACCAGTATTACTTACTAGTGTTTAATCCTATATTGATATTTCAGTTTTTTTAAAAAATATTTATGAATGATCCGATTGTACAGATGTCAAGATCTATAAATTTTGGTGATATGACAAAATTTTTAGAAAAAAAAATGATTTGATTTGCTATTTTAACAGTTAAACAGTAGTTTAACTAGTAATTCTTAATATTATTTAGTCCCATATTCATGTTTTGATTTTTTAAATATTTATAAATGATCCAACCGTACAGATGTCAAGATCGAAATATTCTGGTCATATGACAAAAATTTCAGAAAAAATAAATTTATTTTTTTTGTTATTTTAAAAATCACTAAATAGTTTGAATAATAATTCCAACTAGTGTTTACTCTCATATTGATGTTAATATTTTTTAAAACTTATTTATGAATAATTCATCCATACGGATGTTAAGATCTATATAATTTAGTGGTATGACAAAAGTTTTAGAAAAAAATAAATGTTTTTAATTTGCTATTTTAAAAGCCAGTCGTTTGACCAGTATTTCTTACTAATGTTTAATATATAAGTAAATTATTTTTTATGTACACTCTTTATTTTTTACAATATTCTCATTTGTATTTTTCATTCACTTAAAAAAAATTAAAGTTAAATATTATAATCCTAATTCATACGGTAAACTTCATGTTTAATTCTGAAAACTTGTTCTTCATAATTATATAATTAGAAGATTTTTTATCACCATGATAGCATGTTCTGTAAATTTATATTTAAGCATATGTCTTCTTGATATATCTATTTTTTGGTATTTATTTTAACTAATTAATATTTTTTAAAATTATTATCAAATAAAACACAAATAGAAATTCAACATACTTATATTATACATATATATATATATGTATGTATAGATCTATATATATTCCTAAATAATTTATTATAAACAATGAAAGTGTCCTTTAATTTATATTTTTTCTTTACATGATATGTACCAACCATTTAAAAACAATTTTTTTTTAAAAAAACAGAAATTTTCAACTTATTTTGGTTGCTTTTAGCTAAATTCTACCATTTTTGGTCGAATTTAGTAAAATAAAAAATTGATGCATTTTCTTTAGCGACAAATTTGTGTTGTGCAAGACATCCCTGTACTTTAACAAGACTAAGTCAAATTGATAACCCTAAGTAAGTTGTGTTCTAGTCTCAGTTTGCATTTGTACTTGTAACATTTAAAGTCTGTAAAATTATAAAAGAGCAGACTGTAGTCTTTTTGTTAAACAGTATCAAGCCTAAGGATTCTATGTGGAAGAAGATCAAGAAGATCATGCCTCAGAAGAATTATGAAGAAGTTTGGAGTTGAATAAATTTGTTTGGATAAAATTATTCAAAGTCAAAGATCTCTACAAGACACAAATTTAGTGTTATAGAGAACTCACTCGAGAACTCCAAATGGCTTATCGAGAAGTCAGAAAAGCTTAAAGAGAACTCAGAGAGATATCGACACGCCAAATTGAAGACATGAAGATTGGAGATATCGACAAGTTATTTCTTCACTAGAGAACCTAGAGTTATCGACAAGTCAACATTCATTAGAGAACTTTGAGTTATCGATAAGTCAAATTCCACTAAAGAACTCAGAGATATCGATAATCCAAAATTCACTAGAGAACTCTGAGTTATCGACAAGTTAAATTTGACTAGACAACTCTGAGTTATCGATAAGTCAATAAGCCACTAGGAAACTCAGAGATATTGATAAGTCAAAGTGAAGATATGAAGACTAGAGATCTCAACAAGCCAAATTCTCTTATAGAGAACTCAGAGACTTCTACAAGTCAAATTTACAATGGAGTATTAGAGATCTCGATAAGCTAATATACTTATCGAGATGTCAAGTTCTCTATAGACCAAATGGAGATCTCGAGGTAAAATCTCAAAGTAAAATTGCAGACCAGTTCAATATCCAAGATTTACAATCAACAAACAATCCAACCAGCTGGATTGACAATTCTACAAAAAGCAGCTTCAAGAGTGTACAAGATCAAGGGTGAAGATTAACTGGCAAAGGAAGATCAAAGTTAACACAGTATGCAAATATATGATAAGCCAGAAATGGAAGATATACTTTTCCTTAAATGGAAATGATAAGTGACAGTTTACTAAAGTTAACAGCATGTCTTATTATACACTGTGTAAACCAGCAGTTAACTAAATTATAAAGTTAACACTGGTCCTTTGTAAGTTATAACAATTTAGATAAGGAACTCTTGTATTCTCTCAAGAAAGAAGCTAAGCTCTTTATTAGCAAAAAGCCTAGAAAATTTTGTATCAAAACATTCTTAATTTTAATATAAAATTAAGTGAGTTTTGAAAGATTTGTGTTCTTTATTATTACATGTTTAATTTCTGTATGAACACATTTCACTACAATATTTGATTCACTTTGTTCACAACCACAAACAGTTCAAGAAAAGCATAAAAATACAAAAACACATTCACCCCCCTGTTTGTAATTAATTACCTAACAAGTGGTATCCGAGCAAAATCTGAAAGTAAACATATTTAAGATCTTGGAAGAATGAATACACAGAATATCAGTAGCATCAAAATTCCTACTTTTACCAAAGCTAACTACACTCTTTGGAAAAAAAATGTTGATGTTTATCAGGATGGCCAATCCACTATATATTCAGATTCTCAAAAATGGGCCCTTCATTCCTATGGTTAGAGTTGAAGAATTAACTGATGGTGATACGGTCATTCCAGCTCATTATGCTCCAAAAGACCCTTCCGAGTACACTGGGCCTGAAAAAGAGGAAGTTTCCCTGGATAATGGATTGCAACTAATAATGATAGAGTCACTTGATAATATAATGTACAACAACATTGTCAATTGTGACATTGCCAAGTAAATCTGGGAAAAGATTGAAATACTCTGTGAGGGAACTGAGGAAGTTAGATCTAATCAAAGAAGGATATTGATTTCACAATATGAGAGTTCCATGGCAAAACCAAAAGAAAGTATCACTGATGTGTTTGAAAGGTTCAATAAGCTGATAAATGACTTGCAGCTCCATGACAAATACTATGAAGCTAAAGAGGTGAACTTGAAGTTTTTGCTCACACTCCCTGATCATTTGGAACAGAAAATCTCAGCAATCATAGAAGGGAGAGATCTAAGCAGAATAACACTGGAAGTTCTTTATGGAATCTTGAAAACTTATGAATTATAAATGATTCAAAGAAAATCATTAAGAACTGGACAAGGGCATGTAGTAGATGGTTCAAGTGCTCTAATTGTCAATGAAAGCCAGACTTCTAATGATGAGTCAAGATCTCAAACTCCAGTTGTCTCAACAAGTGAGCAAAAAACAAATGATTCACAAGAACAAGTCATTCTGGAACTGGAAGAAGATGAGTTCTACACCTTGGATGAACTTGATGAGTTTGATCAGTCAGTGGCCTATCTGGAAAGAAAGTTCTCTAACATTAGAGTAAAGAAGCCAAGATTCTTCAGGGGTAAAGGACATTCTTTTAACAAAGACAGCAGCTGGAAAGGAAAAGGGAAGGACACATCTGATAGCAAAAATGGTTACAAAATTGGATCTGTTAACAGATCAAAAATAAGGTGCTTCAATTGTGATGAACTAGGCCATTTTGCTACAGAATGCAGGAAACCCAAGAAAGCAAAGAAGGACAAAGCTTATCTTGAACTGGAAGCAAAGTATGAAGCTCTTCTGAGAAAACAGCAAAGCAAAGCTTATATTGCAGAGGGAAAAAAGTTGGGATGATTTGATAATGATGAAGATGAGGAAGTAGGAAATTATGCTTTAATGGCCTTGAAGAAAGGAGAATCATCCTTATCAAAATCACAGGTACCAACTCTCACTACCATTGATTTAAATGTGAGTCAATATAAGGAAACTGTAGAAAGGATGGGAACAAAAATGTTTCACATACATACAAGTATGGTTGGTGCTAATGAAGAAGTTAGCAGACTGACAAAGAAAAATGAGAAGCTTGAAAGTGAGAAACAAGAAGCTGAATTGTTGTTGGTGGAGCTTAAAGCTGTGAAATAAGAAAATGCATATCTAAAGAACAAGCTCAAGTGTTCAAATGAAATTGAAGCAGTGCTAAGGGAGAAGCTGGAAAAGAATGAAGTTAAATTAAAATCCTTCAAGAATGCATCTGTGTTAATTGGACAATACCATGAGAAAAATAAGCCATATGCAAATATTGCTATTGGTCTTGATTATGAGGCCTTGAACAGCAAGAAGAAAAATATAGGTGACAAAGGGAAAGCAACAGAAAATGAAAATATTCCAACAATCCTGAAAAATATTGATTAACCTATGTTCAAGGCATGTGAAGTTAACTTCAGTGAAGAAGAGTTAATTATCAAGCAAGAAATTGCTGATGAAGACAATGAAAAGAAAGATGCAGAAGCAACTCAATCCTTCAAAACTGAAGAGAAGCTCATGGATAGTCAAAGTTCCAAGACACATGTCAAAGAAACCAAGACTGAAGATGCAAGAAAGAAGAAGAAAAATAGAAATGGGAAATTTGGGAGAAACAAAAGCAATAATTTTTCTTATGTTGCAGATGGTCCAGGAAAGAAGTGTGAAAATGTGGCTCTGTCAATCATCTAACTCACCTTTGTAAAAAGGTTGTTAGCAAGCCAGCTGAAGAAGCATGTAAATACAATGAAGCAAATGCAAATGATCCCTACTCATTTTGTGACAAGTTTGACTGTATCCTTTGTAACTTGAAAGTGATGAAAAGTTGTCACAAACTAAGAGTAGACCTCAAAGAAACAAAAGTTTAGTCTACAGCAGATAGGGAAAATGCACAACAGTCATTGAATTTTATTTTATCTAAAATAACTCATTCTACTTCTGCTAAATCAGCAAACAAGAAGAAAGTACCCAACACTGCTTGGGTTGCTAAACACACTTAAAACTCATTGTATGCAGGGCAAAGTGAAGAAGGTCATATGGATCATTGATAATGGGTGTTCCAGACATATGATAGGTGATAAGGCCCTGCTATCACAGTTTGAGGAGAAGGCTGGCCCTTTGGTGACCTTTGGAGACAACATCAAAGGATTCACAATGGGATATGGCAAGATTATTTCTGAAAATGTTGTCATTGATGATGTAGCAATGGTAGTTGGTCTTGAAGTGAATCTTCTCAGTGTTAGACAATTTGTAGACAAAGGTTTTGAAGTCTTATTCAATAAAAAAGAATGCACTTTTATCAGCAAGAAAACTGGTAAAGTTGTTCTAGAATGAGCAAGGAAAGGAAGCTTGTTTGTTGCAGACTTGGATTCAACAAATAAAGATGGAATTTGTTGCTTCTACACCAAGGCATTAGAAGAACAAAGCAGGCTATGACATAAGAAGTTGTCTCACTTGAATTTCAAGACAATTAACATCTTGGTCAAAAAAGAGTTAGTAAGAGACATGCCTAAACTAGAGTTTGCTCAAGTTGAAGTTTGTAAATCTTGTCAGAAAGAAAAAATGAAAAGATCACAAAAACTATGAATTTTATCAGTGCACCATTGTAACTTATTCACATGGACTTGTTTCAAGAAACAAATATGCACTTGTGATGGTGGATGATTTCTTAAGATACACTTGGGTAGAGTTCATGCACTCTAAGGATGAGACTCCACACATCATAATTGACCACATCAAGAATATAGAAAAATAGGCTTTAGATCACAATTGTGTAAAAAGATTGAGAAGTGACAATGGAACAGAATTCAGAAATACAATATTGAATGAATGCTGCAAAACCAAAGGCATTGTTCAAGAATTTTCAGCAGCAAGAACACCTCAACAAAATGGAGTAGTTGAAAGGAAGAACAGAACATTAGTTGAAGCTTCTAGGACAATGCTGCAAGATGCCAAGTTGCCAACAAGTTTCTGGGAAGAGGCTTTTAACACTGCATGTTACACTCAGAACAAATATCTCATTAACAAGGCACATTGCAAATCACCTTACTCAATCATGTCTAAGAGAAAGCCTACTGTAAAGCATCTTCATGTGTTTGGAATCAAGTGTTACATTTTGAAAGACAACTTTGAATATGTGGGAAAATTTGACTCAAAGGTTTTTGAAGCAATTTTTTTGGGATATTCATTGGAGAGAACTGCCTACAAGGTCTATGTGATTGATCAAAAGAAGATTATGGAAAGCATAGATGTGACTTTTGATGATGAGAAGTGTCCAGGCTTGGAATGCCTTGATGATAATAAAGCTGAAGCCCTTGCATTTGAAAATCTCAATATTGATAGTGATTCTGATGGAGAAGATGGAGCTAATGCACAAAAGATGATGAATGAAGAGACTACTGAACAGGAAAATCATGGGAATGTAAGCTCATGTCAAACACCTGAATTTTATAGCACAAACTCAGGGGGAGAAAGAGAAGAAGGATCTACAAGTCATACCAATGATGAAGAAAATGATGAAGGCACAAGTCAACAAACTCACACAAGGAAGTGGGATAGGAGTCACACTAGAGAAGCAATTATTGGTGATCCTACTGCTGGTGTGAGAACTAGAAGTGCAACTGCTAATGAGTGCCTACATGCATGCTTCCTATCTCAAGTAGAACCTAAGAAAACTGAAGAAGCTCTAATGGATCCTGATTGGATATCTGCAATGTAAGAGGAGCTTAATCAGTTTGAAAGAAATAAAGTTTGGGAGTTAGTTCATGCACAAAAGATTAGGAGCAATAATGGAACATAATGGGTATTGAGGAAGAAGATGGATGAAAATTATAACACCCCCAGATCCGGGGTCGGGGATCCGGGTTGTCACGAGTTCCATTTCCCTTAATAACACTCAATCTTTATAAACAACCAACTACTGCGTACTGTGACCCCACAATATACACACACACCACAAGTTATAGTCTCAGAGATGAATATCAAAAATAATACAAGTCATTTTATTCCACAATTATAAACCATTACACCTTAAAAGGGTTTCTGAATAATTTACATATTCCTTGCCATTATTACAATTCATAATATACATAAGTCTGGTATATCAAAAGTTGAAAGCCTGGCCTATTGGTAGTTCCTACCTCGGCTACAGCGTCATCAACGCCTACAGGAAACTGTGGAACATTTCCTAACCGCTCACGAATTGGGAGCTTGATCCTGTTCATCTTGTCTATCTGTTGTTGTGTGATGAAAGAATAAAGCAAGGGTGAGCAACAAGCCCACCGAAATAATATATATTATAATTAACAATATATGAGCATTCTCATAGTACTCATGAAAGTCTTGATCAAGAAGAAATGAACCAAGTTGATATCTTAACGCGCCAAGTCGCAAAATATTCAGTATATATATATACATATATACTTTTCACAATCTTTGAAATCCTCTGACATGTATAATATACACAGAGTTCCAGTTTATAACTGTATAAAAATATCGTTGCAAGATGATCTCATATATCTAACCTTGTCTCAACGTTTTTCCGAAAATCTTTGACATGCACAAGATAATCATTTACTAGATCTAAGTTTAAAAGATGAAGTTACAAGATACTCCAATATACTTATATCTTTCCGAATACTACTTGAACTACCACCGTTCAAGTTATAATTAGTTTCAAAAGTTCATCACAGAGATGAGACTACAAGACAAGATTTGAATATATTCAATCTTTGAATATCATTATAAATAATGAAGTTACGAGATACTTCATTAAGTCCCGATATATATATACACCTATATATATATTTCATACACTCCTTGAAAACCTCTGTTATGAAAATTATAAGCAGTGTTGCAATATCCAATGAATTTGGAAAGGAGAAAACCTTGGCATAAACCTGATATCTTGCTGATCAGGCAAAGATACCAATAAATAACCTTTTCTACTGTAGATGGATGAATTCCTCGCCGGTCATCACCCTGGCCGCATTAGGACCTCGCGCTAGACCGTTACCCGGCCACTCATGCGTGGATGGACTGTCACCAGCCTCTTACACCTTCATAGACCGTACCCCGGCCTGTCGCTTATGCCGACTCAATTAGATGGACTTACTTCCCGAATGTTGGGCAAGTAATCAAATTGTTTTCTCAAAACAGCAACCTCGTTGCGAATATAAAATACACCACAGAGCCGGATCCCTAAGATTTTTGAGCGAATATTCAAGTCTCCTTCGAAAGAAAGATCTTAAATCTGAAAACGAGTTTTGGGATCCACTCTAACTTTTAAAATCATTTTGAAGACTCGAAAACATTTTTAAGAATATTTGGAGTAATGCTGATTTAATAAAATAAATCAGTCCCAATATATTAGAAAATATCTGAATATTATTATTTAAATAATATTCCCATAAAGAATAATCTTTATAAAAATAATTGAAGTAGAAGTTTTAAAACTCATACTTGAAATGAATAATAAATAACCAAAGATATACTTATACGAAAGTATGATCTTTGTTTGAATAATCGAAAATAAGTTTGATTATCGAAACATTATTCTTTAATAAAATAAAGAATATTATTTAATAAATAAGCGGAGTCATAAGTCCTCGAATGAATATTCAAAATAGTATTCATTAAATAAAATAAACGGAGTCATAAGTCCTCGAATGAATATTCAAAGTAATATTCATTAAATAAAATAAACGGAGTCTTAAGTCCTCGAATGAATATTCAAAATAATATTCATTAAATAAAGTAAGCGGAGTCATAAGTCCTCGAATGAATATTCAGAATAATATTCATTAAATAAAATAAAGTTATCGAATAAACCTTATTCGATTAATTGTTTTGAAAACTATATCAATATATATATATATTATACTCGGGAACATCGACTCCCGGTTTAGAAAAATGTTCACCTTTGGGTCCCCTATACTAAGGGTATACGCAACTACTGCTTATCTCTAGCATAGGTATTATGCAACTTATAAGCTTTTGAATCAACAATTAGATATCATGACTACGAAACAAGCGTGCATATATACCATATCAACATGCTCCAATATATCGCAAGATCTGCTAATAACAATCATGCACTTATCACAAGATAATGCATATACATATATACATCACAACAACAGTATAACGGGTAGAAAAATTGCCTGAGTGTTCCCGGATAGACTTAAGCTTAGAGTGGGTCCGATAACCTATGAACAACAACATAAGTCGAAATTAAAACCCGGTCGCTTAAGAAACTAGACTTTAACCAATTGAACCCTAACGTTCGCTTATGGTCACTTCTACGCTTAACGAATCACATAAGTTGTTCGAGTACCCTTGGCTTCACCATTTTTAATAAATTAACCATTAAGAATTTTAAGGCTATTCTTTCGCGAGTACCCTACCAACTTCCTAATACACTTTAAATAATTGTTTCATACTCCAATTAGTCATTTAAGGGCCTTAACCAAGGTTTCAAAGTAAGGCGAGGGGTAAAGGTTCGTTCGCGAAACGCCGTTACTTAAAACGGTCGTTTCTCCTAAACCGTACATCGGATTCAAGCAAACCACATATCAAAACGAAGCTTGAAACATAACCTATCTAAGCATGGAAGTAGTTAGTTTATAGAAATGGGTCTTCGGGTCCAACAGTTAATCACAAAACAGTTTATAGAAAATCGGACATTACGACGGCTATAACCTAACGATTTCCAAAGTTTAAACTACACCAAATCATCACCAATTCAACAACAATCCAATATCCATCAACATCAAACTAAACCCATTCATCTAAGCACTATTATCATCCAAACAAACCAAACTTAAAACTAAGGGTTCAAGAGTTTATACCTTCCTTGGAGAGTGGGTAGTCACTAACAAGCCTCTAGGAACCTTGATCTATGCTTAATCAACCTTAAGCTTTCATGAAAATCAAGAAAATCAAAGTAAGTTACTATTCACTACTATTCATCATCATCTTTGATGAGTGGATTAGCTAAGAAAACCATGGAATCTTGATCTTAAACTCATGGTATAACTAAGTTATGAAATATAGGATCCAAGGAAACAAACCTTGTAATTTTCCATGGCCTAGAACTTGAGTTTTGAAAATCTATTTCTTCATTTCTTGAAAAGGCCGAATGGAAGAAGAAATAAATGGGGGAGAGCTTTTGCTTGCTTGTCTTGCCTTGATATTTGTGCAAAGAATGCATGGTTGTGGTTAATTATTGGCTAAATATCTTGTTTTCACTTGCTTATGTCATTGCTTGCATCACTACTTTGCCACATGTCTCATTCTTGTGGTGTGATGATGTCACCTTGCTTCTAACCACATGTTTTAGCTTATCTTAGAATCTTCCTTCTCATGTTACTTGCATGTGCTTGCCCCTTGGACGTTTATTTGTTTTACGGTTCACTTAAGTCTCGTTCTCGTTAATCGTTTGAGGGATCATATCCGAGATCTTATTACTTGGGCTTCCCTAACCCTCTCTTAATAATTTATAGTCCTTTAATGATCCTTGCTTATAATCCTTGAATTTAAATGCTTTTAATCATGTTACCTTATACTCAATTATTTCGGTATCTGGTGGATTTTCGGGAAAAATCAAAGTGTTCGAATTTGGATTCTGACGATCTTTACATACACTCATATACGTTATGGAGTACTAATAAGATCTCAGAACATCAATAAAAGAATTCCTACATAGTGTGGCATGAAAAATTTCCTTAATCAGCAAAATCACTATTCATAAGGGTTATAAAAAGTCCAAAATTTTTGGGGTTATTACAAAAATGGTATAGTTACTAGAAACAAAGCAAGGTTGGTTGCAAAAGGCTACTCACAAGAAGAAGGAATTGATTATGATGAAACTTTTGCTGCAGTTGCAAGACTTGAAGCAATAAGGATTTTTCTAGCAGTTGCTGCACATTCAAATTTTAAAGTGTATCAAATGGATGTCAAGAGTGCCTTCCTAAATGGTGAGTAAGAAGAAGAAGTTTATGTGCAACAGCCACCTGGCTTTGAAGATCCAGAATTTCCAAATTTTGTGTACAAATTACTCAAAGCTCTATATGGACTAAAGCAGGCACCTAGAGCTTGGTATGATACATTGTCAGAATTCCTACTGAAATATGGTTTTACTAAAGGTACTATAGATAAGACTCTCTTCTACAAGGAACATGGTGAAGATATGATCCTAGTTCAGATCTATGTGGATGATATTATCTTTGGTTCTACAAATGAAAAGCTTTGCCAAAGATTTTCTAAGCTTATGCAGGGTGAATATGAAATGAGTATGATGGGGGAATTAAGTTACTTTCTTGGGCTACAAGTCAGTCAAAGAAGAAATGGAATCTTCATCAGTCAATCTAAGTTTGTCAAGGACTTATTGAAAAAGTTTGGTATGGTTGATTGTTCACCTGCTTCTACACCTATATCTACAACAACAAAATTGGATGAAGATAGAAAAGGTAAGAGTGTAGATATATCAAGCTATACAGGAATGATTGGATCATTGCTATACTTAACTGCAAGTAGACCAGATATCATGTTTGCAACATGTCTATGTGCAATATTTCAAGCCAATCCAAAAGAATCACATTTGATGGCTGTAAAGAGGATTTTCAGATATTTGAAGGGGTCTCCAAACTTGGGATTGTGGTATCCTAAGGGAACTGGTTTTGAAGTTGTTGGCTACAAATATGCAGATTTTGCTGAATGCAGGGTTGACAGAAAGAGTACTAGTGGAAGCTATCAATTTCTTGGTCAAAGACTTGTATTCTGGTATAGCAAGAAACAATAATCTGTATCTACTTTTACAGCAGAGGCTGAATATATAGCTGCAGAAAGTTATTGTGCTCAAGTGCTTTGGATTAGAAATCAGCTAATGGATTATGGCCTAGTGTTACACAAAATTCCTATCATGTGTGACAATACTAGTGCTATATCTATAGTGGCTAATCCAGTTAATCATTCTAGAACAAAGCACATTAATGTAAGGTAACATTTTATTAGAGAACATGCTGCAGATGGTACCATTGAGCTCATTTTTGTTCCAACAGAAAAACAATTAGCTGATATTTTTACTAAACCTTTGGATGAAGCAACTTTCACTAGACTTGTAGGTGAAATTGGAATGCTTAATTCTTCATCCTAAGGCAAGAACTCAGCCAATGTTTTACAGCAGATTAATTTCTAGTAAATCAAAATTAATTTGATTTAATTGGAAATTAACTGAAATATGAATTATAAATATTTCAGAAATCTCTGCATATTTATTTTTCAAAAACAAAAATTTTAGTTTGGAATTTTTCAAATTCTAAGTAAACTGCTCAGTTGTTAATTTACATCCTTAATATGTAAAATTAACACAAGGCATAATTAAGTTGTTCAAAAGTCTATAGAGAACTGAGTTCTCGATAATTCTAACTGACTTATCGACAAGTCATTTTAAGACTTCTCGAGTGAGTTCTCGACAAGTCAATTCACTGACTTCTCCAGTGACTTCTCGATAAGCTTTATTATGACTTATCGATAAGTCCTTGTAGAGTTCTTTAGTAGTGTTAAATTTACAGAGTTCTCTACAAGTATAATTTTTTGACTTCTCAATAACTCAAAACTGAAATAATTTAACTTAATAAATTATTGTGGTAAAATACTTTTGGCAAATTTATTCTAATTTTATTTAAATTTATTCAAATAAAAGTTGGAATTAATTCAGTCCAATTTTGGAAAAACTGGGTATTTATATGACATCTCGATAAGTCAATTTTTAGTTCTCTATAAGATTAATTTTAAATGAGTTCTCGATATGTAATTTTATTTCTTAAAATGACTTCTCGATAGAATAATTTCAAACATCTATTTTTGAGTTCTCGACAAGTCATTTGCTTTTACAATAAATACCTAAACATCTCGATACATATACATACTTACAATTTTCGAGATCTCAAGTGACCTAGCCTTTCAAGAAAAAACCGATTTCTCTCTCGTTTTCACTCCTTTCTCACAAATTTCTTTTACCCACTAAATTTTATACTCATATCAATGGAAGCCAACAATCTTGTACCCTTCATCCCTGGGGAGACCATCTTTCTTGCATTTCTGGATGCAAATCAAGCACCTGAAGCTTTTCAATGCTTTGTCAAGTTCCTTTCTGAGACCTACTTGGTAGGTGATCTTACTGCTAATCCTATGTTATATTTGGATGTGTTAGGGGATTTCTAGAACACAGCAATAACAAGGACAATTGTGCATGAGAATCAAGCTGCAACCATAGGGATAAACTGCACAATCAAGGATAACAGGTGGAGATTCTGGAGGATGATGTCAATATGGCTTTGGGCATTCCTACTGACAAACTGGTGGAGGCTCCAACTCAGGATGAGTTGTATGAATTCATGGACTTCATCAATTATTCTGAGAGGATTAATCTGGCTAGCATGAACAAGAAGTATCTAAGGAGGAAATGTTTATTCCTGTTTGACTCTGTGATAAGGGCATTCACCTGCAGGAAGTTAGGATTTGACAACATATGAAGTGTTGTCCAGAAGCTGGTCTACTTAATGGCCTTCCACAAACAGATAAATGTAGGACACTATATACTGAAGGAGCTGAGCACCAGGCTCACAATGCCATTGGAGTCAAGAGGTAAGGAGATTTTTCTACCTAGATTTATTATGTTAGATTTAAATTATAAAATTAATGACATACATATGCTAGAAGGTGTAAACAGGACACTAATTGGCAACTATAAGCAAGTATCCAAAATTTTATTTGGATCACTTCTTACTAAGAATAAGATTCTAGTAAGTCTTAAGTTAACACCTTTCATGATTGAAAGATTTAAGACTTACCCTTATTCTATGCCAGACATGAGAACTAGTGCAAGTCAACCTAGTGCAACAATGGTTCCTGAGCCTGTGGAAGCACAAACACAGGCACACCTACAGGAACCTACCCATGTTGAGCCCGTTCCTTTAAAACCTGTAGAAGCTAGGAAACCAACCACCTCATCTTCTCAAAAGGATGAGGTGGGTAAAAAGAAGAGAAAGGGGGTAACCTTAGCAGTTATAACTGAGAGTTGTGAGGATCAAACGGGAGTTGAGTCACCCTTGGTTAAGAGATCAAGAAAGAGTAAGAAATCTGAGCTGACCACTCAAGCCACCTTCGTATCCTCCCAACAGGATGCAGTTGTAAAAATGGGGACTAAATAGACTCTGGATACATCCTCTCAACAGGGTGTGTCTATTGAAAAAAGCATTCACCCCAATGCACTTTGTACAGAGTATGCACAGCCTGTACCTGAAGCAATTCAAGCGTATGGCAGGAGGAATAAGGATGGCACACACAGTGAGGGCACATCTTTTGAAGCTCCCTCAATTTTTCAGGGGAAGTTTCCAACACTCACATCTGAGCAACAATCTCTCATATCTCAAATTTCTTCTCTACCAACAGCACTTGAATCTAATTCTCAAGTGCAAGCTAAACAAGTGACTTGGTTCAAGAAACCTTGCTTACCACCCATACACCTCAATTAGATGGTGAGAGGCTACTAGCTGGGGTAGACCTTGATGACACTATCAAAACCATGGGGGATTTATCAGTTTTTATTGAAGACCCCATGGAGATACTAAATGCACCTTCATGTACAAATCAATCTTCACAGACTATAAGGTTTGAGGGTAGTACTCCTAAGGGGGAGCTATCTAAATTCTGTCCAATTCAATTAGAGGTTCCTCATATAGGAACAACTCCCCTCAAAACCCTAGCAGAAATTGCTTTGAAAGTTGATGCTAGGAGTACAATTGCCAATGATCGTGTTATAGGGGAGGCAAGTCCATCACATTCATGTGATAGTGCTTTGCAAGAAGCACAAGGGTTTGAGGTTGGTGTACATCACAGTAACCCAGTCAAATCCCCTCCAATTCAATTGGAGGTTCCCACTACAAGTGGAGGACAACACACTGTCATAAACATAGAGCAATCTGTGAGTAAAATTGTGACTTCAGTCACAGGTGGTTCTGACTCACAACCCTCCACATCTCAAATACACCTCATCTCTCAATGGCTCCAAGACACTGAAAATCAACCTTCCACTATTAAAGATTTAAGAGTTGATCAACTTGGAGGCCTAGCACAGATATCCCATCAACTACTCACATCAAATATGTCCAACCAGAACTACCAAGCTATCATGCTCACCTACCAGACTGATGTTGAAGAAAATCAAGCAAAGATTGTTGATGAAGCTGGTCAGGATGCCAATTGTGATGCTTGACTGGATAAGGACTTCTCCATTGAAATGGATGTTGTGTTGGCCAAGTTCATGGAAGAGTACATTACATTTCTGGGAAGCAGTGTTAGATCTCTAACTCCACAAGAGGTGTATGATGCCATCAATGATGTCTATAAAGCTCAAATCAAGGCTTTCCACAACTTTGGAAAAGCACTTCAAATCACATTGAATGGACATCAGGACAAGATAATGAAAATGGTCAGAGAAAAGATGGATCAAATCATCCCTTCTCAAACTAAGATCAAAAACAAATTCAAAATCTTCTCAAAACAGATGTCAAGGTATGATCTTAGTGGGATTGATAAAAGGGTAACTCAGCTTAAAGAATCATTTGTAGCCTTGCACAAAGTAGTTCAAGATCACGTCTCTAAGTCCAATGATACAATGTTAAAGTTGGATCAAATGCACATTGCAAGGCACACTGCAAGATACACTCCTTCACATTTGGTCACGGTTGAAATTCAGAAATTTGTGCAAGCTACTTTTGGACAATCTACTGTTATCTCTAATGCAAGCTCCTCTTCACAAGACATTCAAGACCTCAAGACTCAAGTAGCTTCTCTGGAAACCTCCAATGCACCTCTGAATGCTCAAGTGCAAGCTTTGACTTCACTAGTTCAAAGTCAACAGTCAATATCAAGACCTGGTGGACTCTCACAAGCATCTCCAAATGCAAAACTGTTGCTTTGGGAACCATAATGGGAAAACTCAACATATCACTACCTTCACTTCCTAAACAGATTAGGCCAGAAATTCCAACTCCCCTCCTCATGCCTGTCACCAAGACTAAGGGGGAGATTGAGGCTAGAATTCAACAATCTAAATCTAAGGCTAAAGAGACTATTCAAACTGGTCAAAGCTCAAATGCTAAAATTGATGTTGGAAAGGAAATACTTCAAAGGGCTACAGAAGAACCAAATCAAGATCAGGAATTTAATGACCTTCTTGCAGCACTAAGAGTTTCTCTTAAAGAAACTATGTGACTTGCAAGAAAGCTTTGGCCAAAAACATCAACTTCATAAGGGTAGTGGTAGTAAAGATTGATAACTTTCTGCAGAATAAGATTGTCATGAACATCAATGATTGTAATAACCCCCAAAATTTTGAACTTTTTGTAACCCTTATGAATAGTGTTTTTGCTGAACAAGAAAACTTTTCATGCCACACTATGTAGGGGTTTTTATATGGATATTCTGAGATTTTATTAGTACTCTATATGGTATATAAGTGTATGTAAAGATCGTCAGAATCCAATTTCGAACACTTTGATTTTTCCCGGAAATCCACTAGATACGGAAAGAATTGAGTATAAGGTAACAGGATAAAAAGGATTTAAATTAAAGGATTATAAGAGAGGATCATAAAAGGATTATAATGTATTGAGAAAGGTTAAGGAAACCAAAGTAATAAGATCCCGAGTATGATCCCTCAAACGAGAAACGAGAACGAAAGTTAAGCGAACCGTATAACTGATCAGTGGTCATTAGGCAAACAATTAGGAAGTTAATCAAGGAGGTTAGGGATGATGAGGTCATCCAACCAATAAGAAGAGGGCAAGTAAGGGATGATGACATCACAAGGTGACATAAGCATGACATAGGGGGAAGGAGGTGTGGATGAATGATAACCACACAAAGTTCAAGGTTAATAAGGTAATTAACCAAAATCTAATCAAAAAACAACCAAGCTAAGCTAAACAAATCACAAACACAAAATCATTTCATTTCTTCAACCATTGCTCTCGGCTTTTCTCTCCATTTCAAGAAGAAGAATTTCAAAATTCAAGTTCCAAGCTTCCTTAATTGGTAAGATAATTATCTAGTACTCCTTATGCATAGATATAGCTATCCTATAAGTTTAAGCCTCCAAATCATTCACAATCTTCTCCAAGAAATCAATGAAGAAGATAATGAATAGTGATTTCAAGATTTTTAACTTGATTTTTCTTATTTTTCCTTTAAGATCCAAGCATCCCTAAGACATCTCAAGGCTTCTTAAGGCTTCCTAGCTACTCCAATCACTTCAAGGAAGGTATAACATCTCCAAATTCCTAGCTTTACTTTGTATATTAGGATGATTTTGGTTGTTATGGTAAAAGAGTAGCTTGATGCTTGTAGGTTTAGAGTTTGAGTGGGAGTTGTAGTGAATTGAATGTTGAATCTTGTTGATTAGTAAAGGACTTAAATATAGATTTAAATTCATGTTGAGAATAACATAAATTGGAGAACTTGGGGTGTTGGGGCTGTTGTAGTGTGATATGAATGGATTTTGGTTCTATGAATGAATTGGGGTTGATTGGTGGTTGATTTGGAATGGTATAAATTTGGGAAATCGCGTAAACATAGCCGTCGTAATGTCCGATTTAATTTAGACTGCTTTTGTTCATAACATTAGGACCCGAGAACTCCCTGCTAGGTTTTGACCATTGCCATGTTTAGATAGTTCATGTTACGAGCTTCGTTTTGATATGTGGTTCGTTTGATTCCGATGTACGGTTTAGGAGAAACGGCCGTTTTAAGTAACGACGTTTCGCGAACGAACCATTACCCCTCGCCTTACTTTGAAACATAGATTAAAGACCTTAAAGGACTAATTGGAGTATGAAACAATTATGTTAAGTGGATTAGGCAGTTGGTAAGGTACTCGCGAAAGAATCGCCTTAAAACTCGTAATGGTTAATTTATTAAAAATGGTGGAGCCGAGGGTACTCGAGCGACTTAAGAGAATCAGTAAGCGCAAAGCGAGCGTTAGAGTCTAATTTGGTTAAAGTAAAGATTTACAAGTGACTTTGTTTTAATTCCAACTTATATGTTGTTTATAGGTTACCAGACTCGTCCCGAGCCATTTGTAACCCCCAGTCGCTCAAACAAGTTTTCTACCCGTATAACTGTTGTTGTGATGTATATGTGTATATGTGTATATGCATGATCTTGTGATAAATGCATATTTGTTATTAGCAAATTCTTGCGATATATTGTAGCATGTGATATGGTATATATGCATGCCTGTTCCGTATTCTTGATTTATAAATCTGTTGGTTCAAATGCTTATTAGTTGCATAATACTTATGCTAGAGATAAGCAGTAGTTGTGTATACCCTTAGTATAGGGGACCCAAAGGTGAACATTTTCTAAAACCGGGAGTCGATGTTCCCGAGTATATATATATATATTATATATATATATATTGATATAGTTTTCAAAATTATTAATCGAATAAGGTTTATTCGATAACTTTTATTTTATTTAATGAATATTATTACGAATATTCATTCGAGGGCTTATGACTCCTTTTATTTTATTAAATGAATATTATTTTGAATATTCATTCGAGGGCTTATGACTCAGTTTATATTAATTAATGAATATTATTTGAATATTCATTTGAGGATCTATGACTCCGATTATTTGCTGAGATATATTCTTTATTTTATTAAAGAATAAGGTGTCGATAATCAAACTTATCTTTGATTATTCAAATAAAGATAGTACTTTCGTATAAATATATCTTTGGTTATTTAATACTCATTTCAAGTATAAGTTTTACAACTTCTACCTCAATTATTTGTATAAAGATTATTCTTTATGGGAATATTATTTAAATAATAATATTCAGATATTTTCTAATATATTGGGACTGATTTACTTTATTAAATCAGCATTACTCCAAACACTCTTTAAAGTGTTTTCGAGTCTTTAAAATGATTTTTAAAAGTTAGAGCGGATCCCAAAACTCATTTTTGTATATTTAAGATCCTCCTTTTTTTAAAGGGGATTTAAATACTCGCTCAAAACCAGATGGATCCGGTTCTGTGGTGTATTTTATATTCGCAACAAGGTTGCGGTTTTGGTAAATGAATTGATTACTTACCCAACGTTCGGGAAGTAAGTCCATCTATCGAGTCGGCATAAGCAACATGGGCTCAGTGGGCGTCCATGACAGTGTAAGTGGCTCAGTGGGAGTCCATCAAATGTGTAAGTGGCTGAGTGGCAGTCCAGCATAAGGTCCTATTACGACCAGGGTGATGACCAGTGGGGAATTCGTCCATCTACTAGTAGAAAAGGTTACTTATTGGTATCTTTGCCACAATTCTTTTCCCTTCCAAAAATTCATTGGATGTTACAAACTCTGTTCATACTTTACATGACAGAGGTTTTCAGGAACTGTATAAAGAAGATATATATGTGGATATATATATCGGAACTTAATGAAGTATATCACAACTTCATTTCCTTCAGAAATACTTCAAAGATTTAATCTATTCAAATCTTGTCTCGTAGTCTCATCTATGTGATGAACTATTGAAAGCTCATTATACTTTGAACAGTGGTAGTTCAAGTAGCTTTATAAATGATATAAGTATAGTGAAGTATTTGGTAACTTCATCCCTTGTTTTTGCTTATATCCAGTAAGTAATTATCTTATACTTGATAAAGGATTCTAGTAAGTTATCCATTTAGATACTTGCATTATTGTTTACACTATATATTATCTTGCGAGCTGTAATGCTCACTCTTTCTTTATTTCTTCATCGCACAACAACAGTTAGGAAAGATGGTCAGACTCAAGCAGACCCAGCGCAAGAGCGTGGGAAGCGCCCCACGCCTTCCCGTTGAGATCATAGCTGCTATAGCTGCAGAGGTAGATCTATCTGTAGATCAGACCTTCTACTTTTGAGAATCAATTATGTATAATTATAACTTGTGACAGATAATGGCAATTAATTGTAAACTTATTAAGTAATCATTTTGGGTTGTAATAACTTTTAAATTATGGATTCAAAGACTTGTACCTATTTCAATTTCATCTCTGAGACTATAACGGGATGTGGTGTGTGTTAGTATGGGGTCACAGCATAAGGTTAACTATTATTAATTAAGTGAAGTGATATTGTGGAAAGAAAGACCGTGACGACCCGGATCCCTGACCCCGGATCTGGGGGTGTTACAATGATGGTGGTGTGGAAAGGTGCATTCAGGTGACTCTCACAAATCTCTAAACTCTAAAAGCATCTAAACTTGATGTGATGATTAACAGAGTAAATCCAGTCATTCAAGAAGATACTCAACTTCTCCAAGAGCTTAAGAAGGCACATATAGAAGCTTTTCCAGAAGCCTATCTATATCCAAATCAAGGAATAGTTTACATCTTCCCAATGACCAAAGAAGCCAGACATCTTTTTGTTCCCAAACATTGTGTAAGATCAAACATGAGGTTGATCATGACATTGCAGTCTGACTTGAAGCACAAAAAGAACAAGAAGCATGAAGATGTGGAGATGATAAACATTTTGGAGAGATATCTTGTGAACCCTAACACCATGTTGCCAAATACACATTACAATCAAAGAAAAGACAATGATGATGATGAGCAGAAGGATGACAAGCCGAAACCTTCTGGCTCAAATCCAAGTCAAGCTTCTAAAGCAACTGGCAGTAAGGATAAAAGTCAAGATGAAAAGAAGAAGTATGATGGGAAGAAGGGAGGTGACAACAAAGGGGGAGAAGAGAGAAGGAGTAAGAAAAAGCATGACAGCTCAGGCTCAAAACCACATCAAACCCTGAAAATCTAAACACAACTAGCTCAAACCTCAGCTCAACCTTCAACATCAACTATCTTAAACATCAAACCACCTCAAACCTTAAAGCCTAAATTTCTATTCAAGCAAAATGCTAACTCTTTCCTAAAAATTCCAATCACCACAAGCCAAACATCTCAAAAAAAAAATCTCAGTCCTGCCTTTTGTCAAACCATCACATAAAACTCATTTCAAGACTGTTGGGAGAATACCTAAGAAGGCCAAGTCTACTGAAAAAATAGAAGTTACTGAAAGGGCCATCTGGAACTGCTTTAAGAAAAGTGACTTTCTACCTTTAAATTGGTGTATCTCAGCTGAAGATTATTTACAACATCTAGCTGAAAAAATAGTTAGAGTATGGGTTGTATCTCTGAGGGAAGTTAGAATTTATTTTAAAGATGGGTCCTTCACCTTCCTTGCGATTTACTGGATTCTATTTCTCCCACAGAAATTAAAAGAATGATAAGTTTGCTAAAGGACAAGGATACTGCTACAAGGGCATGGAGATCAATTCTAGCTGAATGGTTAATTACAAGGGAGGAAACAAGAAAAAGAAATGAGGCTGAATCTAAAGAGAGAAGGATGAAGTATGATGAATAAATAGAGATGTTCATAAAGAGATCAGAAGAGCTCAATGCCAAAGGAATGAGTAGAATCTCAAAGGATGGGAAATTTCTAAATAATAATGCTGGTGGATTCTCAAGATTTAGGATTGATTTACTAGACAGTGGTTATCAAAAGGTAGCAAGAAAAAAACTTGTACAAGCTCAAAGTGGAACACCTATTATAGAAGAACTTGAAATTCTTAATCACTTAAAGGATCTCCTTAGAGAAGAAACAGACATAAAAACTGTCTTTACCTTATACTTGTAACAATTAAAATTTATAAATCTCCAAATGTATAAAAGTTGTGATGCTATCAAGCTTTATGTATTAATTTCATTTTCCATTTTTTAAGCGGTTAGTCTTGTTAACATGCATGAATTTATGTGAAGCAATCTTCTCACAAATTGGGGGAGATTTGTAACGTCTGAGAAATTTACGTCTATATTATATCATATTTATAATAAATTATGTGTATTAATGTGTCATTTTGTGTAATTATCTGTCAAACCCTAATTGCTACGTGTTATGTGCATCATGTGTCATTCCGGTATTTTTAAGATATTTTTCAGATACTTTGTTTTTCATTTATCGCTTTCATTTCAAACGTTTTACGACCCAAACCATGATTTTAAAGCAAGTATTTTCAATAAAATAATGGGCCTTATTTTTCATCAAACAGCTTTTACCATCGCATTATTCTGAACATTTAGGCATTTTATAAATTTTCTCGTTTTACGAAAAATGACTTTTCCGGGCCCCATTGGGTGTTAAAAACCCCAAAAAATTCATATTTTTATTTTTATAAAATTATAGGACTTTTATTTATACCATTTCTTTGTATTTTTGCATTATTCACAATTTTTGGGAAATTTTGGCATATATATTGCATATATAAAATAATTATAAGTTAAATTTTAATACTCAAAAATTACAAAAATTAGGGCCAAATATTTTTATTAGGAGTGTAATTAGCCCCTTAATTTTATTTAGGGGTATTATTTTTTATAGTATAAATAGCCTAATTTCTATTAATTAATTACTAATTAATTATAAAAATTCAGCAAAAATTCAAAAAAATCCCCAAATTCCCAGAATTAGGGTTTGGTGTTCTTGATTTCAACCGGAGATTTGAACGTGATTCCGACCTCCAAATCATACATGTAAGTAGTCGTTGCAAATCTCTTGATCTCTACTTTCGATTGGTATAATCAATTTCATGTTCTATAGCTTCGAATTTCAATTCGATTTTTAGGGTTCTTGAGCTAATTTGGGTATTTACAAATCGTTGTGTTTTGGTTGATGAGAGTTATATGAATAGATTTCCCAGGTTGTGTAGATGATTATACATATTTTTAATTGATTTTTCTATTCCCGGATTTGTGATTTGTGTTTTTGAGTTTTCAACCCGTTTTTGAATTCGGGTTTTTAGTTCGAATGATTGTTTGATGTTTCTGTTGCCATGAATGAGTAGATCATCGTTTTTACAATCGATTGGTACCATAATCGTTGTGTTTGGATACCGTTTTCGGGTTGCCGGAGTTTGCAACGAAGCTCTCCGGCCGTTGCTCTGTTCTAGCCGGAGAAGACGTCACAGGGGTGGGTGGAGAAGGAGGATGGCCGGGAAGAGTAACTGCAACGATGGTGAATGAATTGGCAGTAAAATCGAACAAAAATCATGTGGTTTGGACCAGGAATTAACTTCGTCGGGATTGAGTTCCGGTGGCCGGAACCTCGCCGGGTTCTGGGATTGTGAAGAACACCGGCGGGTGTTCTTTCCAACCCGGACCCGACCCGGTTGGGTTTTAGTCAACCCGGTTTCGATCCTGAATTCCCCTAAGTTGATTTCTAGAAGTGTTCTTCACAATCCCAGAACCCGGCGAGGTTGGGTTTTAGTCAACCCGGTTTCGATCCTGAATTCTCCTAAGTTGATTTCTAGAAACTGTTTTTGATTATTTAACTATTTAGTTTTAATTTTATAAATTTAGAAAACAGTTTTTAATTCTGAAATTCTAATAAAAATTATATTTAAATTCTGAAAATTTACATTAATAATTCCTAAATTATTTTATTAATTTATAAATTCGAATTTAGTTATTTAATTAATTATTTAATTGTTTATCTAATTATTTATCTATTTACTCATTATTTAGTAATTAAGTAATTAATTAATAATTAAGAATTAAAATTAATTGAATATTATGATTAAAGATTCGATAATTAGATAAATAAAACGAGTAACTCGTATCTATACGAGTAATTGAACGATGAGTTAGATTATTATTATTCGAGCGATAGTTAGTTATACGAAGAATATCAGAATAATTATTCGTAACGAATAATTAAATACAGATAATCAATTAAATCGTATAAGTTGTAATAATAACCGTAATAATTCAATAATTATACAAGAAATGCGAGTAACTCGTATTTATACGAATAGTGGATCGTTGAGTTGGATAATGATTCGAATAATACTTATTTATTCGATAAATAACGTAACAGCTAGTTGTATCGATTATTTATTTGTAAATAATCGATCTAATCGAATAAGTAATAATAAATTGAAAATATTTGTAATAAATTGTAATTAATCCTAATAATTAGGGATTAATTATTCTAAATGCAATAATTATTAAATAATTACTTATTAAATATTTATTAGTTATTTATTATTTATTAGTTATTTAAAAATGATTAATTATTTCGATAATTAATCAAATAATTTTCAATAAATCATAACAAACTCATTTTAATTCCAAAAATTATAGAAAAATTATAGAAAAATAATTTTAGTTGACTTTGTTATTTGTTTGATTATCAGTCGAAGTGCGTGCCGAGACGAGCCTGAAAAAAATAGGAAACGAGTCAGATAATGATCAGTTGAGCGATCAGCAAGTCAATTTTGATTCTAAAAATTATTTTAATTATAAAAATGATTATGTGCTTATGTGCTTATGTGTATTATGTGATTAATCGAGTTTTACTTACTAATATATAATATACGAGTCAGTCATAAGCGCATGGGTAGATAATAGGAACGATGTGAAGTCGATTCAAGATGTAATTGGAGTACGAAATGACTTAACCAGTCTATTTTTTCTAACAGGAGCTAAGCCAGCAAGGCAGGTCGAGTAGGTGATAGACGAAGGTGACTTAATTTTAGAAGTCGCGCAGAAGGCAAGTTTTTCCCCTATTCTACTTTTAGAATAGTGATATTTCTTCAGATTCTTATTACGCTTGTACTCTTTTGATTCTCTTGTTCATATTTTATTTCAATTCTTGATTTATCCTTTTCATTTGAATTCATTGTTCATATTCCAATTGTTACTCATAATTATTGATATATTCTGGTGATTAGAATATATCAAAGAATACTGATTGTTCCGGTTGCTGTTCCAGGGACTGGATAATAATACTTTGGGGATTAAGTTTACTTAATCCTAAGGACCGGGACATAACCGGATCCTTGAGATGGGCCGTAGTGCCTGGGTGCCCGATTAGATCTATATACTAAGATATAGATCTGCACTGTATCCTGGCTGATCAATAGGGTATAGATGCGAACTTGTGTCCAGTTTAGTTCGTTTGTATTCGCCAGTAATGGCCTTCTTTCTATTCTTATGGGGTTATATCTTTACAGATGTACCCGGGTTACAGATTCATTTAAATTGGTTTAACACTGTTTATATTTTACTGACTTGTTGAGCAATTTTTGGCTCACCCTTTTTGTTGTTATCCACCTTATTGTTTTCAGTTAAGAAGGAATATGAAACCCATCAGGACTCGAGTGGTAAAGAAGCGTGTCAAGCCTCAGGATCCTCTCATACCCAAAGTGTTGATCCCAATCCAGGAATAAAGCTTTGAGTTTCCCGAAGAGGTGGTGTGTAGATAGTTAGTGCGTTTCTTTGAATAAAAGATGAACTTAGTTTAAAACTGATTAGACAATGGTTTGTAATAAAAAGAGTTTGTGAGATTTTGGATTTGGTTTGTAATAAAGTAGTTAGTGGTTCTTGTTTTCATACTTCAACCTAAAAAGATCCTGGTTAGTGTTAAAGGGGCTTAGACTCATTTCTTATTATTTGTTAATCAGATTGAACAGGTTTGGAGATTAGCTAGTAACCCCCAGACTTATGCCCCGGGTCTGGAGGGTGTTAGAGGTTTGGCATCAGAGCTGTAGGTTTGGTCCCTGAAAACAAGAACATCAGGGTTAAGATAAGATAGGGAGATCACATAGGATAGGAATAGTCAAATAGGAAGAGAAGTGTTAGGATTTAGGTTAGATTAGAATAGGGAAGTATAAATCTTAGGATTGTTCAGTGACCTTTCTTCTTTCTTTATATTATCAGGTGGCAACATCAGGTTATTCGGCTTCTTCTGAGAGGACAGTCACCGGGCCAGTAGCACCAGTTGTATCTCAAATATCTGAGTTCATGTTTCCTCCTCTACCACCTCCACCACCATTGCCACAGGAGCCAGTACCTCCAGGACAGGGGATAGTCCATGACCCTATAGAGATGTTTGATCCCTTTGATTTCTTTGAGCCGATGGTTCCACTACCGGTAGAGCATCAGTTTATACTAGGGATTGAGCCGGAGCTTCCACCACCACCAGTATTGCCTCCTATACCAGTGCATGCCCCAGAGCCAGACGTATTTCAGATGATTCCAGTCGAGGGGATGGGAGAGCATGATGTGGATTTACAGTTAGGGTTACCACAGCAGGGTGCAGGTATACCGAGGGTTCCGTTACAGGAGTCAGTGGGTCAGGTTGCACAGCCGCATATGGTACCATACCATGAGTACATGGTTATGAGGGATGATGTAGAGTATTGGAGAGCACAGTGCAGAGAGATTATATATTTATTTGACCAGAGAGACAGAGGACCGTTACCGGCCCTACAGCCAGATTACTTTATGAGATAGAGATTACAGTCGGTTTTGATGAGTGCCACTTGGGAACTCGATGATTTGACCCATGAGGGACCGCCTTCTTTCGCAGAGTTCTACAGGATATTCCGCTTAGCACAGAATTTGGTTCAGGCACTTAGGGAGGAGCTGAGGCGTATTCCGCCTGGGTTTTGAGACAGTGACTACAGAATATAGATGTACATAGATGCAGCTTAGTATGATATAGTAAGTAGTATATATGTGTGTAACAGTAGCTTGACCTGTAGTAGTAGTTTGACATGTAGTAGTAGTGTGACTTGTAGCCGCGGTGATAACCAGCAGAGCGAGACTTTTTGTATCAAGCATTTACACCTGAGGCTGGTGTCATATATATATAAAATGAACCTTTTCAAATTTCTTTTATTTAAATTTCAGTCTTTACAGTTTTACAGCATTTACCTTCACTTTATTGTTTTACAGCTTTTAATATTATAAATTCTGTCAAAAAAATAGAAAAAGAGAACAACCATTTTATTTAACTGTTTACATTTTCTGTTTTTATATTAAGCAACTGTTTTCTTTCTTCGAACCATGTTGTTAATACATGATAAATTGTTTTCTTACCTACTGTAAATTATTTATTAAACTGTTAAAGAAACATCACTTGTTTTATTATCAAAAGATGGCACTAAAAAGAAAGACTAGGACTGAGACTTCTAACAGCAATTCTGAAGGACAGACATACGAGACCATGAACCAAATGTTCCATCTGATGCAACAACAGATGGTAATGATGTAACAACAAATGCAGCAACAGCATCAGCAGATTCAACAACAATTGTTACAACAGCCATTTCGTCCTGAGCCCCAAATTCCACCAGCTATACATGTTGTTACTTTTAAGTAGTTTTAGTCGGTTAAACCTCCAGAATTTGATGGGACAGCTGATCCTATTAAGGCTACCACTTGGTTAAAAGAAATAGAGAAAGCGTTTGCACTAGTAAAGATAGGTGAAGACCAGAAGACTGACTTTGCTAGTTATTTGTTGAAAGGAGAAGCAAATTATTGGTGGGAATCTAAAAAGGATTTAGAGGGTGAAGATGTTATTGCATGGGATAGGTTTAAAGAGTTGTTTTTAGAGAAACATTTTTCTAGCTATGTGAGAAATCAAATGCAGATAAAGTTTTTGGAACTGAAACAGGGAAGTATGTCTGTGATCGAGTATGAAGCCAAATTTACCAAATTGGCTAGGTTTGTTCCAGAACAAGTGGATACTGAAGAAAAATGAGTTCAAAGGTTTCAAGAAGGATTACGACCGTGGATCTGTGGATAAGCTGCAGTCTTTGAATTAACAACGTATACCGCCGTAGTCTAGAAAGCCTTGATCATCGAAGGGGAAAGTGAAAGATCTCAAAGGGATAGAGTACAGGGAAGTTTCCAAGACCGCTCCAGCAGGAAGCCGGGATTTCAAGCCCGGAAAAATTTGAATTTCAAAAGGATAGGACCAGGTACCCAGAAAATAGGTAATCGTTTCCAAGCCCCCAAACAACAGAGAATTGTCAGAGTCCCAGTGCCGTACTGCATAACTTGTGGACGCAAGCACACCGGCGTATATATCAAAGCAGATGTGACATGTTTCAAATGCAAGCAGAAAGGGCACTATCTAACGAATGTCCAACAGGAAAGACAACAGAAATTACTTGCTACTAGTGCGGAAAGAAAGGGCATAACACTAGGAATTACAAAGGACCGACAATAGTAGCTAGTATTCCGAAAGTATTAGAATTACCTCCACCGCCGCCTAATCAACCCAGAGAAAAAACTTTCAACATGATAATGAAAGAAGCAGTGCAGAGTCCCAGTGTAATCGCAGGTACGCTTTTGGTGAATTCCGTAGATTCAAAAGTATTAATTGATTCTGGAGCTACCCGTTCATTTATTTCTGAAGAATTTCTTGATAAATTTTATTGCGGAATCAAATGGTTGGGCGAGACGTTAATTATAAAATTAGAGAATGACGACCAAGTTCCAGTAGATCGAGTGTGTCCTACGTGCGATGTAGAAATAACCGGACATCATTTTTCTATAGATTTGATTTCTTTTAAGTTAGGAGAGTTTGATGTCATTTTAGGAATGGATTGGTTAGCTTGTCATAATGCTCAGACCGATTGCGCGAATAAAAAAGTCAAATTACGAACTGCCAAAAATACAACGGTAATGTTCAAGGGCGAAAAATAGCGGAAGAAATTTCTGACAGTGATGCAGACCAAATGATTGCTTCAACAGGGATGTGAGATGTACATAGCTTACATGTTAGATACTGAGAAAGGAAGTCCCAAAATAGAAGACATTCCAGTTGTATGTGAGTTTCCGGACGTCTTTCCAGACGAGCTTCCAGGGTTACCGCCAGATCGAGAAATTGAGTTCACGATTGATCTAGCACCAGGTACAGAACCAGTTTCGAAAGCTCCATATCGAATGGCTCCAGTCGAGATGAAGGATTTATCAACGCAATTGCAAGATCTTCTAGACCGAGGTATCATAAGACCCAGTGTATCTCCGTGGGGTGCACCGGTATTGTCCGTGAAGAAGAAAGATGACAGCATGCGATTATGCATTGACTATCGGAAATTGAACAGGTTCACTATCAAGAATAAGTATCCTTTACCAAGAATTGACAATTTGTTCGATCAGCTAAAAGGAGCCGCATGGTTTTCGAAGATAGATTTACGATCAGGCTATCATCAATTGAAGATTAAATCTGAAGATATTCCCAAGACTTCATTTCGTACGAGATATGGACATTACGAGTTTCTTGTAATGGCATTCGGTTTCACTAACGCGCCAGCATCATTCATGAATCTGATGAACAGGGTATTCAAGAAATACTTGGATAAATTCGTGATCGTATTTATTGATGACATCTTGATTTACTCAAAGACGGAAGAAGAGCATGTTGAGCACTTGAGGACTGCTTTGGAAATTCTAAGGGAAGAGCAACTGTACGCAAAATTCTCAAAATGTGAATTTTGGTTAAAGAAAGTACAGTTTCTAGGACACATCATCAGTAGTAAAGGCATTCAAATCGATCCAGCGAAGATTGAAGCTGTATTGAATTGGGAAAGACCAAAGACACCAACAGAAGTTCAAATTTTCTTAGGATTGGCGGGATATTATAGAAGATTTGTCAAAGATTTTACGAAAATAGCAACGCCGTTGACCAAGTTAACTTGGAAAAGTGAAAAGTTCGTATGAGATGACAAATGTGAAGAAAGTTTTCAAGAGCTGAAGAATCGGTTAGTAACCGCACCGGTACTCGTATTACCAGACGAGCATGGGAATTTCTTCAGTTACAGCGACGCTTCGTATCGCGGATTAGGATGTGTACTAATGCAGAACGGTAATGTCATTGTATATGCTTCGAGACAACTCAAACCTCATGAACAGAAATATCCTACGCATGATCTGGAATTAGCAGCGATCGTATTTGCGTTGAAACTTTGGAGACACTATCTCTACGGTGAGAAATGTGAAATCTACACAGATCATAAAAGTCTAAAGTATATTTTTACGCAAAAGGAACTGAACATGAGACAACGTCGATGACTGGAATTGATTAAAGATTATGATGTTACGATAAATTATCATCCAGGGAAAGCAAATGTTGTAGCAGATGTGCTAAGCAGGAAAGAAAGATTAAGTTGGTTAACTTCATGCGAGGAATTAGCCAAAGAATTTGACAAGTTGGAAGTCAAAATTCGTGTTCCCAATGAATCTACAGAAGCTATCTACGCTATGACTTTTCAACCAGAGTTGCTAGAGAAGATTCGCCGCTGTCAAGAAGAAGTGATGAGTCAAGATGACGACTTAACCGAAGAAGAAATCACAACTCAGAAGGATAATGAAGGAATCCTACGCTTTGCATCAAGAATCTGGATTCCTAACGAGACAGAACTAAAAGAGGAAATATTGTGAGATGCGCACAGTTCAAAGTATTCCATTCATCAAGGAAGTACAAAAATGTATCGCGATCTGAAGGAAAACTTTTGGTGGCCAAATATGAAGAAGGAAATAGCAGAATGGGTAAGTAAATGGTACACATGTCAGCGAGTTAAAGCGGAACATCAACGTCCAAGCGGATTATTACAACTGTTAGATATTCCAGAATGGAAATGGGAACATTTAGCGATGGATTTTATGGTAGGACTACCAAGGATTAAAGCTAATCATGATGCGATATGGGTAATCATTGACATACTAACGAAGTCGGCACATTTTCTACCAATTAACGAAAGATTTTCACTCAACAAGCTAGTGCACTTGTATCTCAAGGAAATTGTGGTGCGACATGGAGTTCCAATATCTATCGTGTCTGATTGAGATCCCCGTTTCAATTCAAGATTTTGGAGACAATTTCAGGAATGTCTTGGAACTAAATTAAACATGAGTACAGCTTATCATCAGCAAACTGATGGGCAAAGTGAAAGAACTATCCAAACAATTGAAAATATGCTACGAGTATGTGCGATTGATTTTGAAGGCAGTTGGGATGAGCATTTACCTTTGGTTGAATTTTCTTACAACAACAGCTATCACGCAAGTATTGGAATGCCACCGTACGAAGCGCTATACGGAAGAAAATGCAGATCACTAGTATATTGGGATAAAGTTGGAGAACGCGAAGTTTTGGGTCCAGAATTAATCTAACAGACTAAAGAAAAGATAGAACTTATTCGAAAACCATTAGATGCAGCGCAAAACAGGCAACACAAATATGCAGACCAAGCAAGGAAGGATTTGGACTACCAGGAAGGAGAACATGCGTTACTCAAAATATCGCCATGGAAAGAATTAACCAGATTTAGCAACAAGGTAAGTTGAAGCCACGATACGTAGGACCATTTGAAATTTGGAAGAAAGTGGGAAAAGTTGCGTACGAATTAGCCTTACTGCCTCATATGCAACATATTCACAATGTGTTCCATGTGTCAATGCTTAAGCGATATAATTCTGATTCTAGGAACGTAATCGAGTATGAACCTGTAGATATCCAACCTGATTTGTCTTTTTTAGAACAGCCGATAAGAATTTTAGATCGGCGAGAGAAAGTGTTGAGAAATAAGTCTGTATCTTTAGTGCGAGTTTTGTGAAGAAACTTTATGGTAGAAGAATTAACTTGGGAACTTGAGAGTGAAATGTTAGAGAAATATCCTTATTTGTTTTCATAGCAAGATTCTGAGGACAGAATCCTATTAAGGGGGAAGGATGTAACGTCTGAGAAATTTACGTCTGTATTATATCATATTTATAATAAATTATATGTATTAATGTGTCATTATATGTAATTATCTGTCAAACCCTAATTACTACGTGTTATGTGCATCTTGTGTCATTCCGGTATTTTTAAGATATTTTTTAGATACTTTGTCTTTCATTTATCGCTTTCATTTCAAACGTTTTACGACCCAAACCATGATTTTAAAGCAAGTATTTCAAATAAAATAATAGGCCTTATTTTTCATCAAACGGCTTTTACCATCACATTATTCTGAACATCTAGGCATTTTATAAATTTTCTCGTTTTGTGAAAAATGACTTTTCCGGGCCCCATTGGGTGTTAAAAACCCCACAAAAATCACATTTTTATTTTTATAAAATTATAGGACTTTTATTTATACCACTTTTTTGTATTTTTTCATTATTCACAATTTTTGGGAAATTTTGGCATATATATTGCATATATAAAATAATTATAAATTAAATTTTAATACTCAAAAATTATAAAAATTAGGGCCAAATATTTTTATTAGGAGTGTAATTAGCCCCTTAGTTTTATTTAGGGGTATTATTTTTCATAGTATAAATAGCCTAATTTCTATTAATTAATTACTAATTAATTATAAAAATTCAGCAAAAATTCAGAAAAATCCCCAAATTCCCAGAATTAGGGTTTGGTGTTCTTGATTTCAACCGGAGATTTGAACGTGATTCTGACCTCCAAATCAGACATGTAAGTAGTCGTTGCAAAGCTCTTGATCTCTACTTTCGATTGGTATAATCAATTTCATGTTCTATAGCTTCGAATTTCAATTCGATTTTTAGGGTTCTTGAACTAATTTGGGTATTTACAAATCGTTGTGTTTTGGTTGATGAGAGTTATATGAATAGATTGCCCAGGTTGTGTAGATGATTATACATATTTTAATTGATTTTTCTATTCCCGGATTTGTGATTTGTGTTTTTGAGTTTTCAACCCGCTTTTGAATTCGGGTTTTTAGTTCGAATGATTGTTTGATGTTTCTGTTGCCACAAATGAGTAGATCATCATTTTTACAATCGATTGGTACCAGAATCTTTGTGTTTGGATACCTTTTTCGGGTCGCCGGAGTTGGCAACGAAGCTCGTCGACCGTTGCTCTGTTCTAGCCGGAGAAGACGTCACAGGGGTGGGTGGAGAAGGAGGATGGTCGGGAAGAGTAGCTAGAATGATGGTGAATGAATTGGTAGTAAAATCGAACCAAAATCGTGTGGTTTGGACCAGGAATTGACTTCGCCGGGATTGATTTCCGGTGGCCGGAACCTCGTCGGGTTCTAGGATTGTGAAGAAAACCGGACGGGTGTTCCTGCCAACCCGAACCCAACCCGGTTGGGTTTTAGTCAACCCGGTTTCGATCCTGAATTCTCCTAAGTTGATTTCTAGAAACTGTTTTTGATTATTTAACTATTTAGTTTTATTTTAATAAATTTAGAAAACAGTTTTTAATTCTCAAATTCTAATAAAAATTAGATTTAAATTCTGAAAATTATTA
The DNA here is from genome assembly GCF_009905375.1 of Apium graveolens. Lineage (NCBI taxonomy): Eukaryota > Viridiplantae > Streptophyta > Magnoliopsida > Apiales > Apiaceae > Apium > Apium graveolens. The sequence continues at coordinate 75,913,203 of NC_133654.1, forward strand.
TTAATAATTCCTAAATTATTTTATTAATTTTGAAATTTGAATTTAGTTATTTAATTAATTATTTAATTGTTTATCTAATTATTTATCTATTTACTCATTATTTAGCAATTAAGTAATTAATTAATAATTAAGGATTAAAATTAATTGAATATTATGATTAAAGATTTGATAATTAGTTAAATAAAACGAGTAACTCGTATCTATACGAGTAATTGAACGATGAGTTAGATTATTATTATTCGAGCGATAGTTAGTTATACGAAGAATATTAGAATAATTATTCGTAATGAATAATTAAATACAGATAATCGATTAAATCGTATAAGTTATAATAATAACCGTAATAATTCAATAATTATACGAGGAATGCGAGTAACTCATATTTATACGAATAGTGAATCGTTGAGTTGGATTATGATTCGAATAATACTTATTTATTCGATAAATAACGTAACAGCTAGTTGTATCGATTATTTATTTATAAATAATCGATCTAATCGAATAAGTAATAATAAATTGTAAATATTTGTAATAAATTGTAATTAATCCTAATAATTAGGGATTGATTATTCTAAATGCAATAATTATTAAATAATTACTTATTAATTATTTATTAGTTATTTATTAATTATTAATTATTTAAAAATGATTAATTATTTCGATAATTAATCAAATAATTTTCAATAAATCATAACGAACTCATTTTAATTCCAAAAATTATAGAAAAATCATTTTTGACTCTGATTTTCTTAAATAATTATTTAAAAATTATTTTAGTTTTTAAAAATTAGTAATAATTATTTATATTGAATAATAAATTGAATTATCAGTGTTTAATTGATATTAATTAGACCGTTAGTCCGATTTGGGTGAAACGAAAGCTCTTTGACTCAGAAAAATGAATTCTTTTCATTACAAATAATATTAAGACCTAATTTCTTCTAGAAATTAGTTGACTTTGTTATTTGTTTGATTATCAGTCGAAGTGCGTGCCGAGACGAGTCCGAAAAATTCCGAAAAAAAAAGAAACGAGTCAGATAATGATCAGTTGAGCGATTAGCGAGTCGATTTTGATTCTAAAAATTATTTTAATTATAAAAATGATTATGTGCTTATGTGCTTATGTGCTTATGTGTATTATGTGATTATTTGAGTTTTACTTGCTTATATATAATATACGAGTCAGTCATAAGCGCATGGGTAGATAATAGGAACGATATGAAGTCGATTCAAGATGCAATTGGAGTACGAAATGACTTAACCAGTCTATTTTTCTAACAGAAGCTAAGCCAGCAAGGAAGGCCGAGTAGGTGCTAGACGAAGGTGACTTAATTGCAGTAAGTCGCGCAAAAGGCAAGTTTTTCCCCTATTATACTTTCAGAATAGTGATATTTCTTCAGATTCTTATTACACTTGTACTCTTTTGATTCTCTTGTTCATATATCATTTCGATTCTTGATTTATCCTTTTCATTTGAATTGATTATTCATATTCCAATTGTTACTCATAATTATTGATATATTCTGGTAATTAGAATATATCAAAGCATACCGATTGTTCTGGTTGTTGTTCCAGGGACTGGATAATAATACTTTGGGGATTAAGTTCACTTAATCCTAAGGACCGGGACATAACCGGATCCTTGAGATGGGCCGTAGTACCTGGGTGCCCGATTGGATCTATATAGTGAGATATAGATCTGCACTGTATCCTGGCTGATCAGCAGGGTATAGATGTGAACTTGTGTCCAGTTTAGTTCATTTGTATTCGCTAGTAATGGCCTTCTTTCTATTCTTGCGGGGTTATATCTTTGCAGATGTACCCGGGTTACAGATTCATTTAAATTGCTTTAACACTGTTTATATTTTGCGGACTTGTTGAGCAATTTTTGGCTCACCCTTTTTGTTGTTATCCACCTTATTGTTTTCAGTTAAGAAGGAATATGAAACCCATCATGACTCGAGTGGTAAAGAAGCGGGTCAAGCCTCGGGATCCTATCATACCCAAGGTGTTGATCCTAATCCAGGAAGAAAGTTTTGAGTTGCCCGAACAGGTGTGTGTAGATAGTTAGTGTGTGTGTTTGAATATAAGATGAACTTAGTTTAAAACTGATTAGACAATGGTTTGTAATAAAAAGAGTTTGTGAGATTTTGGATTTGGTTTGTAATAAAGTAGTTAGTGGTTCTTGTTTTCATACTTCAACCTAAAAAGATCCTGGTTAGTGTTAAAGGGGTTTAGATTCATTTCTTATTATTTGTTAATCAGATTGAACAGGCTTGGAGGTTAGCTAGTAACCCCCAGACTTATGCCTCAGGTCTGGAGGGTGTTACAAGATTGTTGTGCAAGACATTCATGTACTTTAACAAGACTAAGTCAAATTGACAACCCTAAGTAAGTTGTATTGTAATCTCAGTTTGCATTTATACTTATAACATTTAAAATTTGTAAAAATATAAAAGAGCGGACTGAAGTCTTTTTATTTAAACAGTATCAAGCCTAAGGATTCTATCTAGAAGAAGATCAACAAGATCATGCCTCAGAAGAATTATGAAGAAGCTTGGAGTTGAATAAATCTGTTTGGATAAAAATATTCTAAGTCAAAGATCTCTACAAGACACAGATTTAGTGTTATAAAGAAGTCACTTGAGAACTCCAAATGACTTATCTTGAAGTCAGGAAAGCTTATAGAGAACTCAGAGAGATGTCGACAAGCCAAATTGAAGACATGAAGATTGGAGATATCGACAAATCATTTCTTTACTAGAGAACTCAGAGTTATCGACAAGTCAACATTCACTAGAGAACTCTGAGTTATCGATAAGTCAAATTTCACTAGAGAACTCTGAGATATCGATAAGCCAAAATTCACTAAAGAACTCTGAGTTATCGACAAGTCAAATTTGACTAGAGAACTCTGAGTTATCGATAAGTCAATAAGCCACTAGAGAACTCAGAGATATCGATAAGTCAAAGTGAAGATATGAAAACTAGAGATCTCGACAAGCCAAATTCTCTTATAGAGAACTCAAAGACTTCCACAAGTCAAATTTACAATGGAGTATTAGAGATCTCAATAAGCCAATATATTTATCGAGATGTCAAGTTCTCTATAGACTAAATGGAGATCTCGAGGTAAAATCTCAAAGTACAAAATTGCAGACCAGTTCAATATCCAAGATTTACAATCAACAAACAATCCAACCAGCTGGATTGACAAGTCTACAAAAAGCAGCTTGAAGAGTGTGCAAGATCAAGGGTGAAGATTAACTGACAAAGGAAGATCAAAGTTAACACAGTATGCAAAGATATGCTAAGCCAGAAATGGAAGATATATTTTTCCTTAAATGGAAATGACAAGTGACAGTTTACTAAAGTTAACAACATGTCTTATTATACACTGTGTAAACCAGCAGTTAACTAAATTATAAAGTTAACACTTGTCCTTTGTAAGTTGTAACAATTTAGATCAGGAACTCTTGTATTCTCTCAAGAAAAAAGCTAAGCTCTTTATCAACAAAGAGCCTAGAAATTTTGTAGCAAAATAATATTAATTTTAATATAAAATTAAGTGAGTTTTTAAAGATCTGTGTTTTTCGTTATTACATGTTTAATTTCTGTATGAACATATTTCACTACAACATTTGATTCACTTTGTTCACAACCACAAACAGTTCAAGAAAAGCATAAAAATACAAAAACACATTCACTCCCCCCCCCCCGCTCTCTGTGTGTAATTCATTACCTAACAATTTGTTATTTCCATTCATTTTGAAAAAAAAGCGGGAAATTTCCCGCCCAAACCATTTACTAAATTCGACCAAAAATGGTCGAATTTATTTTTCCAAAATTTAAGTTATTGGTGGAAAGTTTCCACTTTTTTTAGCAGAGTACTAAATTCAACCGAATAAAAAGTCGGTCGAATTTAGCTGTTAAATTCGACCGAATAAAAAATCGGTCGAATTTAGCTGCTAAATTCGACCGATTAAAAACGACTGCTCCTTAATTCGACTGTAAATGGTTGAATTTACCTGTGTCCCTTAAATTCGACCAAATACAGTAGAATTTAGCCCGAGACATTTTTAGTTGGTCGAAAATATCATGAGTTTCTTGTAGTGTTTGTTCATAATATAGTCTATTCTACTTGCTTACTACAAAAAACATGATAATTTATTGCAATAATTTCTACAACTTAAAATTTATTCCCTATCTTAAATGTTCCATAATGCAGAATATACTATATACGATTGAAGCAATGGTAGTGGGACAAGATGCTACCGGCGACTCTGACAACATACGTACAATCTCATCTCAACGCGTTTGATGTTGCTGAGAAAGGTGATAATCAGCATAGCATAGAAAAATATAAAAAATAGCTTGAGAGTTACTTAAGTTTATATATTTTCAAAATTTATTAGTTAAGTAGGAAGAATGATCTATTCATTTATTGTTGCTGAACTTATTTCTATATTTAATTGTCAAGTACATTTTACAATATTATAATTATTAGCTATATCTCCAAATTAGTTCATTGACTTTTCAAATGCAGAAATTTTCTACAAAGTTAGCAGAATTTTTCTGTAGCTTTTCTGCAAGTAGATTTGCCAATTTTATCCAGTTTTTTGCAGATTTTATGGACATATTTTATAGAATTTTTTTTCAGCATTTTTTATTGCAAGGCGATATGCAGTTTCTAAAATCAGTTTTCCACATTTTTTTGCACAAATTTACAGATTTTTTCTGTAGTTTTTCTGTCAGTCTCTATGCAGTTTTTGTGTGGAATATTATGCAGTTTTTAATCTAGCTTTCTGCAATTTTTTATACAAATTTTACACAAATTTTCTACATTTTTTGTGCAAATTACTATGCAGTTTTTGAATTTAAATTTCTGCAATTTTTTGAGCATATTTTGCAAAACTTTCTGAAATTTTTGTGCGAAATGATATGCAATTTTAAATCTAGTTTTTTTTTTTTTATCGTAGGTAACCCGCAGCCGCTACCTTCGGGTGCGCACTGGGTAAACCCTACGGGTTCACGTAATAGCCTGCAAACCACGTGAACCAAGGTAAACCGCATTTAAGCGACAGGCTCTGACTCGGCATAATCATAAATTCTCCTCCCGTGGGATTCGTACTGTGACCAAGAGGTTAGTTTTCCTCTCTTTAACCAACTGAGTCAACCCTTGCGGGCTAAATCTAGCTTTCCACAATCTTTTATACGAATTTTACAGAACATTTCTGCAGATTACGTTGCAGTTTTTGAATTCAGATTTCTGCAATTTTTGTAAATATTTTGCAGAAATTCTTAGCAATTTTGGTGCAAAATGCTACAAAGTACGGAGAAATTAAAATGTATCCAAGAAATAAGCGTCTTAAAATTTCGTCTCAAAATGGTGATTTTGTAATTATTGAGGAATCGAAAGTTGATTTTGTAATTGCGGAGGTGGTGCGAAGGTTGAATCTGTAAAGCCGCCAAAAATCGGTTACATCCAGGCTCAACAACAATAACAACTTTCATCAATTTAGACACATCGATTACTGAGTTCATGTTTTCCCGAATTAATTACAAGAAATGTACACAAATGATACTGCCATTAATAGATCATGAGCATAAATGGTCCAGACTAATTCTAAACTAATAGGATCATGGTGAAGTCGAAGCTACAATAATTCCCGGCCGTTGGATTACACAAATGATGATCGCAAAGGCATTCAGACAAACGCTGAGATGGTTTAGATATGGGTCATGAACCGAAAGTACTATAGTCTTGGCAAGTCTTGCATATCTTTTTGATCTGAAAAACAACACAAAAAAATGTAGCGAAATATGGCAATACAACAAACAAAAACTAAAAAATTTACAAAACAAATAAATGCAAACAAGAATTTATCATCCAAAAAAAGAACAGAATCGTAGACAAATTGATAAAATCAAAATATATAAAACCAAACCATGATCATTAATTTAATACCATTCATGCAAAATTAATTAACTTTAATAAGTTCATCTAATAAGTCATGAGAATCACATTAAATAAGCAAAGAATAATGAGAGAAGCAACCAGTTTCACGTATTTTTTAAATTTATATTATCATAGATGTTCAATAAAATGTTAAAAATATTGACACATTTAAAATTATTAAAATTTTAAAATTACCGGTGCATCACAGGATTATATGCCAGTATAATGATAACCCGTAGTTCATGCTAATAGTCGGGAACCCCATTCGTTGAAGAAATCAATTCAGGTCATCAAACGCGCCTTGTGAATGTCAAGTTTAATTGTTCAACTAGGGAGACGTTTATCCATCTAACATCTTTTACAATTTTCTCTGGATAATTAAAATATTACTTCTTCTATCACAAAATACAAGTTTTTTTGACTTTTTACCTATATTTTAAGGTAAATAAAAAGAAATAGCTCCACAAATTATTTTTAAAATTTTCTTGTTTTGAATAAAAATATACATATTAAATTTTATTTTTAGAAAAAAAAATTTAGAAAAAAGTATAAGAACATGTAACTTTTATACACCTTAAAGTACGCCGTAAAAAGTCAAAGGATTTAATATTTTGGGATGGAGGGAGTACTTTCTTTATTTTTTTTAATAAAGCTTGACTTTTGCACACATACTTCTAAGTACTTTGACGACATAGTTATATTAATATTTTTTAAAATATTTTTTTATGAATAAATTATAATTAAAATTTTAATTCACAAAAAAATAAGAATTATTATTTTAAATATTTGATCAATGTACTTATAAATATGTGCATAAAAGTTAAACAATATATAAGTACTCCCATTAGCAATAAATGCATTCTATTACGGAGAAATTAAATCAATTATCACAAGTTTCATACATTATGATAAATCATCTTGAAGAAGAATATCATCATTTTGAAAATCAATTTGTGCTCATATGGATACACCCTATAAACCCTTATATGTAACATTACATGGATGATTATGTTGTTCCCCTTTACGTAGTTTACATATCTAATATTTGAGCAGTGTAATGCTGGACGGCGACGCTCTGCAACTGGTTTTTGTTTGTGTATAAATGGAATCATATATGAAGGCCCAGTTTTGGCAAATCTTATAAAGCAGCTTATAAGCCCATAATTATTGACCCAATTTATAAATTGAATTTACAACTTATAAGTTGATAAGTTGAATGTTACCTATTTTTTATTTTTATCAACTTTAGTTTTAAAATATATTTTTTAAAATGTTAATCAAACTTAAAATATAAGAATTAAGATAATTATATTTAAAAATTATTTATTTTAGTTTATTTAAATAAATAAAAAAATTATGATTTATAGGTTAAATTATCCAAACACTTGTATAATTTATAAACATTTATCGACTTAAATTATTTATTTTAAAATTTCTGAAACCGGTACGAAAATGAAAACAATGTTGATAAAGTATATAAGTCGTCCTACCATAGAATCTTTGTACTTAATGTACAACATAGGTTATAACATTGCCATAAATGGATACTAGGAAATTTGTAAACAAACTGAAACAATCCACCGCGAAGAACAGCTAGCTGGCCATCAGTAGTTACTCTCTTTCCCACATTTCGTTCTCCTAAATCTGCATACCAAAAAAAAAAAAAAAGTTAAGTTATCAAACTTGTGCTATAAATGTTCTGCATGAGATCAGGCAGATGCAGTCCATTCTTGTCTGACCATAAATACAAACATACACGCACACATATGTGTCAATGTGTGTAAATGTAGCCTCCTTTGTTTTAATGCGTGTTTGTGTTAAGCTGGTGCGTACCAGATAATAAGATGCACCGTGCTGGAGAGGATGTAGGGTAAGACCCCACTTATCGGTCACCACCGGCTGACCAGATGAGTGTACGAGGACGGCATCATCACCAAATGCTTCTCTCACATTCAATGGTCCTGATGGAACTTCAAATCTCACATCATTTATCGTCACCATTGATTTCCCTGCATGTATATTATCCCCAAAACCAGATTTAAACTGCAGAAAGATCGAATTGTTTGTTTTCTCTCATAAGCCGCTAAACAAATTGAAAATTACGATAACTTCACTATTTAACTCGTTTTTAAGTAAACTCGTATACACACGTTAACCATAATTTAGCTGAAATATGAATATGTATTTATTTCAGATATTAATTTTTACCTTTTCAATTTGACTTTATAAAAGTTGTATAGAATGTGTTTTTAGTCTTTTACTTTATTGTTGTAGTAATTAATTTTCGTACGATGTGTCGCACTATGTATTATAAATATATGGATGCTTATCCATATTAAGCGACTATAGAAAAATCACATTAACAACGATTTTCAGTGATTTTTTACCAACAATGATATATATATTGATAATAATGAATTTATCCGAACATGCAAGGATCTAATTTCCAATCCGTGAATATACTTTTAAAGTGAAAAGTGAAAAACAACCTACCCTGAGCCTAGTTGATAACACGTATAATAAGTCAATATTACAAGAAAAATCATTGAAATGATGACAATATCAGGTTGTCTATTTTGTTACTCGACTCAAGGTACTATCGTTTTCATATCCCTGATGTCTATTATTACTAAAGATTAAGTGCAGATAAGTTAGGTAACGTAAATATCGAAAAGCTGTATTACTAGTACTTGCAATGTAAGCCATGCACACGTCCAAGCTTTGATGCAGGGTGTAGAACTGAAATTGCGGAGAAGGAGACAAATACAAAAACATGGCCTTGTCTACCAGAGATTTGTAACGTATCAAATATTGTTAGATAGCATTATATCAAGTACAGTACAGTCATCAATCTGTGACTGTAAATCTGTAATAGCTTGTATGTAGGCGCAGTAACACTGTTCATATTTATCAGAGACAAAACATATATTCCCTACCCTCACGTAAACACTGTATGTGAATAGTTTTCAAGTGTCTCAGCTCTCAACTCATGTACGTTTTAAGTTTATCTTCACTACCTTTGGTATTGTATTGATTCATGAAAATACTAAATAAATTTTAGATTCCCAAAAAGATAGAATGGCATAAACTCATTAACGAAATGGAATATAATTGGGTCAAGCCGGACTCAATTTTTTCGCATATTAATTTTCGAATATCAATTAGAACTGCCCTGCATATTAAGATTTCCTAGTTCCACCACTATTTAGAATCTCGGTTTTGTTTCATATTAATTTCGAAGGTCAATCAGAGTTGCACTATAAGATTCCCTAGTAATTACACCATTATTTAGAATATTTTGTTATGTAAAGTATGTAAATTTTGTTGGAGAAACTAATTTTGGGAGTACTAATTTAACAAGTAACAAGATAGGCAAAGTACGTACCTGTGACATTATTAGCAATGGACGGAAATGAATTAGGAGGAAAAAATATTGAGTTAGAAGGCATTGTTGTTGGAATTGCACCATAACTTATTAGTTGTTGTTGCGGTAATGATTTGTTTTTCTCCTCTTCAACCTTCTTGTAATTCATAGGTTCATCATTCATTATTAAATCAGATAATAAGATATTAGACTGATTCCTCGCAGTGTGATCATCAGTCACCTGAACCACATTTGCTGCTACTTCAGGAAAACTAAGCCCTTGTGTAAAAGTACTAGCATGATTTCCCCCGCTGAGGACCGGAAAAAAGAGAGGCTCATTTAGCAATTCCCTAGGAGTAGGATGAAAGTTATGGTGGTTAACAGAAGCTGTTGGAGAATTCAAGGAGTTATCAGTCATGATGTTTACTGAAAAAGGAGCCAACTTGTTGCGAGAGGCCTTTCGTGATGATTTACCCGACGAAGACGACGAATATGACGGTGGAGGCATCATGCGTAGGGCGGTGGTGGTAGGAACATTAGTGTTTGATTTGGTGTTGCGCTGCTGCTGCTTTTGTTTGCTTCTTGATTTTCTGTTTTGGAACCAGTAGAAAACATTAGCATCACCAACTTGTCCATACTCTTGTAATTGAACCCTAATCCTCCTTATTTCGTCTCTTGGTGGATTAATCATCCCGGAATTGAAGATTGCTTCTAGTATCCGAATTTGCTCCGGTTTCGGATTCCATCTCGGCTTCAAGTCCTTACTCCTCTCTTCGCTTCCTCCTGTAACACATAACATTGATCATTTATGTAACAAATAAACACACTAAACTTTTTGTGAACAAGATCTCAAACACAGAAAAAAAAATGCTTTGAAAAATAACTGTATGTACATTTGTGTTAATGTATAGACTTACCCGAATCACACAAGGTTCTGCTATGCTCCTGTTGTTGCCATTGATGGTTTTGAGGTTTGGACTTGAATTGACTAGGCCAGTGTCTATTTGATGAGGCCATGGAACAAGTTTAATATAGTTTAACTTTTTTAGAGTTATAGGCAATCTCTTGGCTTTTGTTCTATTCTTATACCACTACAGACTACTTATAGAAAACCGTTGACCTTATCGTGTTGGATCGCTTCACCTTCAAATAATAGCAAACATGCATTACTATTACATGAGAGAGAGAGAGGGGGAGAGAGAGAGTGTAGCTGGCTTCTAATTGTGTTCATATATAGAGGTCGCCAAAAGTTGTGCCGGTACATGCGAAGATGTAGTTTGCTCATAAATTTAGGTTTGGTGTGTTGAATTGAGACCGCTGCATAGAATAAACGTCCTCTTAATGAAACGTTGAAAGAGTGAGCGTTTGGAAGTCGAGAAAATAGTCAATTTGACTTGAAAAACTTGTACAGGAGTTATTGAGCTGCTTTACTTGTGGCAAACAACAGTCCATTTTTGGGTTGACTCGAGGGGGAGTATTCCGTTTCCGTTTGGTAACTTTGTTCAAACTGTGTTTATAATTTGTGTCCAAGGGCACACATTAGTCACTAACTCAAATAAAAATGGTCTCTTTTTATTAATGGAATTGATGTGAATGCAGGGGGCCATTAACATTTATTATTCAACCAGAAGAGCCTATTTTTATGGAAGTTAGTGGCTATTGTGTGCCCTTGGGCACACTATAGAAAATCCCTTATTTAAAACATTGACGTAAAAAAATTCACTTTTACATTTATAAAATTATTTGTTATGTATAGCGAAGAAACTAAAGCGAGGACTTAAGAATGCATAGCCAATTACTAAATACTCTTTATTAATAAACACACTTTTATTATTAAGAGAAACTATATTTTATTGGTATACGAAAGTACTGAAATATTCAAATGCCAAATTTTGGTACTTAACTAATGCAAGTTGACTTTTATTATAATTAAAATTTATTTTTATTAATTAGTATTTATACAATTATCTATTTACTTTTAATTTCAAAAATATTTTTTATCAATAATTAAGTAACATTAAATAAAATATATTGAAAAACTAATTATAAAATAATTATAAGATAATATTAATTAATATTAAATTATCTAAAATAACAAATATTTTGTTGATAAGAGTTGTGGAATAAAACTAGGGTTCATTAGTTTCTTCTTATTTTTTATCGTAGAGAACCCGCAGCCGCTACCCTTCGGGTGCGCACTGGGTACGTAAACCCCATGGGCTCACGCAATAGCCTGCAAATCACGTGAACCAAGGTAAACCGCACTTAAGCGACATTCTCTGGTTCATGAGGCATAATCATAAATTCTCCTCCTATGGGATTCGAACCTCTGACCAAGAGGATAATTATCTTCTCTTTAACCAACTGAGCCAAATCTTGTAAGGATAATTATCCCGTGGGTTTGGTTAGTATATAATGTTAGAGTTTGTGAGTTTTGAGCTTTAATGGTTGTTCTCGCGGTGGAGACCGGATGTCCTCGTAAGATGCCCTCTTAGGGTTAGATTGTTGTTGGGAAACTTGGTGGACAAGTCTCCAACTTAGATGGAAATTAGGACTCCTGTAAGGCAAGAGAATCTAGATCCTTCCTTGTAGGAGTTAGTGTTCATATAGGACGTCATGTCTCTACTCTTTCATCCGTATTGGGCCTAGTCATGAACAACTCATGTTCGTGGATTTTGACAACTTCTGCTCGTGGACCTTGACCACTTGGGCCGTCTTTAGTCTGTAACAAGCCTTTGACCAGCCTGGTTTGTATTGGGCTTTGGACAAGAATTACAAGTGTAATTAATGTGACATCTAATGTGTCTTTATGATATATTTTCTATCTATATCATTTGCCCCCCAACTTTTAGGGAAACTACTCAAATTTCTACGGAAGTTATAATAGTCTATTCGCGACTCGGGATACTTTCGACCCTTCTCGGGTATCGGCCCTTCATGGGTATCGTCATTTTATCGTAAAGTATAGAGTGACCTACACGTTTACAAGAACTTATATTCTTACTATGAGTATACACACTTAGGGTCTTTGCATAGGCTAATCAAATAGTATTTGACACTAAATGGTCCTAATCGAGACTAAAAAGCGAGCATTATTACCCCTCAACCTTCGTCAAGGTTACCTATAGATTGAAAGCTGCTAACAGGTTCTAATCAGGGCTAATCGGCCTAAACATGGTTAATTTCCATGTACAAGCTGCTAATTAGGATTAAAATAGCCTAATTTTAAGCTAGAGTACGCTAATTAGCCTTAATCGAGGCTAATATGTCCTAATCGGGGCTAATTTATCTTAATCAGGACTAATTAGTACGCACAAGCCACCAATTATCCCTAATTTATGCTAATCATGTGCACGAACAAGTTACACGGCCCTATAAGGAGCTAATTGTTAGAAAATGGAAAGTTTGAGACATGTTTTAGACATGTTCTTGATGTAATTTCCTAAAACTGATTGTTGAAGGTTGTTTTTGTAATGAGGACTTAAACTTTCATATTTGAATATAAGTCATTTTTTTAGTGTATTCCATATAGAAATTGAGGTGAAGTTAGTAGTTTGAAATGGGTTTGTGGGTTTTGTCCCACATTGATTAAGTAAAGAGGGGTGTAGTGCCTTAAATAGTACCATGTGCAAGAGTAGTATACCAAGTACTAAGGCATGTGGGTGTGCATGGTATGTTATTGTGTGCCTCGCGCACGCACACTCGCCCGTACGCGCTACCGCCTTGCCTCGCCACGCCTCGACTCAACTCGGGTCGAAGGGTGATTTGGGCGAATGTCTCGGCGTCTTGCGTGCGCGAGGCGACCTGGGCGAGGAATTTTACTGCTTGTTTAATTAAAATATTTACTGACTTATTATATTATTTTAATATGAATATTGAATCTATGTTAACAGGGAATATCAGTAATTGCTTATCAGAATTATAAACTATGATTTGCTGTAAATACTGATCAGGATTTGCTGGGTTTTACAAATCATGACGCTAGTCTGGATTTTCTGAGGTTGGAAAATCCTGATGCCCCTAGATCGGGATTTGCGATGGATGATATATATTGACGCTAGTCAGGATTTGCTGTGGCTGGTAAATACTGATAGGCTGGGCTAGATAAGGAATTGTTATGGTAAATACTGACTGTTACGTTGATTCTGAGATATATTCTATTAAATTCATATTTAGTTAGATGATTTATTTTAATTAATGTAATATTTTCAATTACGCTTTGGTTTTGTATTATATACATAACTAAACATTTGGGAAAATATATACTGCAATCCCATACTTGTGAAACCCTAGCTGCTATCTCTCTCTTTCCCTCCTCCATAACATACAGATCATAGCATCGGTTTCTGAGCAAAGCGAGATCAGGTCGCTGTTGAGATTTACGTAACTGTAGACGAATTGCTCTGTGTTGTTGTATCCTGGAAGTGATATTGCTGCAACCCAACACACCGTGAATGGGGCAATAATCTCTTCAAGAATACTCTAGGCTTCTCGAAGTCTAGGCGCCTCAGCTGTTCATAGTTCTTTTAGATTTGTTAAAGCTTCTGCTAGAGCTAAATATTTTATCCATTCTCTGTCAATTAAGTTACTGATTTATCTTCTTATTTGCCTTCGTGTTTTGTTCCGTTATTTAGTTTAAATTCCTATTCTTGTTAATTTGTGATATATATAACTGTCTCATTGTTGCGCATTGTGTTAATTATACCCAACAATCTTGAAGTGATTATGTGTATTATATTGTTATTAGAAAGATGGTTAACAAAACTGTTGATGTTCCTAAAACTGTTTAGACAGGTTCTGGTTCTGGTGGTACTGCTACCATTGATTGGACCACGTATCGTTTTTCCCATCCAATTGATTTTATCGGGTATGCCTGATAAATTCAGTGGTAGAGCTTCTTATTCTTGTTGAAAGAAAAAGATGAAGCTCTGGTTAATGGTTAAGGGTCTATGGCCAGTGGTGCAGTATGATCCTTCTGTGTTGAATCAAGAGAAAGCTAAATCTATTAAGGCTTATGCTTTATGGGCTAAGAAGGATGGGATGGCTAGGGCAGCCATTTTGGTAGCCTTGGCGAACACCTTGTTCGATGTGTATTTAATCAGATGCCTATACCGTTAAGATCTTATGGGATAAGCTGGATCTGACCAATAATACTAATTCTCAAGGACTTGATATGTATTCTGTGGTTAGTTTTCTTGACTACAAACTGGTGGATGGAAAATCAATGACTAAACAAGTTCATGAGTTTGAGATGTTGGTTCATGCTTCGGGTGAGTTCGGAATGATCTTGCCTGAGAAGTTTCAAGTTATGTCTGTGATTGAAAAGCTCCCCAAGTCTTGGGAAGAGTTTGCTCTCTCCTTGAAAAGACAGAAAAAAGAGATCATATAGACTAACTTGATGTTGGACATCACTGTGCAGGAGTAGCACAAATCCAAACAAGGACATGTGATGCCTGCTGAACATGGAAGCTTGAAGGTGAATGTAGTGACTGTATGACAAAAAATACAGGTAGTCACTAAGAAGGCTAACCTAAACCTGACAAGAACAAGGCTAAGAAACCAAAGGCAAACAAACCATGTTGGTCTTGTGGACATGTTAGTCATTGGAGCAATAACTTTCCTAGTAAAAAAGCTAAGAAAGATGGAGTAGTAGCCCAAGCAAATACTGTGCTTGGACTTGGAACCATGAGTGGGCCTGTAGCTAACATGGTCGTTGGTGAGGTTGTTGCATCTGGAACCGATGACGGGTATGTTACTTACAACCATGTACTACTTTCCACTTATCTGTCACATGAGTGGTTAATTGATACTAGAGCTAATGTACATATTTGTGCTGATATTAGTTTGTTGTATCTTATGAACAGAGTCATGGAGTGATAGTGACGATGGGTAATGCTAGTGTTACACAAGTGCTTGGAATAGGATACGTGGACCTGAAGTTTGCTTCTGGGCTGATTCTATCTCTCACTAGAGTGCATCATATTCCCTAAATTCGTAGAAATACAATTAGTGGAAATTATCTAGTTAAGAACGGCTTTGAACTTTCTTTGAAATGTAATAAAGTAGTTTTTACTCATACTAGTACATTTATTGAGCAGGAGTTACTTTTCTGATAGTTTGTTTTTGATAAATTCTGAACCCGCTTTGGGTGATTTTATTAATGATAGTGTTGCACCTTATGTTAATTATGTGGAATCATCTGATTTGTGGCACTTACGACTTGCTCATTTAAATTTTGGGGCTCTAAAGAACATGATGATTTTAGAGTTGATTCCAAAGCATGCCATTGATAAGAAATCTAAGTGTCAAGTGTGTGTAACTGCTAAACAAACAAGGAAACCTTTTCATAATGTTGCTAGGGATTCAGACTTGTTAGATTTAGTTCACTCAGACATATGTGAATTTGGTGGTGTGTTGACTAAATATCACTATAGATATTTCATTACTTTTATATATGATTGTAGTATATATTGTTATGTTTATTTGCTTAAACATAAGGATGAAGCACTAGATAAATTCATTATGTATAAAAATAAAGTTGAAACATAAACTGGCAAAGTACTTACACGTTTGAGATCTGATAGAGGTGGTGAGTATACGAGTACATTGTTTAATGATTTGTGCAAGCAATGGTATAGTTCATGAGGTTACTCCATCATACATACCTGAGTCTAATGGGGTGGCAGAGCAAAAGAACAGAACTTTTAAGGACATGATTAACAATATACTGATTATTTCTGGGTTACCTAAGTACATGTGGGGGGAGGCTCTGGATACGGCTTGCCATACTCTGAATAGAGTCCCTCTGAAATATATGGACAAGACACCTTATGAATTATATAGAAAGCATAAGACAAGTTTGAGTTATCTTGGTGTGTGGGGGTGCCTTGTTATGGTGTTTATCTGTAATAACCCCCAAAATTTTCAACTTTTTGTAACCCTTGTGAATAGTATTTTAGCTGAATGAGAAAACTTTTCACGCCACACTATGTAGGGGTTCTTTTATGGATATTCTGGGATATTATTAGTACTCTATGTAGTATATAAGTGTATGTAAAGATCGTCAGAATCCAATTCCGAACACTTTGGTTTTTCCCGGAAATCCACTAGATACGTAGAGAATTGAGTATAAGGTAACAGGATAAAAAGGATTTAAATTAAAGGATTATGATAGAGGATCATAAAAAGAAATATAATGTATTGAGAAAGGTTAAGGGAACCTAAGTAATAAGATCCCGGGTATGATCCTTCAAACGATAAACGAAAACGAAAGTTAAGCGAACCGTATAACAGATCAGCGGTCATTAGGCAAACGATTAGGAAGTTAAGCAAAGGGATTAGAGAGAGTGATGTCACCCAACCAATAAGAGGAGGACAAGGAGGGAAAGATGACATCACAACATGACATAGGCATGACATGGGAAGGAAGGAGGTGTGGTTGAATGAGAACCACACAAATTCAAGGGCAACAAGGTAATTGACTAAATCAAACACAAAAACAAATCAACCAAGCCAAGCAAAATCATTTTTCATCAAAATCAAAAAGAACCAAGGCATTGTTCATCTTTTGCTCTCGGCTTTTTAGCTTTTTAAAGGGCAAGAATTTCAAAATCAAAGATCCAAGCTTCCTAAATTGGTAAGATAATTCCCTAATCATCTTCATGCTTAGTTAGGGCTATATCATGAGTTTAAACCATTAATTCCTTCTCAATCTTCTTCTTTTAATCAAAGAAGAAGATAATGAATAGTGTTTTCAAGTTTTTAACTTGAAATTTTTCTTGGTTTCCTTGAAGATCCAAGCATTCCTAAGACTTCTCAAAGCTTCTTAAGGCTTCCTAGCTCCTCCCACCACTTCAAGGAAGGTATAACATCTCCAAACCCTAGATTCCTATGTATTATAAGATGATTTTGATTAGTAGGGTGATATTGTAGCTTGTTGTTGTGATTAGAGTTTGGGATTTGAAATGGTAGTGAAATGGAATGGTAAATGTTGTTGTTTTGATTAAAAGAACTTAAGTATGGTTAAAGTTAAGCTTAGGCATAAGTATGAATGTTAAAATTGAATTGGTTGGGGTTGTTATGATGTGATAAGGATGGATGTTGGTTGTATGTTGGATTTGAGGTTGAATTGGGTTGGTTTTGAATGGTTTAAAATTGGGAAATCGCGTAAACATAGTCGTCGTAACGTCCGATTTTCTTTAGACTGTTTTTGTGCATAACATTAGGACCCGAGAACCCCCTGCTAGATTATGACCATTGCCATGTTTAGATAGCTCATGTTACGAGCTTCGTTTTGATATGTAGTTCGTTCGATTCCGATGCACGGTTTAGGAGAAACGACCGTTTCATGTAACGGCGTTTCGCGAACGAACTTTTCCCCTCGCCTTACTTTGAAACATAGGTTAAAGACCAAAAAGGGTTAATTAATGTATGAAACATTTATGGTAAGTGTGTTAGGCAGTTGGTAAAACACTCGCGAAGGAATCGCCTTAAAACTCGTAAAGGTTAAATTATTAAAAATGGTGGAGCCGAGGGTACTCGAGTGACTTAAGAGAATCAGTAAGCGCAAAATAAGCGTTAGAGTCTAAGTTAGTTAAAGTATAGATTTACAAGTGACTTTGGTTTAATTCCAACTTACTTGTTGTTTATAGGTTACCAAACTCGTCCCGAGCCTTTTATCACCCCAAGTCGCTCAGGCAAGTTTTTCTACCCGTTATACTGTTGTTGTGATGTATATGTGTATATGCATTATCTTGCGATAGATGCATGTTGGTTAATTAGCAAATGTTGTTATATATTGAAGCATGCTGCTATGGTATATATATATGCATGCCTGTTTCGTATTCTTTCCATATACAATTATTGATAATACC
Organism: Apium graveolens; assembly: GCF_009905375.1. Classification (NCBI taxonomy): domain Eukaryota; kingdom Viridiplantae; phylum Streptophyta; class Magnoliopsida; order Apiales; family Apiaceae; genus Apium; species Apium graveolens. Next base: position 75,931,399 of record NC_133654.1, read on the forward strand.
TATGCTAGAGGATAGCGGTAATTTGCATATACCCTTAGTATAGGGACCCAAAGGTGAAAATATTTTCTAAAACCGGGAGTGAAGGATCCCGAGTAGATTTTGTATATATGGATATAATTATATATATATACTTATATATATATATGGTCATAGTTTTCAAAACTTTTAATCGAATAAGGTTTATTCGATAACTTTAACTTTATTTTATTATTGAATATTATTTCGAATATTATTCGAAGGCTTATGACTCCTTTATATTAAATGAATATTATTTTGAATATTCATTCGAGGGCTTATGACTCAGTTTATATTGTTATTGAATATTACTTGGATATTCATTTGAGGATGTATGACTCCTTTATTTTATGAATATTATTTATAGTATTCATTCGAGGTATTATGACTCCGCTTATTACTTAATAATATTCTTTATTGTATTAAAGAATAAGGTGTCGATAATCAAACTTATTTTTGATTATTCAAATAAAGATATTACTTTCGTATAAGTATATCTTTGATTATTTGCTATTCATTCAAGTATAAGTTTTCCAACTTCTACCTCAATTATTCTTATGGGAATATTATTTAAATAATAATATTCAGATATTTCTTTCATATCGGGATTGATTTATTTTAATAAATCAGTATTACTCCAGACATTCTTAAAAATGTTTTCGAGTCTTCAAAATGAATTTAAAAAGGGTGGAGCGGATCCCAAAACTTGTTTTCAAATTCAAGATCTTCCATTTTAAGGGGACTTGAATACTCGCTCAAAAATCTAAGGGATCCGGCTCTATGGTGTATTTTATATTCGCAACAAGGTTGCAGTTTTGGTAAATGAATTGATTACTTACCCAACGTTCGGGAAGTAAGTCCATCTATTGAGTCGGCATAAGCAACATGGGCTCAGTGGGCGTCCATGATAGTGTAAGTGGTTCAGTGGGAGTCCATTAAATGCATAAGTGGCTGAGTGGCAGTCCAGCATAAGGTCCTATTGAGACCAGGGTGATGACCAGTGGGGAATTCGTCCATCTACTAGTAGAAAAGGTTACGTATGGGTATCTTTGCCTGATCAGCAAGATATCTGGTTTATGCCAAATTCTTTTCCTTTCCAAATTTATTGGATATTGCAATTCTGTTCATACTTTACATGACAGAGGTTTTCAGGAAATTGTATAAAGAAGATGTATATGTGGATATATATATATATATATCAGAACTTAATGAAGTATATCATGACTTCATTTTCCTTTAATAAAATTTCAAAGAATTAATCTATTCAAATCTTGTCTTGTAGTCTCATCTATGTGATGAACTGTTGAAAACTCTTTATACTTTGAACAGTGGTAGTTCAAGTAGTTTTATAAATGATATAAGTGTAGTGAAGTATTTGGTAACTTCATCCCTTGTTTTTACTTATATCTAGTAAGTAATTATCTTACACTTGATAAAAGATTCTAGTAAGTATCCATTTAGATACTTATATTATTGTTATCACTATATATTATCTTGCGAGCTGTAAGCCTCACTCTTGCTTTATTTCTTCATCACACAACAACAGTTAGGAAAGATGGCCAGACTCCAGGAGACCCAGCGCAAGCGCGTGGGAAGCGTCCCGCGTCTTCCCGATGATGTTGTGGCTGCTATAGCTGCAAAGGTAGATCTATTGGTAGATCAGGCACTCTACTTTTGAGAATCAAATTATGTATAATTATAACTTGTGGCAGATAATGGCAATTAACTGTAAATTATCAAGTAATCATTTTAGGTTGTAATAACTTTTAAATTGTGGATTCAAAGACTTGTACTTATTTCAATTTCATCTCTGAGACTATAACGGGTTGTGGTGTGTGTTAGTGTGGGGTCACAGCATAAGGATATTTATTATTAATTAAGTGAAGTGATATTATGGAAAGAAAGACCGTGACGACCCGGATCCCCGACCCCGGATCTGGGGGTGTTACATTATCCTAGCTCCAAAAATTGTTGATTGCGTATTTCTAGGTTTTCTTGAACCACAACTGCTATGAGATTTTTATTTTTGAAATATGACATATTGAGATTGTGGTGAATACGATAGTTGAGTTTTGTGATACAACTTTCTTCGAGGAAGTGTTCCCTATGAAGACTGGTAAACCTTTGGATAATTATGTGGATGATCCCACTCATACATTGAGTTCTATTCCTGATCATGTGGAAAAGATGATAAATATGGGGGTGGATCCTGGTAGTAGCTCTATTCCTAATAAAGTAGAGGAACCTAGAAGGAGTAAGCGTGCAAAGATAGTCAAGAACTTTGGAAGTGATTTTATCACTTACAATGTCGAGGATGCGCCTTTAACTTTTCGTCAAGCCATGGATTCTTCGGAGTCAAGGCATTGGAAATGCGATGTGAAGAGTGAAATTGGCTCAATTATTTCTAGCGAAATATGGGAGTTAGTTGATCTCTCTCCTGGGTGTTCTACTATTGGATGTAAATGGTGAAAGGAATATGTCCTAAGTCCAATCATGTATAAGGATTTAGGAATAACTTTTATGTAATCTGTTTTGATTTCATTGATATTAATAAAAGACTTGTTTTGTTTTTATTACGGGCTTTATCTATTTAAGTGTTTAAATAAGATATAACATAGTTTAGAGTAAAACTTTTTATGGATTATGATGAGATCATAATAGTGAGACCTAAAAAGATGATAACTCTAAACTTAAATAGTTCCTGGTCATAGGATTACTAACTGGTAATTAATAATCCGCAGAGATCGGTACATACTATGCTTGCTTCATTATGAAGGATGTCTGTTCTCATATACATTTGTGTGGTGACACTATAGCTAGTATGTAGGTGCTTATTATGGAATAAGTTCACTGAACATGACTCGCACAGCTGAACAACTGATGGAGTTCACTCACGTGTCAGCAGTTGTTCATATAGTGATAGTTGTACAAGTATCCTTAGACTTGAGGTCATCATAGTCATCTTGTGTACACTGAACTATGCTTTGGTTTAGTTCTTAGTCTCCAGGGATAATTATTAGGGCTCTTCTGGGTATAGGAATTTGTACACGAAGATAGTGTATGATCAATAAAGGATCTACCCCTTCTAGTGAAGGGAGCGAATGTTCAAGGCTGATCCACTTATGCTAGTTCAGGAATCTCTGGCCAGAGTAAATAAAATTAGAAAGGAGTTTCTAATTTGCATAGAACTACGCATAGTAAATGGTAAGCAAAGTGATTGAATTAGATAGGCTTGACACGAGATCCATGCCTTGTATTTAATCGGGACATTGTAGGGTAGTAGGAGTTTATTGTACGGTAACTATTCACTGACAGGTTCTTGGCATTCTAAGCAGTGAATTCATATTATCCGGATAGTCGCGATATGTTGAGAAGCATCACTCACGATGTAGAATAAATGTGATTAATTAATTAATCATATTTAATAAATTAGAGAATTTATATAAATAATGATAAAATAGTTTTATTATTATTTATTTCTACTACCGGCTTAATATTGAACCTACAGGGTCACACCATAAAAAGAGAATGATTTAATGGTGGAGGAATTAATTAATAATGGCTAAATAATTATTTATTTATGAAATAAATAATTAATTGGAAAATTTAATAATTGATTAAATGAGATTTAATTGATTATAAATTAATTAAGAAAAGTTCTTAATATTATTAATTAAAGGATTTAATTTTTGGAAATTAAATCAAGAGAGAGAATTATTTCTAAAGTGTTTAGAAAAAGGATTAATGATTAAAAGGTGTTTTAATTATTAATGAGAATAATTAATGGGATAATAATAATAATATTTATGGGAAAATTTCAGCTGAAAATTTTGCCTATAAATACACTATTATAGACCCTATTTTATTCCAACCCACATCGAACCCGAAAACCCAAAAAGTTTGGAAAACCCAATTCTCTCCACCTCCTCCTTAACATCGTTTTCTTGGTGGATACCGGTGGAGTGCTTCACAATTGAGGAGCAACTGCTAAGGATCTCTGATCGTTGTCTCCGAATTATTTTAAAAGGTTAGATTCGATCCCTCGAATTTTTATTCACGATTTATATGCTTTTATTTGGATTTTGTATGTGTAAAAGTGTTTTGCCATGCCCCCACTGCGTTAAAAATCCAACAATGGTATCAGAGCATAGGTTGTATGCATATAGATCTGTGGTAAAAATTTCAGAATTTTATGTGCTTGTATGAATTAATTATGATTTTTACAAGTTATATTATGGATTAATTTTGCCTGAAGAGAAATCGTTTCTCAGAATAATTTTGAATGTTGATCTGGGTTCTACAAGTGTTGTAGATTGTGTGGGTATTTTTTTTCATAATTTTATGATGTATAGATTATTTATTATGAATTTTTGAAGTTGTTACAATTAAATTCGTAATTAAATAAATCATATATATATATTATTTGTAAGTATGTATGTATATATCTGTACTTTTGCTGCTGTGTATTTGTCTGTTGATTGATGCTGCACGGAGTAAAAGCAGGTACAGGTCTGACATGCACGCAGTTCGAGGAGAAAAACAGGCGGCTGCTTAATAAAAAAAAAATAGGGGTGTAACGCATTCCGGGAATGCGTTACACACCTGTGGCGCATTTACGGAATGCGTTACACCCTTTAATGGCTTAAAAGGGGTGTAACGCATCACCGAAATGCGTTACAGCCCTCTGTTGATATTAAAATTAATTTTCTGGGAGTTTTGTAACTCCGTTTTGGGCGTGCAATATACCGTTGGATTCGTTTTTCCAAGACGGATCTAATGGAGTGATCAATTTTAGTTTATATATAAGTTTTGAACTGTTTATATTTCCATGAAGTGTTTTAAAGCTGTTTTTGACTGTTTAAATTGCTTTTAAATGCTTCATGTGATACATAGAGATGTATAATGCTTAGACTAATGTGCTAGATGATTTAACATGCCTACCTTGATGTTTATTCATGTTGATATATGTGATATATGCTTAGTTTATCATGCGATGATATATTTAGGTGAACTTAAATGAACATAAGTGTTTGTTAGACAACCTAGTATAGTGAAATTATTTCATAACCTTAAGAATAATATTATGAATACAATCATGAGATTCTTATGTTTGTGAAACACGTAATTGAATATGAATTTTCGATATGAGAGAAAGGATGATTCTGTCAACAACAGATTTCTATCTGTAAGAAAGGGTTATTAAGTGACGCCTCTTGACAATGCTCCACCCGATCTGGGAATCATCTGATTATTGATTATTGATTTGAAATATTTAATTTAAAAGGAAGAATCTCTTTATAATATGATTATGATTGTAACGTAATATAATCCCTCTAAAATTAAATAATATCAAGTAGTAATTGGCCAATGATACAACGGGCTTGTGTCGGTCATAGCCTTCCAACATGGTAGAAAGTAGTTCTTATTTTTGAATCATTGTCGTTTTGTGCCACAGCCGAGGGCTTTGATTTCGAAATAAAAAATACTTGTCTATTACATAGAGATGTGTACATTGAATAAGAATCTAAAGGTCGTTACGTGCCACAGCCGTGGGCTTTTGGGGACTGATTCAATTGTACGGAATGTTGGGTTAGACTTGACTTAGAATATTGAGTTTGTCGTGCCACAGCCGTGACTCAATTATTCAAGAGGCTAAAGTTTGATTAGGGAATAACATTAGATGTAATTGACAAGAGTTGTCTGCTTATTGAACATTACATGGCGTTTCGTGCCACAGCCGGGGTTGTGTAATGGAATGTAGGATCCCTATTCCCACTAGCATTATGCATGCTTAATTTTTCATGTAGGGCGTTGAATAAATTAGGAAAACTAGTGGGAGCCACTTATGAATAAAGACCCGATTCATATAGTGTTTTGAAATGAAATCGAATATTTGCTAAGTGTTGTTATGTGTTTATCATTTTCAGATTTACTTTGTACGTTATGTCTTCTGCACTATCACTCAGGAGCATATTAGATGCTCACAAATTGACTGGTCCTAATTATGCTGACTGGCTTCGAAACTTGAGAATTGTTCTCAGGATTGAGAAGCCGGAATACGTGATTGACTCACCTAAGCCTACTGAACCTGCTAGTGATGCACATAATGATGAACATGTTGTGTATCGTAAGTGGATAGATGATGCAAATGTTGCTCAATGCATCATGCTAGCTTCCATGAACATTGAGCTACAGAAGCAACATGAGCATATGGATGCTCACACTATCCTCATGCATCTACAAGAGTTGTATGATGTGGCGGGGAGGACAGCTCGATATGAGATATCGAAGGAGTTGTTCGGTTGTAGGATGTCTGAGGGATCATCTGTGAATGACCATGTACTTAAGATGATCAATTTGATTGAACGTCTTGGACAACTTGGTTTTGCCATGGATGGGGAGCTGAGCCAAGACTTGGTCTTGCAATCGCTTCCAAGTTCGTTCTCGCAGTTTATTGTGAACTTTCACATGAATAAGTTGGATGTCAGCCTGCCTGAACTCCACAACATGGTGAAGACTGCGGAATCGAATTTTCCCCCTAAGAAGAGCTTTGTTCTTCTAATTGGTGAAGGTTCCAATCCTAAGAAAAGGAAGAGGAACTCTTCCAAGAAGAAGAAAGTATGTGAGAAAACGCCGGTTCCACCAAAAGCTGAGGACCCCAAGAGCAAAATTGTTTGCTTTCACTGTAACAAGGTGGGGCACTGGAAGAGGAACTGCAAGGTTTACCTTGCAGAATTGAAGAAGAAGAAGGGTAGTGAGACTACCGCTTCTGATTCAGGTATGTTCATGATAGAAGTGAATATGTCATTAAATCAAATTTCTACTTGGGTATTAGATACCGCCTGTGGTTCTCAAATCTGCAATTTGTTGCCGGTACTAAGGAGAAGTAGGACTCTTGAGGAAGAGGAGGTGATTCTACTGATGGTAATGGAGCAAGAGTTGCTGCTGTAGATGTAGAATCGTTTCATTTACATAGGCCTACGGGCAAGACTATTGTTTGAAATAATTGTTATTTTGTTCCCTCGATTGTGAGGAATATTATTCCCATGTTAGACTTGGGTGGATTTTTCATTTATTATTGAGAATAATGAATGTTCTATTCTTAGAGATAATATTCTTTATGGACGTGGTACTTTAAATAATGGTCTGTATATATGTGACATAATTTACTTTAGATTGAACAAACTAATAAAAGAAAAGGGATGATGAAAATCTCACTTTATAGGGGCACTGCAGTCTCCATTTAGTAGACATGGAGAAAGGGCTGCAAATTTGCTAGGAATGGTACACACAGATGTATGTGGACCAATGTCTAAGCAAGCCATGGGTGGATTTTCATACTTCATTACTTTCATAGATGATAGATCTGGATTCAGATATGTGTTTGATGAAACACAAGTCTGAGGCCTTTGAAAAGTTCAAAGAATATAAGTATGAAGTGGAGAAACAAACCAAACATAGTATTATAACTCTTCGATCAGATCGAGGTGGTGAATACTTTAATGGAGTGTTTCTAGATTATCTCTAAGTAAATGGTATAGTCTCCCAATGGACTCCTCCAGATTGGTATCTGAAAGGAGAAATCGAACTTTGTTAGACATAGTTCGGTCCATGATGAGCTATGCGAATCTTCCAGTATTCCTATGGGGTTATGCATTGGAAACCTCAGCATATTTACCGAATATGGTGCCTTCCAAAATCTGTTCCTCAAACTCCGTATGAGATATGGAAAGAAAGGAAACTGAGTCTTAAACACGTTAAGATTTGGGGATGTCCAGCTTATGTCAAGTAAGTTGACCCAGATAAGCTGGAATATCGATCCGTAAAATGTAGTTTTGTGGGATATCCTAAAGAGACTTTAGGGTATTACTTTTACACCGATCATCGGGTGTTTGTATCCAGACATGCTACCTTCTTGGAAAAGGAGTTTATCCTTGAAGAAAATAGTGGGAGCAAAATTGAACTTGATGAAGTTCAAGGAGCACAAACTACTACGGATCAAGTGGAAACACCTGTTCTGACTAAACAACCTTTTGTGGAACAGCCCATTCACAGATCAGGGAGAGTGTCTCGCCAACCTGAGAGGTATTATGGCCTTGTCATTGAGAACGACAATGAGTTGTCGATCATTGATGATGACGACCCTGTGACCTATAATGAGGCTATGAGTAGTGTTGACTCAGAGAAATGGCATAGTGCCAAATGGAATCTATGTATACGGTATACAAAAGATAGATTATAGCAGATGGCAAGGTGGAGACCTATAAGGCCAGGCTTGTGGCAAAAGGATTCAAACAAAGGCAATGGATTGACTTTGATGAAACTTTTTACCTGTAGCCCTGTTAAAATCAGTTCGGATTTTGCTTACGAATGCTGCTTAATACGACTATGAGATCTGGCAATTAGCCAGATGGTTTTCTTTCCAAGAGAAATGAAAACCTAGTGTGTAAGCTGTTGCGAACCATATGTGGTTTAAAGTAGGCTTCTCGAAAGATGGAACATTTATTTTGATGAGACAATCAAAAAGTTTGATTTTATCAAAAATGAAGATGAACCATGCATCTACAAAAGGGTTAGTGGGAGCGCGGTAACATTTCTTATATTGTATTGAATTAGAGTTAACACACATAACAACATACCAGACCCACTCACAAAGCTACTTTTTGAAAGTCACTTTGATCGTCATAAAGATGAGATGGGTATTAGTTACCAGAGTGATTGGCTTTAGTACAAGTGGGAGATTGAAAGGAATATGTCCTAAGTCCAATCATGTATAAGGATTTAGGAATAACTTTTATGTAATCTGTTTTGATTTCATTGATATTAATAAAAGACTTGTTTTGTTTTTATTACGGGCTTTATCTATTTAAGTGTTTAAATAAGATATACCATAGTTTAGAGTAAAGCTTTTTATAGATTATGATGAGATCATAATAGTGAGACCTAAAAAGATGATAACTCTAAACTTAAATAGTTCCTGGTCATAGGATTACTAAATGGTAATTAATAATCCGCAGAGATCGGTACATAGTATGCTTGCTTCATTATGAAGGATGTCTGTTCTCATATACATTTGTGTGGTGACACTATAGCTAGTATGTAGGTGCTTATTATGGAATAAGTTCACTGAACATGACTCGCACAGCTGAACAACTGATGGAGTTCACTCACATGTCAACAGTTGTTCATATAGTGATAGTTGTACAAGTATCCTTAGACTTGAGGTCATCATAGTCATCTTGTGTACACTAAACTATGCTTTGGTTTAGTTCTTAGTCTACAGGGACAATTATTAGGGCTCTTCTGGGTATAGGAATTTGTACACGAAGATAGTATATGATCAATAAAGGATCTACCCCTTCCAGTGAAGGGAGCGAATGTTCAAGGCTGATCCACTTATGCTAGTTCAGGAATCTCTGGCCAGAGTAAATGAAATTAGAAAGGAGTTTCTAATTTGCATAGAACTACGCATAGTAAATGGTAAGCAAAGTGATTGAATTAGATAGGCTTGACACGAGATCCATGCCTTGTATTTAATCGGGACATTGTAGGGTAGAAGGAGTTCATTGTACGGTAACTATTCACTGACAGGTTCTTAGCATTCTAAGCAGTGAATTCATATTATCCGGATAGTCGCGATATGTTGAGAAGCATCACTCACGATGTAGAATAAATGTGATTAATTAATTAATCATATTTAATAAATTAGAGAATTTATATAAATAATGATAAAATAGTTTTATTATTATTTATTTCTACTACCGGCTTAATATTGAACCTACAGGGTCACACCATAAAAAGAGAATGATTTAATGGTGGAGGAATTAATTAATAATGGCTAAATAATTATTTATTTGTGAAATAAATAATTAATTGGCAAATTTAATAATTGATTAAATGAGATTTAATTGATTATAAATTAATTAAGAAAAGTTCTTAATATTATTAATTAAAGGATTTAATTTTTGGAAATTAAATCAAGAGAGAGAATTATTTCTAAAGTGTTTAGAAAAATGATTAATGATTAAAAGGTGTTTTAATTATTAATGAGAATATTTAATGGGATAATAATAATAATATTTATGGGAAAATTTCAGCTGAAAATTTTGCCTATAAATACACTATTATAGACCCTATTTTATTCCAACCCACATCGAACCCGAAAACCCAAAAAGTTTGGAAAACCCAATTCTCTCCACCTCCTTCTTAACATCGTTTTCTTGGTGGATACCGGTGGAGTGCTTCACACTTGAGGAGCAACTGCTAAGGATCTCTGATCGTTGTCTCCGAATTATTTTAAAAGGTTAGATTCGATCCCTCGAATTTTTATTCACGATTTATATGCTTTTATTTGGATTTTGTATGTGTAAAAGTGTTTTGTCATGCCCCCACTGCGTTAAAAATCCAACAAATGGATCTTCAAGAGGAAGCTAAACCCTGATAGCTCAATAGATAAGTACAAGGCTAGGCTAGTTGCTAAGGGCTTTAAGCCAAGGGAATGCATTGACTATTTTTTATACATACTCTGGTTTCCCGAATGACAACAATCAGAATGCTTATTGTGTCGGCTTCCATACATGGTCTTATCATCCATCAAATGGATGTAAAGACGGCTTTTCTTCATGGTGACCTTGAAGAAGAGATTTATATGGATCATCCTGAGGGATTTGTTGCTTCTGGTAATGAGAAGAACGTATGTAGACTAGTCAAGTCCATCTATGGCCTTAAACAAGCACCTATAGACTGGCATAGAAAGTTTGATGAAACTGTTTTAGAGTTCGAGTTTTTAGTTAATGAAAGTAAAAAGTGTGTCTATTGTAAGGTTAGAGGGTAATGATTGTGTGATTGTGTTCTTGTCTATAGATAATATTTTGTTGTTTGGAACCAATATTGAGATTATAAACGAGACAAAAAGTTTCTTGAAGAGGCACTTTGAAATGAAGGATATGGGTGAGGCCAGTGTGATTCTTGGAATCAAGTTGACGTAGTCAACTGATGGAATAACTTTGTCATAGTCTCATTATATAGAGAAATCTATACTTGAGAAGTACAGTTATTTAAATTGTAGAATCGCTAGTAAACCACATGAGTCAAAAGTTGCTATAGTCAAGAATGGTTCAGGAGTTCTTATGTCTCAGTTAAGGTATTCTCATATTATTGGGAATTTGCAATATCTTGCTAATGTGACTAGATCGGATATTTCTTCTTCTGTCTCTAAGTTAGCTAGATATACAAGCCGTCCACACAAGACTCATTGGGAGGCACTGGATAGAGTTCTTAGATATCTCAAGGGAACTATTTCCCTTGGATTGCATTATTGGAGATTTTTGGGGGTACTCGAGGGGTTTAGTGATGCAAGTTGGATAGCTAAGAAATTCAGTTCCAATTGAGTGACTGGACATGTGTTTACCCTTGCGGGTGGAGCAGTGTTCTGGAAGTCTTCTAGACAGGCTTTGATTACTCAGTCTACTTTTGAGGCTAAGTTGTGTGCACTTGATGCTACGGGGATGGAGGCTGAATTATTACATGGACTCCTGTCAATGTTACCTATAGTAAGCAAGCCCCTTCCTGCCATTTGTATTTATTGTGATAGTCGTACAACTATTAACAAGATCAGAAGTGTGAAGTATAGTTCTAAGACAAAGAGACACATCCAAGTTAGACTGAAGTCTATAAGGGGTCTTGTGTCTGATAGGATTATTCCTATAGAGTTTATATGAACTCAAGATAATATAGCTGATCCGCTGACTAAAGGGCTTGAACATGTTGTAGTCTTTAAGTCGAGGTTGGGGATGAGACTGGTAACCCAACATTATTCATCAACTGTGGGAACCTAATACACCTGAGAGGAGATCCCTCGAAGTGTATTCAATGTGGTAATAACAAGTCGTAAGGATGAATTGGTAGTACTTCTACCATATACTTTTAGATACTTAAGTACCTTAAGAGGTACTTCAACTTCTAGCTAGCAAGAGTTTTAATAAACTCTGATGGAAACAATTTTGGATCAGAATTTGATAAATACTGATGGACTAAATGCTGTGTCAGGATTTATAAACTCCGAATGGGTTCAAGTCAGAAGACAATATATTGGAAGTACATCTTTGGAGATGCCCAGCTAAGCGAATGCAATTGTGAGGTCACAATTAAAGGAAAGGTTTATTCCTTGAAGCATTCGACGAACAGGATCGAGACACGATCATAACGTCTCAAAGCCGTAGGTCTTCACCATAGCCTTTTGACTTGTAGTCATCTATGGAGTGTGGTTACACCAAACCGATAGAGATTGAAGGTGAAATATTCAATATATATCTGGTAGCCATCGAAGTAGGGGACTTAGGAGGGTTCAAACCCGGAGGGGTACCGACTCTGAAAAGCAAGTCATGTTAAAATCTGATATGCATTTCTGTATGGATTTATGGGGGATTATTAGAAAATGGAAACTTTGAGGCATGTTTTAGACATATTCTTGATGTAATTTCCTAAAACTAATTGTTAGAGGTTGTTCCTTGTAATGAGGACTTAAACTTTCATGTTTGGATCTAAGTCATTTTCTTAGTGTAATCCATATAGAAAATGAGGTGAAATTAGTATTTTGAAATGGGTTTGTGGATTTTGTCCTATATTGATTAAGTAAAGAGGGGTGTAGTGCTTATATAGTATCATGTGCAAGAGTAGTATACCAAGTTCTAAGGCATATTGGTATGCATGGTGTTATGGTGTGCCACGCGCGCGCGCGGACACGCGAGCATCGCCGCCTCGCCTCGCCTTCTCTCGCCACACCACGACTCGACTCGGGTTGAAGGGTATTTTGGCGAATCTCTCGGCGTCTCGCGTACGCGAGGCGACCTGGGCGAGGAATTTTACTGCTTGTTTGATTAAAATATTTACTTATTATATTGTTTTAATATGTATATTGAATCTATGTTAACAAGATAAATCAGTAATTGCTTATCTGAATTATAAACTCTGTTTGTTGTAAATACTGATCAGGATTTTCTGGGTTTTACAAATCATGACGCTGGTCAGGACTTTCTGAGACTAAAAAATCCTGACGCCTCTGGATCAGGATTTGCTATGGATGATAGATCCTGACGCTGGTCAGGATTTGATGTGGCTTGTAAATACTGATGGGTTGGGCTGGATCAGGATTTGCTGTGGTAAATACTGATTGTTACATTGTTGTTTCTGAGATATATTCTATAAATGCATATTAAGTTAGATGATTTTTTTTAATTAATTTAATATTTTCAGTTACATTTTGGTTTTGTATTATATACATAACTAAATGTTTTGGAAAATATATACTGCAATCACATACTTGTGAAACCCCACCTGCTATCTCTCTCTTTCTCTCCTCCATAACATACATATCATAGCATATATTTTCTAGGCGAACTGAGGTCAGATCGCTGTTGATCTTTACCTAAAGATGGACGAATTGCTCTGTGCAGTTGTATCCTGTAAGTGATATTGCTACAACCCAACACAGCGTGAGTGGGGCAATAATCTCTTCAAGAACAGTCTAGGCTTCTCGAAGGCTTGGCGCCTCAGTTGTTCATAGTTCTTTCATATTTGTTAAAGCTTTTATTAGAGCTAAGTATTCTATCCATTACTTGTCAATTCAACTACCGATTTATCTTGTTATTTGCCTTCCTGTTTTGTTTCGTTATTTGGCATAATTGCATGTTCTTGTTAATTTGTGATATAGATAACTGCCTCATTGTTGCGCGTAGTGTTAAATATACCCAACACAAATTATATCACACAAACCACGAATTATCCTTAATTCAGGTTAATATACACTAATCGGCCATAATCGGGGATAATCTTCACTAATCGGTCATAAACGGGGTTAAGTTTAAAATCTTGAAAATTTAAAAAAAAAATCAAAATTTTTCAATTTTTTCAATTTTTTAAAAATTTAACAAAACGGTCACCGAAAATCATCCAGGAGGCTCTAGACCAACCTCCGTGGAGGTTCTGGTTGGCCAGAGGCCTCCATGTGGAGGACTCGGCCCCTCCTGCTCTTGGTCGGCCGGGGGGTGAGCCTCCTGGTCGGCCGGGAGGTGAACATTCTGATTTTTTTGCAAGAGGTTCTACTCAACCTTAAGTCCCCAATGTGGAGGACTCGGCTCCTAATACACTTGGTCGGCCATGGAGCCACCTTCATGGTGGTCCTGGTCAGCCGGGTCTTGTAGCTTCTGGAAACCTTTCTGTTCTTATTCTCGTGAATGCTCTGCACGTGTTCTGGTGAACGTTCTGCTCTTCACGAAACTTGTTAACGTGGATCCTCCAGGAAACTCTAGACCATATGGAGGACTCGGCCCTCCTGATCTTGGTCGACCATAGAGCCACCTCAATGGTGTTCTTGGTCAGCCGGGAGGCAAACGTCCTCCATTTTTTTGTATTTTTTCTCATGAACATTCTAGGCTTATTTTGGTGAACGTTTTACTCTTGATTTGGTAAACATTCTACTCTTCTTCTGGAGAATATTCTATACTGGTTCTCGTGAATATTCTACTCTTCATGAACCTTGCTTCTCAGAATGTTCCCGTAATCGAGTCGTGGTTATAGATGGCCATTAATGTTGGATTAAGAGCTTAACCTTGCTCTAATTCTTAGGTTTTCACTAATCATTATGATTAGTTATAATTAATCACTGAATCAAGACTAATGACTTGTGTTTAACCTTCATCAATCTTTTCTTGGAGGACTGATACGATAATCGACATTCTGCATCGCTTTGTTCATTTATTATGTCCTTACCTCTCAGTTCTTGATCATTTTTCCTACCACTTTTTGGTCTTTTTTCAAGCGATACCTGCTAGCGCGAACCAGGCAGAGTTGTGACATGCTGTAGCAGGTACCTTTTTTCCTATAAAATAAGATGAGAAGTGCTCATTTTCATTCATACCTTTACTTCTCAACTCCTCCCAAATTTTCTCAAGCTCAAAAGCTCTCAACTTCCCAAGTGTTTTAGGATGTCTCAAGGTCCTTACAGCAAGCCGTCCATCTCGGCTAAGGAAGCTATGCATAAGCGAGCCACGATTCGGTCACTGAAAGATATAACTTTCATTTCTCCCTACTCTCCTAATCATTTTTCCAACAGCCTAAAGAACATGTTAGATTAGCAGGCCGACGAGTATCTGAGCACCGTGAACTTTGATGCGTTCAAGCATAAAAGCTTGCTCGATGAAGAGGATGTTGATGAGATTCGGTCAAGTTTTCACTGTCCTGATTGTATGGAGGTTTTCAAGGAGAATTCAAATGAGAGGACTTGCAAACTAAGTACCACTAGACTGTATGTGTACAAGGCAACATCAATATCTGGGTTAAGGTTCCCACTACACCCTTTCATTCCCAGACTTCTTGTCGAGCTAAAGGTTCACCCATGTCACAATTACCCCAACGGGTGGGATTTCATCATTGTTTTCATTGTCAGGTGCAATGACCTTGGTATTTCTTTAAGTGTTTCGATATTTTGAAGCATATTCATGTTGAAGACATACCCTTCTTCAAGGCCTGGCTGGGTTCTACTACAACACAGACCCCGTGTTCCTCATATTGTGAACACTCACTCTCTTCACAAATTGATCTATTAGTGGAATAAAATATTTGTGGTCTAGGAGTGGAAGATAAATGACTTGGGAGTATATTTCAGACGTGATTTTAGTTGTCCTGTAGACGGTGGTCACTAAATTTGTCACCTCACAAATGCTGAGCTCTATGATCGTGACTGTCTTATTAATGATGATGGACAAACCCCTTATTGGGAATATATTACGGAGATAAAGCTCGTTGAGGCCGACATTAATAACCTATCTAAAGAGGGTAATCATTTTTATTTTATCTTAAACTTGGTCAGGTTTTTTCTTATATCTATTTTTTATTTTTTTTTATTTTAGCTGCTAAAGCCTTGGATGTATTGACTGACATGAGTGACGTGGTCACTAGAAGGATGGTTATTGTGACGCCCTCCAAATCCGGGTCATAGATTCGGGGGTTACAACACAATATAAACCTGTGTATAAGATAATATATATGCAATGACCCTAAACTTCCACGGATCGTAACAGGTTAAAGTATAAAACAAGCCACAACCTTAACTTATATTACAACATTCCAAATCACAACTGTTTAAACTTATAACAAAATGTTTTTACAAACATGCAAAAGCTTATAACTATTGCATAATACTCCTGGTAGCACTCTCCAACACTTAACCTCAAATCCATTCCTGGGTACTGTTATGGGGATCTTCGTTACCAATAGTCTCCTTTTTAACTGGAAAAGAACACAAATGATCGAAAGGGTGATCTAACTAGCTCAGCTGGTAATATAAACAATAACTGAGGTTAAACAACTACCAAATGAAATGAATCATAGAATCAAGTTTCTAGTTTAATAATTATTAGAATTGGATATTCAGATTTTATTTTAAAAACCAAGGTTAGGATGCTGATCAGTCACGTACTAACCCCGAACAAGGTACACTGCCATGTTCTCTACACTGGATCCAAGACACACATTGACCTAACATGACCACGAATCTGGTCCACCTTCAAAAAACTATCAAATTTTATAATAATTGAATATGATAAACAATATAATTCAACAAAACAAGATTTATCATTAATATTTATAAAATATTTATTTGAAAGCATAATGCAATTTATAAGGTATCAGAAAGTTATATCAAAGTATTTATGAAGAATGGCTTCAAGTCTGTAAGAGAATCAGGTACAAGATGGAAAAATGGTTTAATGGTCACATAGGGCTTGGTTCCTTGAAGTTACAATGTATTGTATGATGTATGTGTTATCGTATGTCAGGTGCTCTATTTCAGTGTTTGGTATTTGGTATATATGTATCTGTAGAGTGACATAGTGTTTGTGTAGTATAGTATCTGGTAATTCAATAATTGATGGTTCTCGATCGATATGGTTCATAATTCAAGTATCAAATGAACTGGTTCAGGGTTAAGGCTAAGCAAAGTAACTAACATATGCTATAACCAGATATATCTCAAATTCTATTCAAAGTACTTGCAAAATAACATAATAAGGTTCGAGAATACTTGCAATATATCTATAAGAAGGGTTACAGATACTTGCCTTATCTCAACGTTTTCAACATCACTTGTACTCGTCTAACAGTACCACTCAATAGCCACTTACTTCCCTTTCTTATGCCTCACTTCGTCTGCTAAACATAATAATTATCCATCAATACTCAATCCCATATAATTCTAATCCTAACACAATCAACACGAGCTTCTATCTACCATTTGTTTCACCCAAATCGGACTTACGGATTAAAAGATACGATCAAAACCGTCATACAACGTTCACATAAACATATAACACATCAATCAAATAGCACATAACACGTAACATGTAAGGTATTCGTTAAAAACTATATTTCAAGGAAGGCCTCATATGATTTTTCAGATATTTAATATGAATTTTTAAACACTTTTAGTAATTAAAACGAATAAAAGAATTATTTTATAAGTAAATAATGAAGTCCTAATACTCGAAATTAGCTTTAAAATCATTTCTAAATAGTTATTGAGCATTAAACATAATTTAAAAAATATTATAAGGCTCGAAATTATTTCCGGAATTTTTAAATCAAAAAGAATAATTAAATATAATTAAATAATTAATTAAAATCAATTAATAAATAATTAAATTAATTAATCTATATATATTTAAGTCAATTAACCAATAAAAATAATTAATTACTAATTTAAATTAATTAATTAATTAAGATTTTTTTAAAATTATTAAATAAATATAAATTATTTTTGAAATTTAAATAAATAAATAAAAATATTCTTTTAAAAGATTTTAAAACTAAAGTATTAAAAATGCAAATTCTGGAAATTACAGTGACCAAAGGTCACCATCTTCAAAAGTCAGGGGGCAAAACTATAATGTTTGCAGCCGCCAACGTCGATTTTGCCAGAGCTCGCCGGAGATCACTACTAGAATTCGATCAATAGACATCGGTCCTTAGACATCGGTTGCTCAAACGACTGATGTCAAAGGTATTTTAGACATCAGTTATTTCTAAAACGATATTACTGAGTTTATTAGACATCGGTCAAGAAAATAACCGATGTTGATAGTTATTTTTAAAAAATAAGAAACATGAATTAGACATCGGTTTTTAGCATAACCGATGTCGAGTTTTCTTATACATCGGTTTGAAATTACAACAATTGTTGATGATTAATTTCAAAAAATTAAAAAACACGCGGATAAGTTCCCCCCTGTTTCCCAAATGTTTCCCCCTAACAAAAACAAAAATCCCCGCAATTTCCCCCTTCAGGACTAAATTCTATCCCCTTTTCACACTCCTCTCTCTTTCTCTCTCTCTCTCTCGCTCGCTCATACTCCTGTCTCTCTCTCCCTCTCATTCTCCTCTTTCTCTTCCATCTCTCTCATCTCTCTCTCTCTCTCTCTCTCTCTCTCTCTCTCTCTCTCTCCATATCCCTAATTAAACCATAATTATCTCATATTGTAACTAAATTAGGGTTCCACTTGAACCCCAAATTTAAGCGAGGAACCCTAATTTCTCGACCAACTTGGTTTAGTTTATTATTGATTTGGTTTCTATTATATATAGCATGGTTTCTATTATATATCATCTTAAACTGAGATGGGGTTTCTATTTATATATGACGGTTTACTATTTTCAGCAATTGAGCTTGCAAGAATGGTGCTCTTTTCTACGTGCTACGTCTTGTTTGCAGAGAAAAACACAGAGGTATATAGGTGGATTTATCCTTACACACTCACACTTTTAATAGGATATGTATGTGTTTTACGATACACATGAAACATCCTAAACCAGATTTAAGTGGGCACAACAAACCTAATTGAAGGCAATTGAAGGCAACAGGCTCTTCGATCGAGCTATCTCCCTCCCTCCGCATCGTAACTTTATTCACCTCAATTTCATATTTCACTTCAATTCTGTATTTCTATTACTACTCTCTTTGTTTTCTTTTTGATTCATTATATTTCTATTATTTCATCTGTTGATTATTCAATTTGATGATAATTGTGTTCGTTTTGACTTTTTCTTTTTTTTTTGCTCTCATCAGGATTGATTGTAAATTATATACATACATATTCTTGCAAGAAGAAGCAGTTGTGATATTAAGATAGATTTAGCTACTAGTTGCAAGGTATTCCTTTTATTTTTATATATTTTTTGTATTTGTATTGACACGTGCAGCACGAGTCTGGTAGTGGTTTTTGTGTACTAGGTAAGTTCATGTAATTTGGTCTGATTGCTGAATTGAATTTCATTTAGCCACTTAGTGTAAATCAGCTATTTATGAATATTGTGTACTTCTTACTGAAAATTAGATGGTGTGTGACGGAGAGATTAGTGGTTTTGGATTTTCATGTTTGGGATTTTGCGGGGTGTTTTTTTTACTAGTTTTTCTTAATTTCTTTGGTTTTTTTAATGTATCATGGGTGTTTTTACATGTTGTTTTTGACTCTAGCATTTGAAGTGAGCTATTTCCTATTCCATTTCTTAGTAGAAACTAAGAGCTAATCGTGTCACTCGAAAATACAACGGGAGGTGATGATTAATTTAATGCTATAGTATTGCATGTCCTGGTTTCTCAACATATTTAACCTGTAATTGCCTTACTTTATTATGCCTATATGTTGAGTGGCATTTATATCATCGTATAACACTCCGTAAAGCTTTGAATTGGTGTTTTGTACTCAAGTTATGGTGTTATTAACGTGTTTTTGTAGTGATTTGCATTGTAGGCATTTAACAGAAATTCAGGTGATCTACCATTATTTTGATGTTAATATGGCATTAGGATGGTGTCAAGAAGATTGCTCGTGAAAAGACCAATTCAAACCAGCATGAAAAGAAGAATTCAGGAATTTCTCCAGAGAGTCAGCGCGCCCTCGCTGTAGTAGCGCGCGGCCGCACCAGGATTGCAAAAGTGCAGCGCGCCCGCGCTGGTAAAGCGCGCGGCTGTGCCGGGTCGAATTTCAGGAATCCTGTTTCTACTTTGCTTTTGATCCAGAAGAGTTCTAATTTGCATGGGGTGCTATATAAACATAACTTATGTTCGTTTTTCAAAACAAGACATATCAGAGCTGAAGGAGAAGGCGTAAGAAGATCGTAGAGCAAAATTCAACCAAGGAGAAGAGGATCTAGTTTATTCTTGTGATTCTTTATTTTAAGTTGTAACTTTGGATGCTAGTTTTCTTACTTATAACCTATACTCTTATTTCGTACTTGGTTTTATTATTTATTTAGTATAAAGACTACATTTTTTATACCATGCTTTTATCGGAACCCACGTTGATGATGAGTCCGATTATGGGCTAATCGTTATCGTGGGGTTCTAGCGGATTTATTTATGGATTTCTTTAGTAAATTTGTTTCGAGGCCTTAGTGTGTGGTGATTGTATGATATCCTAGTATTGGGTGTGCTTATTCATCTTATGAGCGTCGCGAACTTATAAGATAGCGTGTTAATCTCTAATGAAGTGAAAGTGAATATAGGGGTTTAGAACTTTCCATGCTAGCATAGGTTCATGTATTTGATATGCATGATTCGTAGGTAATTTTAACCATCTTACTTACCCTATGTAATCACGATAGATAACTTCTGCGTTAAACCGTTATGTTGTCAAATTCTATAGACATATAGAGTCTCAATATAATTGGTGTTTATTCAGCTTCTATCTCTTTTGTGGATGTCTTGTAGTATGATATTCGTGCAACGAAAGTTGGCGTATATCAGTTTCGTGTTATGTGATTAGTGTCATCACCATTGTATGCTAAGGTTAATAACAAAAAGGCTATTGAATGAAGTATTTAATGAAGTTAGAATCCAATATTTGTGTCATATAGTATTCAATTCTCTTTGTTCTCTTAGTTAATGTTCTTTAGTATAATCTCTTAGTTAAACGTAGTTAAAACAACCTTAATTTGTTATTCATCTTAGCATTGAATAATTACCATACCATTGTTGCATAAGTACATTGATTAAAATAACCTAAACAAGTCCCTGTGGGAACGAACTAGAATTAATTCTATATTACTTGCGATTACGTATACTTGCGTGAATATTAGCACGTGTTCTAGCCCTAACAAGTTTTTGGCGCCGCTGCCGGGGACTTCGGTGTTAATTTTTAGTTATGTGTTTGTCATCATTGGTCGTTAAAGTTCAGTGACGCGGACATTGTTACTTACTAAATTCATTGTCGTGTTTGAGGTACTCTAGCGAGCGTGTATGTAGCACCCTCAAATCCAGGGTCAGAGGATTTGGTCGTCACTATGAAACCTCAATCCAAAATAACCTGTTAAATCAATAAATAAATGCCAGCGGAAGATATTTATCATCTATGACCCCAATTAATCCAAGATCTTTTAAGGTTACAGTTCTAGAAACAAGATATCCAAATTCCACACATAATTTTTTTTTCACTTTCTTTTAACACTCTTTTCAATAAATTCCAATTCAAGACTAACCCGCTAGTATAGCTTCGAAAAGAAGTATACTAGGCCCAACTATAAAATATTATAAATATAATATAATATAATATAAACAACTTTACTCAACAAAACTTACACTAGTTCGCAAACCCTTGACCAACCACCTTTCAAAAGCTTCTTCTTTGCTTCCTCGAATTACGCGGCTAAACAGCGCAAGCTAATCCTCACTAGAGATTAAATATAAAAACAGGCAAGTATGAGCGGAAGAAATGCTCATCAAGATCATTATAACATATATAGGGTCTTTTTGATATTAAACCGACATCTGCATTAGAGCAGAACATTTAAAATCATAATTGTGGAATCATAAAATTTTAGTTGAGGAACCCCAGAATTGATTCCTTAATTGTATTCAAAACCATTTTGATATTTTTGAGTGAAATGCTTCAGCAATACGTTGAATCTTGACGAGAATAAACTCGTAAAACAGTATTTACAGAAATATCGTAATCACAATAACATGAAACAATGATTATGGATTGAATCATAAACTTTACTCAAAACCGAACTCTTGAAATTAATACTTATTGTGCTGTTATATCAAATTAGATATCAATACGAACTTTGATGCTCACAACATCCCATACTGAAGTCAACATCAATCATCTATACTAATACCACCTTTGATATTTAACAACAACGTAAGTATCAGCAAAATCAGAAACTGAATCAAACTGCATTTTATCTTTTATCCGAAAACAGAAATAGTTGATAAATCATTTATTCTTTGAATATCAAAAATGATATGATAATTTAGATTAGGATCATTCTCCGACGGACGTACTATCACATGCTGATCAGCCTGTGTGATAGCACTGAGTCATGATTCGTAGAAACATGACCCAAAAAATACGAGTACTCAAACAAAAGGCAATATACCTGCCTGTGGCAAAAATTGTGTCATAATATTCCATATGACACTTAGAAATAGCCCTCCGCTGGACCGTCCGTCCCGGTCACTTACGCAATTATGATCCAATCTTAAAACCTTTTTATTTAAAAATGGGTCATAATAATTGACACCCAAAAATAATTTTATTCCTCCATTTACTTGGGTAGGAATATTCGCAACCAAATCACTTTTCTGAAAACCCAAAATATTTATAAATCCATTCATTTGCTAAGTAAAATCACTTAGCTATTCTGAACATAGAATAACAGAAAAGTACTTGCATAAATAGAATCATTTGATTCAGCGATATGTAAAACATTTATCTATTATGAACTGAGAATAGGGAAAACAATACGCATCATAAGATTCAAAATAAATATCACTTGAACAATAAGTGATGATAGGGATACTTGCCTTTGGGTTTTTAGCAGTTAGTCACACTCGCAAAGACGCATCTATTCTGACATTCGGTCTCAAAACATCACCACCTTTATTTTACTAATCCTTTGGTCTGTTGCTCATGCAGTGCTGCAACCCAATATTCCCTTATGTTCCACTCTAGTCTTCATCCATACCATCTGGTCCTGATCGTCTTGAAAGACTTGCATTTATAATTAAAAGATCACACTTTAATCGTTTAAACGATAATTACTCAACGAACTGTGCGTCATCACCCTATCGTCTACACATACGATAGCCCACACATAACTATAACAGTCAAACATAGGACTCTTGACCCACGTACACACGTAATTCACATATCACATAAGCACATAACTCACGTATCACATAATTCATATCACATATGACGCGGTTCGTCAAAAGGTTAGACTAGGTACGTTTAAAACTGAAATCGGGTCAAAATATTATTTATCGATCGACTCAAAATGACTTGTAAAACAAGCAAATTTTCGAAACAAAAAGGATTTGGGTCTCGAAAGTATTTTTATTGAAAGCATAATATTTTTCTGAGTCTGTACGCGTTCGTTTCGTATTAAACGGACGAACGGTTGATTTATTATGAATTAAAACAGGTCTCCGAATCATTTTATAATTAAATAATAGGGCTCGAACACCTGAAAATAATTTTGTAAGAATTAGCGAGCCTGGAAAATAATTTAAAATAATATTTTAAAGCTCGAAACTATTTTTCGGAATTTTTAACTCAAAATAAATAATTAAATCTAATTAAATAATCAATTAAAATTAATTAATAACTAATTAAATTAATTAATCAATTAACATTTAAAGTAATTGACTAATTAAATAATAAATTATCAACTAAAATTAATTAATTAAATAATTTTGATTTATTTTTGAATTATAAATAATTTTCAGAATAATTAAATAATGAATTTAGGAATTTAAAATAAATAAAAACAATTCCTAAAATAAATTAAAAAGAGAAAGTACAGTTTTTGAAAATATTTAAAACATAAATCCTGTTTTTGTAAGTTTTTTAAATTAAAATACGAATCTTGCAAATAAGGGAGACTTTCAGGGGCCAAACTGTAATTTGACACCCCTGGTCGTCTTCCCCGACCTTCCCGCTGGCCGGACTCCAGGGCCGCCGCCATGGAGCTTTTCCGGCGGCCGGAAAATGCCCAGAAACGTGTAAAAATCACGGGGTTTGTTCGTTACGTTGCCAGGAACCTCATCGTAACTTCGCACACTGTAAACGATACCCCAGTCGGCCGGAAAACCGACTGGAAGTTCACGTCGCCGGCGATGTCGGATTTTCCGACAGCCTTCAAGCGACATCCAAGAGATGAAATTTTTACAGGGTATGATTGCTGTTGAGACGATCTATATCTCTACAGTCTCCAGCTATGCCCAGACTTAACGGATTAAAAATACGGCCAAAACATGAATTTTCCGGTCAAATCATTCAAGAAAACGAAGAACATTCAAATTCAAATATCAAATCAACTTTTCTATATATTATTGAACTCGATTTTTAACATATAATATACCAAATTGACCAAGAAGAAAAGATCTACACGATTATGCCATCAAATCATATCAAAAAGATCAAGAACAAAAATTCATAATTTAATTCATAATTAATTCAAATTTAAATAATTAAATCAGAAAAATACCTTGATTTCTGGGCAAAAACAGATGGTGGATTAAGGTAGAGGTTTTTGAGATCTTCGTTTTGATATATTACACACTTAAATCGGAGTTCGGTAACGTCCTCGTTCGTGCGTTTGATTTTCAGGAACGTATCGGTTTCTAGGGTTTTTCTCTGTATTTACTGTATTTTTGCTGGTTGCAAATGAATAAACGAAATAAATGAAATAAGAAATAGGCTATTTATATTTACGGAATATTGGTTCGTTCTGGATCATTTTGGATCGATAAATTAGTTGCTTAGCCGCTAAGTAACTACAAAACGATCAAAAAATAGATTACTTAGCCGCTAAGTAACTATAAAAACGATACAATTTAATACCAGATTTGGATAATTATCAAAACCAAGCGTTTCATAAAACGCCATATACGAAAATAATGTAAAAATATCCCGTCTCTCGAGAATACGGGTTTTGTTGATTTATTAAAATGGTTATCGTACCGAAAATCTTGCGTCGGGCCGCGCACGGGTCAAACCGTAATCCGGATCGAAAAAGTCAAAACACGGAAAATGTCCGGAATTACCAGATTAGGTTAGGAAGGAGTTTTTGATAGAGTTTCGGGTTGTAAAAACGTAAAACCGGTTGAGGTTGGACGATTCCCGGCTTTATAAAACAGTTTTGTAATTTTTCAGAAAATAATTAATAATTCATAAATCATTATAAAATCGTATAACATTCCAAAAATTACCAGAAAAATATCACAATTATCTATAATTTATTCTGCACATATAAAAATTAGAATACTCGAATAATATCACATATAAACATCCAAAACATCAACTCCAATTACCAAATAATTCACCAAAATTCACATAAAATCACATAAACCATTCCAAATAATTATAATAATAATATCTGGAAATATGGAATATTACAGTGTATGCATACGCGTTCTCGGTCTCATAAGAGAACACTGGATTAAGTTGAGGAAGAAGTTGTAGTCGAGGACAAAGTTGAAGAAGAAATCTTAGTTGTGAAGGAAGAAGAAGAACTTATTGCAATGGGAGAACGAGAAGCAAATCCGAAGGCTTTGAATTGATTGAACTAATGGCTGCTAAAGAATACCAAAATCCTACTCAGAGACTATCTCAGGGTAAGGTAGCAGGAATTCTTGAGTTAGATACAGCTACTGCTATAGCTACTCAGCTTAAGGCTTTGACGATGAAGGTGGATTCTTTGGCTAATTATGGTGTTAATCAGATCACTAGTGTATGTGAGATTCGTGTTGGTGCCCATGAGACGGGGCAGTGTGCTATTTGTAGTGAATCGGCTCAGTTCGTGAGAAACTTTCAGAGGTCGCAACAGCCTATTCCAACCACCTATCATCCTAACAACCATAATCATCCTAACTTCAGTTGGAGCAATTCTCAGAATGTGGTTCAACAGCCTTATTATCAGTATCCAGCAAAGCAATACAACCCCCTGGTTTTCAGCAACCGTAATATGCACCAAGACAATACCTCCAACTGCAACAGTCTAATGAAAAATTTGAATTGGAGGAGTTGAGGCTTATGTGCAAGAGCCAAGCGGAATCTATCAAGGCCTTGGAAAATTTAATTGGACAAATTGCCAATGCCTTGCTAAATCATCAACCTTGTACACTCCCTAGTGACACTGAAGTGCCAGGAAAGAGGGAAGCTAAGGAACAGGTAAAGGCAATTACATTGAGGTCTGGGAAGGTTGCGAATTTCGAACACTCTCAAGTTTCGGATGAAAAAGCTGTGACTGAAGAAGAAGTGCAGAAGGAAGCTGAAGTGGAACCAAGGAAGACTACTGTTGAACACATTCCTCCTGAGGGTAATACAGGGGAGAAGCAGATCTATCCTCCACCTCCCTTTCCTAAGAGGATGTAGAAGAAAAAGCTGGATAAGCAGTTTAAGAAGTTTCTGGAGGTGTTCAAGAAACTTCATATCAACATACCTTTCGATGAAGCTCTTGAACAGATGCCTAGTTATGCGAAGTTTATAAAAGGTATACTTTCTCGGAAAGTGAAGCTTGGTGACTTAGAGACCGTTTCTCTTACAGAGGAATGCAGTGTTGTGCTGCAACAGAAGTTACCTCCGAAGCTTAAAGATCCTGGAAGCTTCATTCTTCCTTGCACAATTGGAAAAGTGTCATTTGACAAATGCTTATGTGACTTGGGAGCTAGCATCAATCTGATGTCCTTCTCAATCTTCAAGAAGTTGGACTTACCTGATCCAAAGCCTACTTATATGACCTTATAGTTGGTTGACCGTTCTGTTACATATCCACGAGGCATTGTGGAGGATGTCTTGGTCAAGGTGGATAAACTCATCTTTCCTGCTGATTTTCTAATTCTTGATTTCGAGGAGGATAAGAAGATTCCCATAATCTTGGGAAGACCTTTCTTGGCTACTGGATGAACCTTGATAGATGTGCAAAAGGGTGAGCTCACCATGCGAGTGCTGGATCAGGATGTAACTTTTAATGTGTTCAACGCCATGAAATTCCCTACAGAAAATGAGGAATGCTTAAAGGTGAAGTTGGTCGATTCTGTGGTTACTTCAGAACTTGATCAATTGCTAAGGTCTAATGCCTTAGAAAAGGCCTTGTTGGGAATTCAGCTAGTGAAGATGATGAAGGTGATGAGCAGTTACAATATCTGAATACTTCTCCCTGCAAGTGGAAGATGGATATGCATTTTGAATCTCTTGTAATGGAGGAGATGAACAAATTTCCAAAGTGCCTCAAGCCATCTATTGAGGAAGCTCCTATACTTGAGCTTAAACCATTGCCTGAACACTTAAGGTATGCTTTTTTAGGTGATGTATCTATTTTGCCTATGATTATTGCGGCTGACCTTTCAGGTAGTGATGAGAAAAACTCTTAAGAATTCTGAGAGAGTTGAAATCGGCATTTTGATAGACTATAGCAAATATTAAGGGAATCAGCCCTTCTTATTACATGCATAAATTTCTGCTAGAGGAAGGTAGCAAGCCTACTGTTAAGCAACAGAGACGGCTTAATCCAATCATGAAAGAAGTTGTGAAGAAGGAAATTCTCAAGTGGCTAGATGCAGGGATCATTTATCCCATTTTTGACAGTTTTTGGGTGAGTCTAGTTCAGTGGGTGCCGAAGAAAGAAGGTATCAGGTTGTAGCTAATGAGAAGAATGAGCTCATTCCTACTCCGACAGTCACGGGGTGGAGAGTTTGCATGGATTACAGGAAGCTGAATAAATACACGAGAAAGGATCACTTCCCTCTGCCTTTTATTGATCAAATGCTTGACAGATTGGCTGGGCACGATTACTACTGTCATCTGGATGGTTATTCGGGCTATAATCAGATTTGCATTGCCCCAGAAGATCATAAAAGACTACTTTCACTTGTCCATTTGGTACGTTCGCCTTCAGAAGAGTTTCTTTTGGGTTGTGTGGAGCACCTGCTATATTTCAGAGATGCGTGATGGCTATCTTTTCTGACATGATTGGTCAGAATGTGGAGTTGTTTATGGACGATTTCTCTGTGTTTGGGTGATTCTTTTGATGAGAGCTTGCAAAATCTTGGCACAGTTCTTAAAAGGTGTGTTGAGACCAATCTAGTTCTCAACTGGGAAAAATGTCACTTTATGGTGCGACCGGGCATTATTCTTGGTCACAATGTCTCTGGTAAAGGACTTGAGGTGGACAAAGGCAAAGTAGGGGTCATTGAAAATCTTCTTCCACCAATTTCCGTTAAAGGAGTTCGCAGCTTTCTTGGTCATGCGGGTTTCTATAGGCGGTTCATCAAGGACTTCTCTAAAATCTCGAAACCCCTGTGCAATCTTCTAGAGAAGGATATCCCGTTCAAGTTTGATGACGAGTGCCTAGCTGCTTTTGAGTTCTTGAAGAAGAGTTTGATCACGGCACCTATCATAACTGCACCTGATTGGAATGAAACTTTTGAGATGATGTGCGATGCAAGTGACTATGCAGTTGGAGCAGTTCTTGGGCAGAGAAAGATCAACATATTTTATGTGGTCTAATATGCTAGTAAGACCCTCAATGGTGCTCAACTGAATTATACTACTACTGAGAAAGAACTTTTGGCCATTGTCTACGGTTTTGAGAAGTTTCAATCTTATTTGCTTGGGATGAAGGTGGTAGTTTTCACTGATCACGCTGCAATTCACTATCTCGTCTCGAAAAAGGACTCGAAACCTAGATTGATTAGATGAGTTCTTTTGCTTCAGGAATTTGAGTTAGAGATCAAGGACATAAAAGGTACTGAGAAATAAGTCACTGATCATCTCTCTCGTTTGGAAGACCCAAGTGCATCTTCACAGGATAAGACATTAATAAATGAGTCTTTTCCCGATGAGCATCTGTTTGGGGTAGAAGAAGAAGAAATGTGGTTTGTAGACATTATGAACTACCTTGTAAGTAATATCATGCCTCCAGACTTGTCGTAAGCTCAAAGGAAGAAGTTTCTTCATGAGGTGAAGTGGTACATGTGGAATGAACCATATCTGTTTAGGCAAGGAGCTGACCAAATTATCAGGAGATGTATTCCGTACATCGAAACGGGGGGGGGGGGGGGATCTTGCGAGACTTTCATTCGACTGTTTATGGAGGCCATTATGGTGGAGAGAAGACAGAAGCTCCTATCCTTCAAGCGGGATTCTTCTGGCCTACATTGTTTAAGGATGTGCATCACTTTGTTTTGAAGTGTGATCGATGCCAGCGTGTAACAGCCCAAATCCGGGATCAAGATTTGGTGTCACTAAACAATCTTTACATAATTTAAAATAATATACAAGTGACCCCATAAATCCGGATCGTTTACAGGTTATGGTATGAAACAAGAATCTAACCTTCTATATTTCACATCAACTAAAATACAAGTTTAAATACCTTTGTACTAAGTCCCCTGTCTCATTTTTCTAACTTCTTCAACCTCCTGCAGCGGAGATCTTTCTAACTTCTGTTGTCTATTAAAAGCTACTCACTTTTATCCTCATTTGTTTCTGAAAGAAAAAAGAATTTACAGAGCAAGAGTGAGCCAAAAATGCCCAGCAAGTATATAATTGAATTCCAAACATCAATATCAACGGAAAATTTCCGGACAAAATCTTTAAATAAATTTTTTTGACAATTCTATTTATTTGAGGTAGTTGAGCGAATAAACATTGGCCGTTACCAGCCCTTAATTAGAAATCAAAAGTGATGAGCAATTCCCAGATTCATCTCTTGAATTAGGGTTTCGTCCGGTTTTGGAATCATAAAACCTTTCGAGAGAGAATGTCATTAATGGCGATCAACAATAAATTAGACTAGACACTAGTTCGCACCTATATCCTGCTGATCAGCCAGGATACAGTGCAGATCTATATCTCACTATATAGATCCATTTGGGTACCCATGCACTATCGCCCAAGGGTCCGGTCCATCCCCGACCCATAAGATCCAGCTCATCACTGGCCCTCACAATAACCATCCAGCCCGTAGAGTATTTTGATGTCAAATCATTTTGATTTCAAAACACCCCAATTCAGAGTTCACAAATAACCCGGAAGAATAGGTATTTGCTCAAGAGATCAATCGATAATATAGAAACAATAATGAAAGGAACTTGCATAATTAAGAGTAATTGCAGCGAAATATAAAACATTTAACTATTCTGAACTTAGAATAGGAATGAAGTAATTGCAGTATTGTTAGATATATTTGATAATGTCATGACTAATATGATTTATGTTTAGTTTTCAGATCTTACTTAAACAGGACAAATCAGTACTTAACTAAATCAGCACTTATACTGAAGTTAGAACTTAAGTGATCAGTACTTAAGGTTTAGGAGATATTTATCAGGAGATAATATCAGAACTTAAAGGAAACTTTCAGATAAGGAAGGTGGCTGATTGAAAGGAAAGAAGATTGAGACAAACGTAAGAAGAGATATGCATGAAGAAGGAATTCTATAAAGAATGGAATACTTGGAAGAAAAGATATCTGATTGATATATTTTAGGAAGCAAAATTATATTCCATATCAATAAGTGATTATCTTGTAACTGTGTAGTATATAAACACAGACATAGGGTTTACACTATAAGTGTTATCATTATCAAGAATATTTGTCACACCCCCAACTTTAACAGCAAAATAAATATAGCTATTACAATATTTTAAAAGAAATAATGCAACCAAATCCAAGATCTTACAGTTTAGGGTTTGGAACAGCCCAACACTACCAACTATTACATCTGATTACAAATACCGAGTCCTCACATAACTATTATTACTTATTCTACCTGAGCTCAAACATAAGCATCAGCATCACAGGTCTTACGGGTGGCCTGCTTGAATCTAACCATAGCTGCTAGCTGTAATATCAGGGTAAAGCAAGAAGTGAGCCAAATGCTCAACAAGTGCTAACAACACAATACAAAACATAAATCGAGATATACTTTTAAGAATGCCAATGGAGAGACATAACTAATGATAACGAGAGATAAAACTATGTGAGATGGCATCATTTTGCTTGTATCAAAACAATTTTAAAAATCATGTCTTAATAAAAATCATTTTATGACGCTACGGATTACAGGCGGTGATCAGCCGCGAAGTAATCCCGAACCTCGCTGGGTTCTAAAACATTAACGGGAATCCCTAGGCAACTTTTAAGCCTAATATAAGTGTGGAAAGGACTCGCGTTTCAGTCCAGATCCACTATTCAAGAAAATATTTATCCCCCTTTGGGACTGAAAACCCATATTTTATTTATTTCAAAAGCTGATGCCGAATTGTAACAAAATCTCTTTTAACAGTACACATTTTTATTAAGGGAATATAGATCAACTCGAAACACGGAAAATATGGTACTAAATCTCAGGGCCATGATTCACAAAACTTTACTCTATTAGGGTAACCAAAAGGTTTTCATATGTCAGAACTTGGACAGGAAAATATGGTGAGACTAATGGATAATATGAAGGGGTAATGCCAAACTGGGCTTAAAGCAATGGTTTCTCGTCAAGGTACAGGTGTTGGATCATTAAGAAGATAAGCTTCACGAATATTATGGGTGTTAAGGTAATGATCTCTAGCTCAGGATGAATGTATATATCAGAATTGTCAAGCTTTAGGATAGGAAAGAGGGTATCAATCAATGAGGAATCATGTTGCTAAGTTTCTGACTATCAAAGTTCAAGGTAAGGTTCTATAGTGGTTCAAGCATCAGGATGAGATATCAATACTTAGGAATCATCATCATGTTAATCAAGAGGATCAATCAAGTATTATAACAACTCTTTATTTTATCATGGCATTTAACTATCATCAAAAGACTTTTGAACTACTTGCAATACATACTTGAGGGTTCATGGCATCTCTATATAATTCAAAGATAAGCGAGAGATACGCTTGATTTAAACATATCAAAATGACTCAGGATAATTGCATCGATAAATATGAACTGTTTATAGTAAATATGAAGGTCAAGTTGAATCACATGCCTTGAGATAGGCTGGTCTGGTCTGACTGGTAGGAGCAACTGGGGCTTCAATCGACTTTTATGGCAAGTTTTCCCTCGTCTCGAGATCCTACATAAATAATAATAATCCTTATTATAATATATTCTTACCATCTCAACCTATTTACAACCCGAAATTAAACACGGATGGCACTTAGGCCTATATGCACTTAATTTATATCCACCTTTATATTTCAAATGTACACACGTAGCCACATAATCACATATCGTATATTAATACCAAATAATACCATAATGCAACACTAGGCTTGGATGATCTCGACTCACAACTTAAGTCACTTGGTTGCTAAACTAGACAAGATCTTCAAATTTTGGCTTCCTAACTCGATGTGCCTTTCCTAAATTATCCCAAACCTATTGACCCTCACTTGTGCCTTTTGCTCTACTGACCTTATACTATCTTACAACTATGGTGGTCGACCTAATAATCACTTCTAAGTGTTCTAAAACTATGTGATAAGTGAAAGTGCACACTGGTGCAAATTTCAGAATGACAACTATGGGTTCTTGAGTACATTAGACACTCTTAAACTACAAGTTTTCCTTCAAAACTTTTACACAAGACTCTCCTGACCTAAGGGCATCTCACAAACTTGATGTGGCTCAAGGGCCTGGCTTGGGCCTTCTTGGGCCTAAGCTAAAAGTCCAAGGTTCCCCTATTTTTCTGGGCAGAAAATACCCTGACTTGAATTAACTTGTGACACATGGTTCTAAATCATATCCTATGAAATATGGTTGGAAAAACTTCTATGACACTCCCTCTAACTAAGGCCCAATTGGGCCTAATGAGGGCCTACCCATGACATGGTCAAATCTCCTTATTTCTAAGTTGCAACAAAACTGTCCCCTGCTGGACAGATTTTGTTATTCTACTTGTGCACCTTACCAAATGACATGCAAACCTCCAACCAACTCCTAAAACCTTTTATATACTCCCAATACTAATTTCTGGTAGCTTGGGCCTCAAAGTGCACACCAATGACATGGTCAAAACTCACGCTAAACCTCAGGGTGCTATACTGATTTTTCTGCAGAAACTATAACTCTCTTTTTCCAAGGTTTTGACTTGACAAACTCAACTAACAACGACTCAATACTTAAACCAAGACTTATACATGGTATTCTACTGAACTAACTTCCTTATTCTCAAAATAACCTTGGTGAGATCATCCTTACCTAAGGCACAATTATGGCAAAACAAAAGAGACTACACTTCACAAATCACAAATCTTCATGCTTTTGAAACAACAAGATATATATTTTTATAAAAGATAACCACGAATTATTACCATGCAACAAGAAGCATAAATCAATATTAACACATTATTCCTACTGAAATTAAGGCTCACTAACAAAATCTTTCCAAATGATCAAAATCTTACAACATTCTAAGAGAAATCCACATGCATGCATGCCTTCGGGTTTTTCAAACCAAAACAACACATTTTCTACATATGTTCTATCATAAAATTGACATGCAAGCCTAGCATAAGATATACCTAGATGATCACTTAGCATGCAAAGAGTTTTATCAAATTTTCACCACAAAATTCAAGTCATTATCACATAAACATGCAAAAATTGATTTAAGCAACAAGAATAGTCTTAAGGACCATTCATTCGGCTCCCATATGGTCATGGCCGAATGAAATGGATGGGAATGGCCATTTAATCATCAAGAGTTTCCCTCTCAAGATTTGGCACTTCTCCATTGCTTGTAGTCCTCTCAAAAACAACCCTAAACTCACAAGAATCAAGGTTGTATTTTGAGTTTCACTAAAACCTTTACATGCAACCTTTAAACTTAAACTTTTCACTCATCACTCTTTGAATTATGTATGATCAAGATATAGGAAGTAACATTTACTTGATTGCAAAGTGGGAGCTTGAATGAAGAATGAAGAAAAGGGAGGGGGGTATGGCTTCGGCCAAAAAGCCGAGAGGAGAGGGGAGAGCCGAGAGGAGGGGGAGGAAAGGAGGAGTGTGGAAATGGTGGGGTGAATGTGGAGTAATAATCATGTTAGTTTGGTTTTTATTTGGCCAAAAGTGAGTGGATTTGAGATTTTACAAGAGTAACCTTCCAATATAGTTAGGTAGATTTGCATGCAAGGGTAAAGTGGTAATTTGGTTAGTAGAATGAAAGTGAGTGGGGTTGGAAATGTCTTCCTTGCCCCTTAGTTGAATTGGAAGAGTATTTACATGCAAGGGTAGCCATGTAATTTGCTAATTATAACAAATAAAATTTATAAAGATTTATTTTTATAAAATAAAATACAAGTTCAAAAATTATAAAATTTATACCATAAAATAACTTGGATTTTTAGAGACTTTATAAAATCATTTTCAAAATTTGTGAACAAAATACCTTTTAAAAGAAAATTTTTCCAAAGCTTAGAATATTTCTTATAAATCAAAAATAAAGAAATTAAATAAACTCTTGCTTTGAAAAATCATATACTACACAAAGCAAATTTATAATGCAGAAATTTGCACTCACACAAACGTACAATCATTGAATATATTTTCATTCGGCTTTAATATTATACCAAATCCACAAATAATATTACATAAAATGCCGGTCATAACATCCTCTCCCCCTTAAGGGATTCTGTCCCCAGAATCTAAGAGAAAAGATGAGGATGCCAGGAACGCATATCGGACTCTAACTCCCAAGTCGATTCTTCGACCTTAGGGTTCCTCCAAAGCACTTTTACTAACTTTACTGACTTATTCCTAAGACTCTTTACTTGCCAGTCGAGTATTTTAACCGGTTGCTCCATAAATGACAGGTCTGCCTGAATTTCTACAGGTTCATATTCTATCACATGGCTAGTGTCAGGATTGTACTTCTTAAGCAACGACACATGGAATACATTATGCACATGCTGATACTGAGGTGGTAAGGCCAACTCATAGGCCACCTTTCCCACTTGACTCAAAATCTCAAAAGGACCTATGTATCTAGGTGCTAACTTCCCTTTCTTGCCAAATATCATCAACCCTTTTCTAGGTGACACCTTCAGCAACACAGCTTCGCCAATTTGGAATTGAACGTCCTTACGCGCTGGATCTGCATACTTCCTCTGTCTATCTTGAGCAGCAAGCAACCTTTTCTGAATTAACTTGACCGAGTCATGCAACTGTTGTACCAATTCCGAGCCGAGAATTCTTCCTTCTCCCACTTCATCCCAACTTGTTGGTGATCTACATTTTCGCCCGTACAAAGCTTCGTATGGTGGCATGCCGATACTGGAATGATAGATGTTGTTGTAAGAGAATTCAATCAATGGCAAATGGTCATCCCAACTTCCTTCAAAATCGATTGCACAACTGCGCAACATGTCTTCAATCGTTTGAATTGTCCTTTCACTCTGGCCATCAGTCTGCGGGTGGTACGCCGTGCTCATATTCAACTTTGTGCCAAGACATTCCTGAAATTGCTTCCAGAATCTCGAGTTAAATCGGGGATCTCTGTCTGAAACTATTGATACGGGTACTCCATGCCTTAGTACGATTTCGCGCACATACAGATGAACCAACTTGTCCAGTGACGACTTTTCATTTATTGGAAGGAAATGCACCGACTTCGTAAGACGATCAATTATAACCCATATTGCGTCATGCCCGGATTTCGTTCGCGGTAGTCCCACTATAAAGTCCATAGCGATATTTTCCCATTTCCATTCTGGAATCTTCAGGGGCTGAATTAATCCGCTTGGTCGTTGATGTTCTGCCTTTACTTTCTGACAAGTATAGCACTTCGCAACCCATTCTGCCACGTCTCGCTTCATATTTGGCCACCAAAAGTTCTTCTTTAAGTCTCGATACATCTTGGTGCTTCCCGGGTGGATTGAAAATTTCGAATTGTGGGCTTCATGGAGGATCTCATTCTTTAATTCAGGTACATGGGGAATCCATATTCTGGATGAAAACCTTAGTATCCCTTGCTCATCCCTTTGAGTATTAATCTCCTCTCCAAATAACTGATTCTTCTCTTTTTCCATTACTTCCTCTTGACACTTCCTTATCTTTTCCACTAGTGTTGGCTGAAAGGTCATTGCACGACAAACTTCCTCGACTTTTCCATAAGCACAAAGTTCCAATTCCAATTTTTCGATTCTTCAGATAACTCTTTTGATGTTATCATCATATTCAATCTCTCCTTCCTACTCAGAGCATCGGCCACTACGTTCGCCTTTCCAGGATGGTAATTTATCGAGCAGTCATAGTCCTTGATCAATTCCAGCCATCTCCTCTGCCTCATGTTGAGCTCTTTTTGAGTAAAAATGTACTTTAAACTCTTGTGATCCGTGTAGATTTCACACTTCTCTCCATAGAGGTAGTGTCTCCAAATCTTGAGTGCGAACACTATGGCGGCTAGTTCCAAGTCATGCGTTGGGTACTTTAACTCATGCAGCTTCAACTGTCTTGACGCATATGCGATCACTTTACTGTGTTGCATCAACACACAACCCAAACCCTTATGTGAAGCGTCGCTGAATATTACAAAATTCCCTTGATCATCTGGAAGTACCAACAACGGAGCTGTTACCAACTTCTGCTTTAACTCTTGAAAGCTATCTTCACATTCTGCACTCCATTCAAACTTTTGATTCTTTCTGGTTAACTTGGTCAATGGCGTGGCGATCTTCGAGAAATCCTTGACGAATCTTCTATAGTATCCGACCAATCCTAGAAAACTTCGCACTTCCGTAGGAGTCTTTGGCCTCTCCCAACTCATAACTGCCTCTATCTTTGCCGGATCCACTTTAACTCCCTCATTTCCAATAACATGCCCCAAAAATTGAACTTTCTTTAACCAAAACTCATATTTGGTAAACTTGGCATACAACTTCTCTTGTCGGAGTATCTCCAATGCTATCCAGAGGTGCTGCTTATGTTCTTCTTCTGACTTAGAATAAATAAGGATGTCATCAATGAATACCACGACAAATTTGTCCAAATACTTCTTAAATACCCGATTCATCAGATCCATAAATGCGGCCGGAGCGTTGGTCAATCCAAACGGCATTACTAGGAATTCATAATGCCCATATCTGGTCCTGAATGCGGTCTTAGGAATATCTTCTTCTTTGATCTTTAATTGATGGTATCCCGATCTCAAATCAATCTTCGAAAAGCATTTTGCTCCCTTCAACTGATCAAAAAGGTCATCTATCCTTGGTAGCGGGTAGCGGTTCTTGATCGTCACCTTATTCAACTCCCGGTAATCTATGCATAGACACATACTCCCATCTTTCTGCCTTACAAACAGAATAGGTGCTCCCCATGGCGACGTACTTGGTCGTATCACTCCTTTATCTAATAATTCTTGTAGCTGGCTCGCCAACTCTTTCATTTCTGCTGGTGCCATCCTATATGGGGCCTTTGAAACTGGTTCCGTGCCTGGAGCAAGGTTGATCTCGAACTCAATTTGTCGATCTGGTGGTAAGCCTGGTAGTTCGTCGGGAAACACATCGGGGAACTCGCTAACTACAGGAATATCTTCCATTCTGAGGCTGCCTCTCTCTGAATCCACTACATAAGCTAGGAATAACTCACAACCTTTTCTAAGTAACTTCTTAGCCTGAACAATTGTAAGAAATAGTTGCTCTTGCCTCTGCCCCTTAAATACTACCTTCTCTCCACTCTTCGTCTTTAAATACACTCTCTTGGTCTTACAATTTATCTGAGCGCTATTCTCTCCTAACCAATCCATTCCTAAAATTATATCAAACTCTCCCAACTTGAAGAGTATCAAGTCGACTGAGAACTTATACCCCGAAATATCAATCTCACACTTTGGACAAAATTGATTCACACGAATCTTCTCTTGGTTCGCAATTACCACATTTACTACCTCACTCATAACCATTTTATCACATTGGAGCTTATCAACAAAAGATTCTGATATGAAAGATCTTGTTCTCCCGAATCAATCAATACTTTAGCTTTGACATTATTAAGTAAAAGTGTACCTGCTATCACCTCAGAATTCTGAACAGCATCCTTCATCTTCAAATCAAATGTCCTTGTTGTTGCTTGCGGGGTTGGTGAAGGTGGTGGAGGTAATGCCAATACCTCAGTTGGCACGCTTGCACTGGTACTTGCCACGTTCATCAGAGCTTTGACTGGTCCGGTTGCCTTACACTCCCTAGCCATGTGTCCAGTCTTCCCACACTTGTAGCACGTAACTCCTGGCTTCGGCATCTTACACTCATTCGCCAAATGTCCCTTCTGATTGCACCTATAACAGGTCATGCTCAGCTTATTGCATACTCCGGGGTGCCTTCTTCCACAGTGCTTGCATTCCGGTCTCTGGAACCTGTTTTCTCCAACTTGCCCTTGGCTTGCCTGGTTGTTCCCTTTTGATTCTTGCCTTTTGCCCAAATTTCCCTTCTTTTGAAAATTTCCGCCCTTCTGGAAACCAATCCACTTTATATTCCGATCTTGCGAACTTCCAGCTTCAGACTTTTCTCTATAAAATGGAACCTTCCTCTTCTTGTTATCCCTCTCTTTCCTTGACTGCATCCCATTATTCTCAATCAGAGCAGCTTTCTGTACTACTCCCGCATAAGTTTCAAGCTCAAACATAGCCACCCTATCTCTGATCCAAGGCTCCAATCCTTGCTGAAATTTCTTTGCTTTTTCCTCCTCAGTGCTGGTATACTTTGTCACAAACCTTGACAACTCAGTGAACTTCTTCTCGTACTCCAATACAGTCATATTCCCTTGCTTCAACTCAAGAAATTTTAGCTCCATCTGATTCTGCATGTACTTAGGGTAATACTTGTCCAAAAATAACTTCTTAAATCTCTCCCAAGAAACCTGCTGAGTGACTTCCATAGCCTTTACTGATTCCCACCAATAGATGACTTCTCCCTTCAAGAAGTAAGTAGCATATGGCGTCTTCTGATCGTCTCCTAACTGTACCAACTCAAAAGCCCTTTCCATCTCCTTGATCCATGTGTTAGCTATCACTGGATCAGTGGTATCATGAAATGCAGGTGGATTCACATTCTGAAAAGCCTTGAAGGTGACAATTTGTCTAGGTGGTACTGGTGGTTCAGGTGGTTGGTGTGGCTCACGGTTATCTTGGTTTTCAATTCGTTGTTGAAGAGTTAGTTGTTATTGAGCTATAGCATTGGTTTGCTGTTACAAGGTTTCCAGTAGTCGAAGAATATTTGGGTTTGTGGTGGAGGTGGTTGTTGGGTTCTTCTTTTTGGGAGGCATGATCCTGAAATAAGAGTTGTGTCAAAACAGATATGAATGATAAAATGATTCGAGGGTATCGCATGGCATTCTCATTTACATATGGGGTCAAGTTTCCAAATTAAGTAGATATGATGATAAAAACATAAAATAACAGTTGAGAGCAAATGGAACAATAGCACATAATTATTGAAATTTTAAAGGTCACGGTACATAGGATTGGGACATAGTCTGATTCCAGGAATAACAGGCTTATTTAAAGGAAAAACGGAAACAACTGGGGATTCCATAGAGTCTGACAGTACAACAACATGAAAGGTAAATGGAAAGAACTAAGGCTCCACTCCATCTGAACGAGGCTTGGTAGTCTTTTCCTCTCGAAGCGTCTTCACAATGCTCTGGAGCTTATCTGCCACCATCTGAATGACATACTGGCTGGTACGGTCCCGGTGCGCTGGCATCTCCTCAAGCTTAGTGTTGACGTACTGAACCAAGGTCTCAAGTCTCGCAGTCATCTGCTCCTTGGGCTTCCCTTCGTAGTTTCGGCTGTCCGGATACACGTTCTTCAGTCGGTCTATCAGTCGGTTGTACTTTCCCTGAAGCATGTCGAACTCGCGCCTCAACTCAGCATACACTGTGAAAGCAATAGCGTCGTCCGACCCAGAGGATGACGAGGAATGCGCCCTTTGCTGACAACCAATAAGAGGAGTATTAATAATAATTTACTTAACATACTCTCTCGCATAATATCTATAACCTACACACAAATCCTATAACCTATTTGGGCTGTCCAGGGACTCTAAACCTGGCTCTGATACCAAAACATGTCACACCCCCAACTTTAACAGCAAAATAAATATAGCTATTACAATATTTTAAAAGAAATAATGCAACCAAATCCAAGATCTTACAGTTTAGGATTTGGAACAGCCCAACACTACCAACTATTACATCTGAATACAAATACCGAGTCCTCACACAACTATTATTACTTATTCTACCTGAGCTCGAACATAAGCATCAGCATCACAGGTCTTACGGGCAGTCTGCTTGAATCTAACCATAGCTGCTAGCCGTAATATCAGGGTAAAGCAAGAAGTGAGCCAAATGTTCAACAAGTGCTAACAACACAACACAAAACATAAATCGAGATATACTTTTATGAATGCCAATGGAGAGACATAACTAATGATAACGAGAGATAAAACTATGTGAGATGGCATCATTTTGCTTGTATCAAAACAATTTTAAAAATCATGTCTTAATCAAAATCATTTTATGAAGCTATGGATTACAGCCGGTGATCAGTCGCGAAGTAATCCCGAACCTCGCTGGGTTCTAAAACATTAACGGGAATCCCGAGGCAACTTTTAAGCCTAATATAAGTGTGGAAAGGACTCGCGTCTCAGTCCAGATCCACTATTCAAGAAAACATTTATCCCCCTTTGGGACTGAAAACCCATATTTTATTTATTTCAAAAGCTGATGCCGAATTGTAACAAAATCTCTTTTAACAGTACACATTTTTTTAAGGGAATATGGATCAACTCGAAACACGGAAAATATGGTACTAAATCTCAGGGCCATGATTCACAAAACTTTACTCTATTAGGGTAACCAAAAGGTTTTTATATGTCAGAACTTGGACAGGAAAATATGGTGAGACTAATGGATAATATGAAAGGGTAATGCCAAACTGGGCTTAAAGCAATGGTTTCTCGTCAAGGTACAGGTGTTGGATCATTAAGAAGATAAGCTTCACGAATACTATGGGTGTTAAGGTAATGATCTCTAGCTCAGGATGAATGTATATATCAGAATTGTCAAGCTTTAGGATAGGAAAGAGGGTATCAATCAATGAGGAATCATGTTGGTAAGTTTCTGACTATCAAAGTTCAAGGTAAGGTTCTATAGGGGTTCAAGCATCAGGATGAGATATCAATACTTAGGAATCATCATCATGTTAATCAAGAGGATCAATCAAGTATTATAACAACTCTTTATTTTATCATGGCATTTAACTATCATGAAAAGACTTTTGAACTATTTGCAATACATACTTGAGGGTTCATGGCATCTCTATATAATTCAAAGAAAAGCGAGAGATACGCTTGATTTAAACATATCAAAATGACTCAGGATAATTGCATCGATAAATAATAAAACTGTTTATAGTAAATATGAAGGTCAAGTTGAATCACTTGCCTTGAGATGGGCTGGTATGGTCTGACTGGTAGGAGCAACTGGAGCTTCACTCGACTTTTATGGCAAGTTTTCCCTCGTCTCGAGATCCTACATAAATAATAATAATCCTTATTATAATATATTCTTACCATCTCAACCTATTTACAACCCGAAATTAAACACGGATGGCACTTAGGCCTATATGCACTTAATTTATATCCACCTTTATATTTCAAATGTACACACGTAGCCACATAATCACATATCTTATATTAATACCAAATAACACCATAATGCAACACTAGGCTTGGATGATCTCGACTCACAACTTAAGTCACTTGGTTGCTAAACTAGACAAGATCTTCAAATTTTGGCTTCCTAACTCGATGTGCCTTTCCTAAATTATCCAAAACCTATTGACCCTCACTTGTGTCTTTTGCTCTACTGACCTTATACTATCTTAAAACTATGGTGGTCGACCTAATACTCACTTCTAAGTGTTCTAAAACTATGTGATAAGTGAAAGTGCTCACTGGTGCAAATTTCAGAATGACAACTATGGGTTCTTGAGTACATTAGACACTCTTAAACTACAATTTTTCCTTCAAAACTTTTACACATGACTCTCCGGACCTAAGGGCATCTCACAAACTTGATGTGGCTCCAGGGCCTGGCTTGGGCCTTCTTGGGCCTAAGCTAAAAGTCCAAGGTTCCCCTGTTTTTCTGGGCAGAAAATGCCCTGACTTGAATTAACTTGTGACACATGGTTCTAACTCATATCCTATGAACTATGGTTGGAAAAAATTCTCTGACACTCACTCTAACTAAGGCCCAATTGGGCCTAATGAGGGCCTACCCATGACATGGTCAATTCTCCCTATTTCTAAGTTGCAACAAAACTGTCCCCTGCTGGACAGATTTTGTTATTCTACTTGTGCACCTAACCAAATGACATGCAAACCTCCAACCAACTCCTAAAAACTTTTATATACTCCCAATACTAACTTCTGGTAGCTTGGGCCTCAAAGTGCACACCAATGACATGGTCAAAACTCACTCTAAACCTCAGGGTGCTATACTGATTTTTCTGCAGAAACTATAACTCTCTTTTTCCAAGGTTTTGACTTGACAAACTCAACTACCAACGACTCAATACTTAAACCAAGACTTATACATGGTATTCTACTGAACTAACTCCCTTATTCTCAAAATAACTTTGGTGAGATCATCCTTACCTAAGGCACAATTATGGCAAAACAAAAGAGACTACACTTCACAAATCACAAATCTTCATGCTTTTGAAACAACAAGATATATATATTTTTATAAAAGATAACCACGAATTATTACCATGCAACAAGAAGCATAAATCAATATTAACACATTATTCCTACTGAAATTAAGGCTCACTAACAAAATCTTTCCAAATGATCAAAATCTTACAACATTCTAAGAGAAATCCACATGCATGCATGCCTTCGGGTTTTTCAAACCAAAACAACACATTTTCTA
Source organism: Apium graveolens (assembly GCF_009905375.1). Lineage (NCBI taxonomy): Eukaryota > Viridiplantae > Streptophyta > Magnoliopsida > Apiales > Apiaceae > Apium > Apium graveolens. The sequence goes on from NC_133654.1 coordinate 75,974,395, forward strand.
CATATGTTCTATCATATAATTGACATGCAAGCCTAGCATAAGATATACCTAGATGATCACTTAGCATGCAAAGAGTTTTATCAAATTTTCACCACAAAATTCAAGTCATTATCACATAAACATGCAAAAATTGATTTAAGCAACAAGAATAGTCTTAAGGACCATTCATTCGGCTCCCATATGGTCATGGCCGAATGAAATGGATGGAAATGGCCATTTAATCATCAAGAGTTTCCCTCTCAAGATTTGGCACTTCTCCATTCCTTGTAGTCCTCTCAAAAACAACCCTAAACTCACAAGAATCAAGGTTGTATTTTGAGTTTCACTAAAACCTTTATATGCAACCTTTAAACTTAAACTTTTCACTCATCACTCTTTGAATTATGTATGATCAAGATATAGGAAGTAACATTTACTTGATTGCAAAGTGGGAGCTTGAATGAAGAATGAAGAAAAGGGAGGGGGTATGGCTTCGGCCAAAAAGCCGAGTGGAGAGGGGAGAGCCGAGAGGAGGGGGAGGTAAGGAGGAGTGTGGAAATGGTGGGGTGAATGTGGAGTAATAATCATGTTAGTTTGGTTTTTATTTGGCCAAAAGTGAGTGGATTTGAGATTTTACAAGAGTAACCTTCCAATATAGTTAGGTAGATTTGCATGCAAAGGTAAAGTGGTAATTTGGTTAGTAGAATGAAAGTGAGTGGGGTTGGAAATGTCTTCCTTGCCCCTTAGTTGAATTGGAAGAGTATTTGCATGCAAGGGTAGCCATGTAATTTTCTAATTATAACAAATAAAATTTATAAAGATTTATTTTTATAAAATAAAATACAAGTTCAAAAATTATAAAATTTATACCATAAAATAACTTGGATTTTTAGAGACTTTATAAAATCATTTTCAAAATTTGTGAACAAAATACCTTTTAAAAGAAAAAATTTCCAAAGCTTAGAATATTCCTTATAAATCAAAAATAAAGAAATTAAATAAACTCTTGCATTGAAAAATCATATACTACACAAAGCAAATTTATAATGCAGAAGTTTGCACTCACACAAACGTACAATCATTGAATATATTTTCATTCGGCTTTAATATTATACCAAATCCACAAATAATATTACATAAAATGCCGGTCGTAACAATATTATTCATTATAACCCTAGCAGCTCTCGTGATATTTGTTCATCACTGAGAGATGACAGTTCCATATTGTAACAGAGTTTATTGCATTGAATAAAGTTTGTTTTCTGTTACTCATGTTATTTGAATACAATTTAATTATGCTATATATTGTATTCAATCCCCTTCTACAGTGTGTGACCTAACAAGTGGTATCAGAGCCTATCTGTTAACACAAATAATTTAAGATCCAAAAACAATCATGTCTGAAGCAGAAACTCCAACCAAGCCCACCAAAACTGAAGAACCACCAAAGACTCAAATCCATAGTCGATATGAGGCTATTAGAGTTCCCATACTCAAGCCATCTGAATATCCCATATGGAAGGTGAGGATGACTATGTTTCTGGAAGCTATTGATCCAGAATATCTTGACAGAATCCATGAAGGACCTCACAAGCCAACAAAACTCGCTGTTGTAGTTGCAGGTGAAGCAGCAAAGTCTGTACCAAAGGAGAAGAGTGATTACACTGCTGAAGATATTGCTTCAATTGCTAAGGATGCTAAGGTACGACACTTGCTGCATAGTGCCATTGATAATGTAATGTCAAACAGGGTAATTAACTGCAAGACTGCAAAGGAGATATGGGATGCCTTGGAGACAAGGTGTCAGGGAACTGATTCGATTAAGAAGAACAGGAAGACAATACTCACTCAAGAGTATGAACACTTCGACTCAAGGCCTAATGAGTCATTGACTGATTTATATGACAGATTTGTCAAACTCTTTAATGATTTGTCACTAGTTGATAAGGAGTATGATATTGAAGATTCAAACCTTAAATTCCTGTTAGCTCTTCCTGAAAGTTGGGATTTGAAGGCAACAATTATAAGAGACAACTATAATCTTGAAGAAACAACTCTTGATAAAATTTATGGGATGCTCAAGACTCATGAACTTGAGATGGAACAAAGAAGCAAAAGGAAAGGAGGAAAGTCAAGGACAGTTGCTCTTAAGGCTGAAGAAGAATCCCCAAGGCAGCTACCTCAAGGAAAGGCAAGGGAAAAGCGCTCATCACAAAGTCTGATACTGAGTCATCAAGTTCTGATAGTGATGATGACTCAGAAACTGAAAGCTTTCCTGAGATGGATGCTGATGAGAGATGATGAAGCTGTGTGCTCTTATGGTGAAAGGAATCACAAGGATAGAATACAGGAAGTTCAGGAAGGGAAAGAGGTTTTCCAGGAAAGGTGCAAGTTCTGATAAAAAGAATTTCAGAAAATCTGAAGGCAAAGGAGGAAAGTCTGACAGAGGAGATCACTCAAATGTCAAATGCTACAACTGTGGTGAGAAAGGCCACATATCTCCTGATTGTAAGAGAGTGAAGAGTGACAAAGGCAAGGCTCTTGTCACAAAAAAGAAAAGCTGGACAGACACTTCAGATTCTGAAAGTGAGGAGAACTATGCCTTGATGGCAAATGCTGATAGTAGTTCTGAAGCTGCTGAGTTAAAGGTACCTCAAACTACTTATGCCTTTCATACTGATGATATTAATGAGTTGAGAAGATATCTTAAAACCATGTTTATTAGTTATAGAGATCAAACTTTAACATGTGAAAGATTAACTTCTGAAAATCTTGCTTGTAAAAAGAGGAATGATTATTTAAGAAAAGAGTTAGTCATGTTCCATCAAACTCAGAAAGATAGAGATGATGCTTTCTATGTTAGGGATGAAGTACCTAAAATGAATGAATCTCTAAAAACTGAGCTAGAAAAGGAAAGAGAGATTATCAGGACTTGGACTAACTCTGGCAGGACAACTCAGAATTTGTTAAGTAGTGGAAACTGGAAATAGGGCTTATGTTATGGAGATGATAAGAATGATAAAGGAAGTGTAGAAATTAAGCCTAAAGTTGTTAAACAAAAGCCAAAGCTAAAACCTGTTAAGTTTGTACCTGTAAAGTCTGATACTGAGAAATCAGAAGTTAAAGAGGAATTAACTTCTGACAAACTAAAACAGGAAAGGACAACTAAAGTAAACGTGGGCTTAATGACAAAGAAGAAGCTTAAGCATAATCTGAAAGAAGTTAAGAATGTAAACAAGGTAAAGTCACCTAGGAAAAATAGGAATGAAAATGAAGGTGTAAATAAAAGCAATGATTATAAGCCTGTTCCTAATGCTCCTAGAAAAACATGTCATAACTGTGGAAGTTCTAACCATCTGGCTTTTTTTTACAGGAAGAATAAGAACATAAACTCCTTACCTTCAAAGTTAGGAGTTAAGAGTCAGTCTGTTAGATATAAGCAACAAAATCCTTGTTTTCATTGTGGTAGTTTATGGCATTCCATTTATACTTGTAAGGAATATCATAGTTTGTACTATGATTATTATCAAATAAAATCTTTTTTAAAGAAAGTTAGCATTGTTCCTTCTAGTGTAAGTTCTGATACAAAGTCTGATAGTGTAAATGCTGATAAGAAAAATGTTAACATAAACTCTGATGCAAAATTCGCTGCAAATGTTAACAAACTTAATAAGGCCACAGGATCCAAGCAAGTCTGGGTCCTTAAAACTAATCATTAGTGGTCTTTGTGATTGCAGGGCAACAGGAAAAACATCTTAGTTCTGGACAGTGGATGTTCAGGACATATGACTGGAAATAAAGCCCTGCTATCAGACTTTATGGAGAAAGCTGGCCCAAGTGTTTCTTATGGAGATGGCAACATTGGAAAAACACTGGGATATGGCAATATCAATCTTGGGAATGTCATCATTAAAAAAGTAGCTCTGATCTCAGGACTTAAACACAATCTGTTGAGTGTTAGTCAAATCTGTGACAGAGGTTATCATGTGGATTTCTTTGAAGAACACTGTGAAGTTGTAAGCAAATCTACAGGAAAAGTTGTTCTGAAAGGATACAGGCATGGTAACATTTATGAAGCCAAGCTTTCAACAAGTACTGATGGTTATGCAATCTGTTTGATGAGTAGAGCATCAATTGAAAAAAGCTGGAACTGGCACAAGAAACTCTCTCATTTAAATTTCAACAATATAAATGAACTAGTCAAGAAAGATCTTGTGAGTGGACTGCCAAAGTCAGTATTTGCTCCTGATGGCCTTTGTGATTCTTGTCAGAAGGCTAAACAAAGAAAATCTTCATTCAAGAGCAAGACTGAATCATCAATTCTTGAGCCTTATCACCTACTACATGTTGATCTATTTGGTCCAGTGAATGTCATGTCTATTGCAAAGAAGAAATATGCTATGGTCATAGTGGATGAGTTCACCAAATACACATGGGTGTATTTCTTGCACACAAAAAGTGAAACTGCATCTATCTTGATTGATCATGTCAAGCAACTGGATAAATTGGTCAAAGATTCTGTGAAGATAATAAGAAGTGATAATGACACTGAGTTCAAGAATTTGACAATAGAAGAGTTCTGCAAAGACCGGGGAATTAAGCAGGAATTTTCTGCTCCTGGAACTCCACAACAAAATGGAGTTGTTGAAAGAAAGAATAGAACTCTTATTGAAGCTGCACGAACAATGCTTGATGAAGCAAAGCTACCAACCTATTTTTGGGCTGAAGCTGTGCAGACTGCTTGTTTTACTCAGAATGCAACACTCATTAACAAGCAAGGAAAGACACCATATGAGATGGTGAAGAAAAAGAAGTCAAATCTGAAGTATTTTCATGTATTTGGATGCAAGTGTTTTGTTCTTAAGACTCATCTTGAACAGCTATCCAAATTTGACTTAAAAGCTTATGAAGGAATTTGTGTTGGATATCCACTTTCCACAAAAGCCGTCAGAGTCTACAATTTAAGAACAAGGGTTGACATGTAATCTATTAATGTCTCCTTTGATGATAAGAAGATTACTGGACTTGAAGATTTTAATGATCATGATCAGCTGAGATTCGAAAATGAAGACTTAAATTCTGATACTGAAAATCCTGACAGTCTAAATCCTGATACTGTAAACTCTGATGGATTAAACTCTGATGTTATTGAAACAGTGGTGACTACGTCAAAGGAAGATGCACCTGTGCCGGGGGAGCATACCGAAGATATAACCACATCTCAAGAAGCATCAGAACATACAACTGGCTCTTCAAGTTCTGATTCATCAAGTTCTGATTAGCCAAGTTCTGATAGTTCTGAAAACTTAAATTCTGAAGGATCCAACTCAGAAAGCATAGTTTCAGGGGGAGCATCAGAAAATATTGATGAAGATGGCATGGATCATGGGGGAGCATCCAGTTCTAGAGAAAACCTTCCATCTGCAAGGAAGTGGACTAAATCACATACACCTAACTTAATTATTGGAAATCCTGATGTAGGTGTCAGAACTAGAACAGCTACTTTAAGTGAATGTTTCTATAATTCTTTTCTTTCTCAGACTGAACCAAAGAAAGTAGAAGAAGCTCTTCAAGATGCTGATTGGGTGCAAGCAATACAGGAAGAGTTAAATGAATTTGAAAGAAACAAAGTCTGGACCCTAGTGCTAAGACCAAAGAACAGATCTGTTGTTGGTACAAAGTGGGTATTCAGAAACAAAACTGATAGTGATGGCATAATTACAAGGAATAAAGCAAGGTTGGTTGCAAAAGGATATTCTCAACAGGAGGGAATTAATTATGATGAAACATTTGCACCAGTTGCTAGATTGGAAGCCATAAGGATATTTTTGGCTTATGCTGCTCACAAAAAGTTTATTGTCTTTCAAATGGATGTGAAAACTGCTTTTCTTAATGGAGAATTGGAAGAGGAAGTATATGTTGAACAACCTCCAGGCTTTGTAGATCCCCAATATCCAAATCATGTCTACAGGCTTGATAAAGCACTTTATGGCCTTAAGCAAGCTCCAAGAGCATGGTATGAGACTTTAGCTCAGTTTCTTCTGGAAAGTGAATTTAACAGAGGAACTATAGACAAAACACTGTTCTACCTCAACCATGGAAAGGACTTACTTTTGGTTCAGATATATGTTGATGATATCATCTTTGGTTCTACAAATGACAGATTTTGCAAGAAGTTTGCCAAACTGATGCAGTCATGATATCAAATGAGTATGATGGGGGAACTTATCTATTTTCTGGGCCTTCAAGTCAAGCAGAATGAAGAAGGCACTTTTATTTGTCAAACCAAGTACACCAGAAATTTGCTGAATAAATTTGGAATGCAAGATTATTCAAGTGCATCCACTCCCATGGCCATTGCAACAAAACTGGATAAGGATGCTGGTAAATCAGTAGATATTACCGATTATAGAGGTATGATTGGCTCTCTATTCTATCTAACTACTAGTAGACCTGATATCATGTATGTTACCTGTCTTTGTGCAAGATTTTAAGCAGATCCAAGAGAACCTCACTTAACAGCCGTGTAAAGAATTTTCAAGTATCTTAAGGGAACAGTTGATCTGGGATTGTGGTATCCCAGAGAATCAGACTTTAAACTAATAGGTTACTCAGATGCAGATTTTGCAGGTTGCAAAATTGACAGGAAAAGCACAAGTGGAAGCTACCAATTTCTTGGAGGCAGATTGGTTTCTTGGTTTAGCAAGAAACAAAAGTCAATTTCCACATCAACTACAGAAGCAGAATACATTGCTGCAGGAAGCTGTTGTGCACAGATTCTTTGGATGAAGAATCAGTTACTGGATTATGGGTTAACATATTTTAAAATCCCTATTTACTGTGATAATCAAAGTGCTATTTCTATGACAGGTAATCCAGTTCAACACTCAATGACAAAGCACATCAGCATTAGGTACCACTTCATAAGGGAACATGTGGATGAAGGTACAGTAGAATTGCACTTTGTTCCAACAGATCAACAACTAGCAGATATCTTCACCAAACCACTGTGTGAAGCTACTTTTACAAGATTGGTAAATGAACTTGGAATGGTTTCAGGTTCTTTCTCTAAATCTGTTTAGTTTTTGTTCTGATGCATTAGACTTTATGATCAATATTTACAGATATTACTATCTTTGTGTATTATGTGCTTATTGAAAATTGCTTAAGTACTGATTGTTGTCTGATGTGTATCTCTAAACTCTGATAGTGATATGCATGTTTCTGTGATTATTCAATCCAATGAGGATAAATATGCTAGATGCTGACCTAGTAGTCTTTAATATACTAACAAATCCCATGTTAGAAGTAATTATTTATGTGGAAATCTATTGACACAAGCAAATTCTGATATTGAGCTTAGTTAAGTTTACTTTGTCTATCTTATTACTAAGTCAACAACTAGAATAATGCTTTTCATCTGTTAAATTCTGATGTTAGTAAATCTGGTGAATGTACTAAGTGCTGATAAGCCTCACTTATCAAAAGAAAAGGAAAGAAAAAGAATAAATATCAGGTACTCTTTTGAGATCTAGAGTAAAAACTGTGGAAGGGAAGACCCAAGTGCATTGCTGCTATTAAGTAATATGCATCAGAAAAGCAAAAATACATATTTTTCTTGGTGACTTTTCACACTCTATGATTACTGGAGAAATACTCTGATAATTTCATAAATACTGATAAGCAGTCGTGACTCACTTACACTGAGAAGCCACTGTAAACTGGAATTTCAAAAGATGCATAAAATGAGCACAAAACAGTTGAGGTGGACTCATGCATGAACTCATTCTAAAGTAGACTTCAGAATCATGACAGGTTTTGAGCAAAGTTCTTAGTTATGCCTTATTTTTAAGATATATTGAAGTGAATCAGACTTTAATCTTTATCTGATATTTAGCTTACTGCACACACATACACTCCATATGAATGATGAAAATTACTGTGGTGGTAAATGATGTTTTCGATGAACAGTTTATGTGTCAGATTGTATAAATTCTGAGGACAAGTTATGATGGAAGTTCTGATGATTAAGTTCTGAAGAAATGAAATCAGAATTTGTGTGAAGCATTGCAGAAATAGGCATTTACTTTTCTAGTTAAAAAATCATGTTTTCATGACTATTAAGTTCTGATATAAGTCTAAGTTCTGATATTACACTCTGATTCTTTACTTGACTTATTTGTGGTTAAAATCTAAAACAGTCTTATTTAAAATCAGAATATGTTTGTGTGAGATATTAACAGTCAATACAATTAGGGTTAGTGGTACACGTACATGCACAGTAATTCTTACTTGTTTCATGTGCGCATTAAATCCTGTTTTACACTTCCAATGGCTGTTTTTATTCTCATCAGTCTAGGGAGACGAGGTAGAATTATTTCTACCTATAATCATTAATTTTTCCTTGCGTCTCCTGACATTCCATTGGCTATATAAATTAACACTTCATTCCAGCCAGCACATCTCTCATTTTCTCATAAACTCACTCTCGTCTTATTCTTATCACCACAAATGGCTGCGTTTGGCTGATTTTACAATTATGGTACTGCGACAGTACATGTTTTTCTCAATGGAATTCCAACTCCATACCATATCAACAACATCCCTCAAAATCTCTGGATTCAATTTCCAGAGATTATTAAACGTGATCTATTGACAGTTCGAAGAGATCTACATCTCCGTCATCTTCGACAGCAGGAGCGAATCATTCGTCTCGCTGTTGTTTTTGTTGAGAGTAGGAAGAAGCAATAGTTTCTACTCCCTGTTTCTCTTCACTGTCAGCTTTGTCAGGCTTTTAAAGCTTCGGACAAAAGCTGTTGATGTTAGGATTTGTAGTTTAGGACAATCTTGTACTTTTCTGATGCACTTTAAATTTCATGGAATGTATTTGCTCAATATATTAATGAAATTTAATATTTATGCAAGATTTTGTCTCTGAGTCATTCGATATTCTGATGCATTTTTAAATCCTGATTTACCCATATTCTGATGACCGTTTTAACTCTAATACAAATTAAGTTCTGATTCTGACGTGTCAATATTTTTTTACTTGGTTTCTTTATGGTCATTCCATCATTTGTCATATTTTAACAGAATATTGGTCTCCCAGTGAAAATAATTTATTAAGTGGGAACAATTTTAAATTTTAAAATAAAACTGAACTACCTTAATTAATGGGATTACTTGGTAAGTGGAACAGTTTTTCCTTGAAAAACTGCACGTGATAAGTAATGATTACTATATTCCCGTGCTCATTAATTATCCTTTACTGCTGCATGTCTGACAGGTGTCCAACGGTTACTTTTTCTACCGTGTATAAGTAAAAGAGAGAAAAGATTCTAAAAACTTTTATTTACTTTCACATTTTATCTCTCTCGTTTTACTACTATTCTCTCTCATCTCCTGACGCTTTTCATACAGACGTTTTATCAAACACCTTACAGGCAACCTTATTTCTCAATTTTTCTCATGTCACCTAAGGATTTGATAATAGATGGAGCCAAGTTTGTACCCAACAACTATGTTGCAATCTTGAACCATGCTGAAGCTCCATCTGATTTGCACTTTGTGCAAGATCTTCTAGCACACAGTGAGATTGGGTATGCGTTGACCCAACCTCAAGTAATTTAAAGCCAACAAGTTCTGACGTTCTGGCGGACTGGGCATTTTGATAAAGGTGGTGCTACTGGTACTTCAAGCATTATTTTTGAAGTAAATGATGTTGAGCATGTGGTAACTCCTGGAGCAATTCGCAAAGCTCTACACTTACCAGAAGGCTGCATTTTCTCAACAGCGGAGGAACCTGTTCTACAGCAGCTCATGGCCAATTTGGGGTATGAGAAGAGTTTGGCCAAACTTGGACAGTTGAAAAGAGCACATATCAGAAAGGAATGGAGCTTTTTCTTCGACTGCATCAGTAAGGCATTCTCCAATAAGTGTTCCAACTTTGATGCCATTCCAATTATAAGTCAACACATCGGGTATGCTATTATTCACCAAACTCATTTTGATTTTGCAAGAGTTGTGCTAGGTTTTATAGGGGATAGGATGACAGAAGATAGGAATGTAGTCTACTTTGCTAGATTCTGTCAGCTTATATATAACTTCTTTTGTGCTGATGAACCCAACCTACCACTGACTTAATTCCACCCTTTAAGCTTGCAAAACGGGCTTTTAATGACTTGGTAAATGCTGACCTTAAGAAAAAGGTGGTTAGACGCTTACAGATACCTCAGTCTGTAAAACAGATCCTAGTAAATTCTGATCCTCAAACCTACAGATCTGTTTACCCTGATGGTCAACCACCAACTCATCCCAGAAACCACAACAACCATCAGAACATACCACATATACACCTCAACCTACTCAACCCTCTATCAGAACATATATCAAACCTTCACAGATATCTCAACCTTCATCATCAGCACATATTGTGAAGCCTTCATCTTCAAAGCCTAAGAGGACAAAGACTGTACCTCAGACGCCACAGAAGAGAAGGAGGATTGTTCTGAGAGATGAGTCAGACATTGAGGAACAGGTTCCTGTGTCAGAACCTGTTGTCAAAGAAGCTGAGAAGGTCTCTTCTCAGAAGGATACTGGAATTGGGGGCTCTAAGCTTCTCAAAAGGCTTAGAAGGATGTATTCTGCTGAAACTCCTAAGGAATCTCCACCTTCAAAGAGATACAAGAAATAGAGAGCACAAAGGTACAGGGCTGAGTCAGTTTTAGAGGATGGGGAAGCATCATCTAAGGAAGGAGATCAGGAATCTCTGATCTCAAAAGAGCCAGAATTTGCTGAAGCTACTGCATCTACACCTCCATTGTCACCAACTCAGGAAGCTGCTCAAGATAAAGTATCTACACCACCTGTGTCTCCTGTAAATGAACCAGTATCTACTGCAGACCCAGGCACAAGTGATGAGATTGATATTCACAACCTAATTATGCATGCGGTTCTCTACTTAGAAGCTCCACCAGCTCCAATCAATCCATCAACAACACCAATTCCTGATGCTAATGCAACTCCAGAATTGTCTACAACACCTTCTCTGCATCTAGACATTGAAGATCAGACTATAGGTGATCATCAGAATATGGCTGTTGATCAGAACTTGGAAGCAGATCAGCACTTAGAGGATGATGTTGAAGCCTCAATAGCCTCTCATACTGATCTTTTATCAGAGGATGTTGACTCTGTAAGTTTTGATACTGCAAATGCTGATGATACTGGTGATGCTGTGACAAATGCAGATGCTGATGAAGCTGGTCCTTCTGGACATGCACCTCTACAAGCTCCTTCAAAAGCTGAACTAGTTAAAAAGTTTGTTAGAGGAGATGCACCAGTACCTTGGATTGAAACTCCTAGAGGACAGGAGTGGACAAAGGAGTGGAACACAGTTACCTTTGTTCCAAATGAAAGAATTCGTGTTGAGCACTTGGCAAAAGCTGATGAGATGCTAGTTAATGATGATTTCAAGATATAGCTGAGAGTTACTGCATTGAGTACTAGACACCTTCATGGTCAACACTCAACAACTCATGCCGAGGTGCATAAAATTCAAGAAGCATTACTCGAGAAAGAAATGACTATAAAACTTGAAAAGAAAAGTTTTTTCCAACCTACCTTTGACAGAGTTGCTTACATTGAGAAAACCCAAGAGAAGCAATAATCTCAGATTGATGAAATTTTGAAAAATCAAGCTTCTCAGCAATCTCAACTCGATGAAATCCAATCCTCAGTGGAATTGCTTGTCTCTCTTCTTTTACCTGCTGATGCCAAAAAGGGGGAGAACGTAATTAAGTCCAAATGCAAAACTGTTAAGACACTGAAGGGGAAGGATGATGAAAAAGATGACCAGGGAAACTCTGGAATGAGTGGAGGTCATGGTCAAGGTAGAGGTCTCTCATCAAGAAGAGCTGGAACTACAAGTCATAGAACAAGTTCTGATACTGGGAGAAGAATAACTTCTGATACTGGTAAAAGGATAAGTTCTGATGAACTTTTGGATCTTGATGAAGAAATTTCAAGATAGTAATTTCTGAAAGAAAATCCAGGAATGGACTTTGAGAGTCTAATGGAAGAAGAAGCTAGACTCAAGTCAGAAATAGTCAACTCAAAATCTGAAGCTTCTGTTGGTAAAAAGAAACTTCCTACGGCTAAAGGCATTGTGATAAAAGAAAGGACAAATCCTGTGGCAACTAAGGTCAAATCACAATTGCAGATAGATCCAAGGTCCAAGGGCAAAGAAAAAGTTGGTGAATCTATAAAGGTTTATGTGCCTCCTATGGATGAAGAAATTTCTGTTGAAGATGCTGATCTTACTCTGACTTCAAGGAAGATTTCTAAGACAACCTCTGACATGGCTCAAGTTATTCAGAGTCAAGATATAGTTAGTTCTGATATAACCATAAAGCAAGAAACCTCTGACATAGCTCAAGTTGACTTGATATCAGAAGATAAATCAAAGGAAACCTCTGACATTGCTCATGTTAAATCCTCAAGGTTACTCCTACGAGGTTTCACTAAAGCCAAACAGACTCAACCTTTAAAGACTACAGCACGTGGTTTTGAAGCAAGAGTGGTTACTGGAAAGGAAGCAAGAGATAAATCTGGATTGGGTAGTGCTGATGAAAGAAGAGTGCAGAACACAACCAATGATCCAACTTCCTTAAGTGAACCATGTGTTGGAGCGACTCCTGAAAGATTGAATCAACTAGAGTCTGTACAGATGGTCTACCATACCTACTTGAAAGAACACATCTTGTTATATTTCATGACAGATGGTAGGGTTTACCATATAAGGGAAAATGCTATACCACTGAAGTATTTTGAAGAACTAGAATATGTTTTATTCTTACTTCAAGTGAATGACAGAATAACAGAAAGTGCTGCAAACTATTTGAAGACTCAAATTCAGAGACGGAAAAGGCTTTATTCTGTAAAGTCTGACAGCACATATCTTCCAAAGTATAGAGATCACAAGGGTGATATTGTTGAGATGAAGCCTAACTCTGCTAAGATTATAACTACCTTTCTGGGTTATAAGGCTGTAGAATTCAATATTGAGTCTGACAAGGCATATTTGATCAGACTGGATCAGGACATAAGGAAAGCTGGAATAAATGATCTCAGGGCTGCTATCTTCTAAACTGGTGAAGATTCTGCAGAACTCAAAGATGCTAAAAGGAGGATGATTGATGAACTCAGATATGCTGAGAGATGTTTGTTAAAGAACTATCTCAGAACAACTCCTGACATCAGAGAGATCAGAAAGTGAAGTCAAGTCAAGATCTACAACTGCTCAAATTATGATATATATATATACAGACTGAAGTTGTTATCAGAAGTTAAAGTTGGTAAAGCTTTAAGGACTGTAAGTTGTAGTTATCTAGTCAATTTCTCATGCATTAGTACTTAATGTTTTTGACATCATCAAATATCTGTTAAACTTGTATATTATGCTAATTTACAAGTTGGGGGAGATTATTAGATATATTTGATAATGTCATGACTAATATGATTTATGTTTAGTTTTCAGATCTTACTTAAACAGGACAAATCAATACTTAACTGATATCAGCACTTATACTGAAGTCAGAACTTAAGTAATCAGTACTTAAGGTTCAGGAGATATTTATCAGGAGATAATATCAGAACTTAAAGGAAACTTTCAGATAAGGAAGGCGGCAGATTGAAAGGAAAGAAGATCGAGACAAACGTAAGAAGATATATGCATGAAGAAGGAATTCTATGAAGAATGGAATACTTGGAAGAAAAGATATCTGATTGATATATTTTAGGAAGCAGAATTATATTCCATATCAATTAGTGATTATCTTGTAACTGTGTAGTATATAAACACAGATATAGGGTTTATACTATAAGTGTTATCATTATCGAGAATATTATTCATTGTAACCCTAGCAGCTCTCGTGAAATTTGTTCATCACTGAGAGAGGACAGTTCCATATTGTAAAAGAGTTTATTGCATTGAATAAAGTCTGTTTTCTGTTACTCGTGTTATTTGAATTCGATTTGATTGTGCTATACAGTGTATTCAACCCCCTTCTACAGTGTGTGTGACCTAACAAGTATGTTACGAGAAAAGTTAGGAATACTTGCCTTGATAAGCTTGAACCACAATTATTGGTTGACGTTGGTTCGACTTGAGCGTTCGGCTTTATCGTCAAACCACTACCCTATCTTCGATACGATCTCAACACTCAGGTCCTTCGATTGGAACCTTGTTGGGTTCGACAACTAACCACTAGATCGTTCTTAGTCCGATGTCAATCCTCGGGCCTCCCGACTAGGACGTACAGGGTTGAAATACCCTAATTCAGATAATCATTTACGCTTAACATAATATCACTATCACTTCTACCCATACGATTTCATATCCAGTCTCGTATTTATATGTATTATTGAAATACACATAGCAATTATGGTTCACATCTTCGGAACTCGGTTCGGCATTTGGTTTTGGAAAGTACATATATTCGTTGTTTAAAAATAATAGGGTAATTGAATATAAAATATTTTGTCGCAACACGTAACTAGGTTCGTATGATATAATTATTTACTTTCGTTCCACGTCTCCGATAATTATAGGTTACGTTCCCGATTTTCGAAATTAATTTCCTGAAAATCGGGCAGCGTCTCCTTTGTTTATCGGCCTACCCGTCGAAACAATTCGACGTCAATAACACTCAACAACATCCAATCCAATTTGCAATCCCAAACACCATTACGAATTATAATAATATCCTATTTTTCATTTCAAATTTAATTTTACAACTAATTTTATTTATTTATAATTTGGGACTCAGATTAAAATCATCATCGTCCACCATCGGCTCACCGAGGCTCATCATCGACGGTGATAAAATTCGCGGGTTCCCGTTTATAACGGATGTCCGACACGAATTTCACCGATATATCAAATAATCCCCGCATAAAAAATATATTTTATTTTCACGAACCAATCAATTAATTTTTTTCTGCAGAAATTAAGTATAATAAAATAATTAAAAGAATCCAAATCAAACACGCACATACAACAGGCAGCAACCGGAAAAAACATCCCACCACCAACACGCACAACTACGGGTGGGCAGTCGGAAAAACACAGAACCGATAACAGTTAATCGGAATGAAAGCACAAGCTCACACATAGGGCTAACAACACACACACATCCATTACTACATAGACACACATATACCGATTGAGATACACACGCGAAGCACGAACACGCGCCACCGCCGTCACCTCGCCGGAGAGCCGGCGGCAACGGGGCGGCCTGAACAGAAAATGAAGGCAACTAATCACCGCAACAGAGGTTTCAGGTAGAGGAGGAGAGAGAGAGACTCGAGAGATTCGGTAGAGAGAGAGAGAGAGAGAGAGCCGATTGAGAGAAAAGAGAGACAGTCGGTGGAGATTGAGGAAAGGCAGGAGAAAAAGAAAAGGAAATGAATTGGGAAAGATTAATCTTTATCTGGTTGCTAACCTGATCTAACATCAAAATTAACAATTTATCGAACCATTAACGGGTAAAGATACCCCGAAAATTCGTGAAAATAGTTTCAAAAATCTCGGAATTATTTAAAACTAATAATATAAAAATTTTAAATCATTTTTTTTGGAATGCGCAACCAACCCGCGTTTTGCAAATTTAACGAACAGACGTGTGCGTAAAAAATGCCAGAAAATTACCGGAATAATTTTAAAACTCTCGATATATTTAAAAGTTAGTAGAATGAAATTTTACAATTAAATGAAATTCAAAAAATTATTTAAAAATAAATAATCAATAAAATATTAATTTCTAATTTTTATAAACTCCTAAAAATAATAAATAAAATTATAAAGCAGCTAAAATAATTTTAGAAATAATTTTAGTATTTATGAGAATAAATATTCAATAAAATCACTTTAAAAATAAAATAAATTCATACATCTCAATAATTAATTATACAAGTGATTTCCGTACCTAATAATTACCCATAATTAACAATAAGGGAACACACAGCTAACAGAACCATCACATATTTTATTTATTTAATAATTCCATGATTATACTTATATATTAAATCCGAAAATAGATTATTTAGCCGCTAAGTAACTATAAAAATGATACAATTTAATACCAGATTTGGATAATTATCAAAATACAGCTTCTTATAAAACACTTTATACGAAAATAAGGTAATAATACATCTCCTTTCGAGAATACGGGTTTTATCGATCTATAACATGATTAGCGTATCAAAAATTTTACGTCGAGACTCGTACAAGTTAAACCGTACCCCGGATCGAAAAAGTCAAAACACGGAAAGTGTTCAGAATCATCATATTAGGTTAGGAAGGAGTTTTCCGAAGAGTTTCGAGTTGTAAAAATGCATAAACGGTTGAAGTGGGACGATTTCCGATTCAAGAAAAGTATTTTTATAATTACGTAAAAATAATCATTATTAATTCTATAAATCCTTATAAAATCACATAACAATCCAAAAATTCCCAAAAAAATACCAAAATTATTTATATGTTATTCTGGATAATTAACAATTAAAATATCCTAATTGTATCATATATAAACATCCAAATATTAATATCAATCATCAGATAATTCACCAAAATTCACATAATAATCATATAATAATTGTTTGTTGATAAAAATAATTATATTATATTTCCCGGATGTTTCACAACGTGTGGGTAATATGTCCAAGAGGGATGAGATGCCTCTTAATGTGCTTCTCGAGGTTGAAGTCTTTGATGTTTGGGGAATCGACTTCATGGGGTCGGTTGTCTCATCTTGCAATAATCAGTATATCTTGTTGGCGGTCGATTATGTGTCGAAATGGGTTAAAGTTAAGGCTTTACCGACAAATGATGCGAAGGTAGTGCTCAATTTTCATCATAAGCAGATATTCACTTGATTTGGGACTCCCAGAGTCATAATCAGTGACGAGGGATCGTATTTTTGCAATCGCAAGTTCACTGCTATGATGCAAAGGTATAATGTGAATCATCGCATTGCTACAGCCTACCATCCTCAGACTAATGGTCAAGCTGAGGTGTCTAATAGAGAGATCAAGCGTATTCTAGAGAAAGTGGTGTGTCCATCAAGGAAGGATTGGTCTTTGAAGCTTGATGAAGCTGTTTGGGCGTATAAAACAACATATTAGACTCCGTTAGGAATGTCTCACATAATAATCATATAATAACTATTTGTTGATAAAAATAATTATACGATATTTTCAGGATGTTACATCCTTCCCCCTTAAAATGATACTGTCATCAGAATCATGCTGAGGAACATATAGTGATACTTTTCGAGTATCTCACTTAGAATTTCTCAGAACTCATCACTTTAATCACTATTCAACGGTCTCCTACCGACATTGAATCTATCAGTTACTCACGCAACCTGACTCAAATCTCTATTTCATACATATGGAGCTAAATTACTCTTCCTGTTTAAATACATATAAACGTCTTATGAACCCGTTATACTTGTGACAACAAGGCCAACACATTCGCAATCGTTTTACCTATCTTATCGTCTCAAAGGATGAATTTAATTTATATAATTTTTTTTTCTAATTCTAATAATTCGTGCTCATGAATGCTTCCCATTTTCACTGACTGTTCTACTTCACTTCCCATGTCTCTTTTTGCTCAATTAGCCTGACTTGAGATTACTTTCAATCGTATTGGAAAAACTTTAATCGATCTCTTGTACTCCTCAGCCATCTGCACATGATATACTGAACTCCTGGCGTCTTCGGTTTAGCTCACCACTTAATAGTATATCTCAATTTCTTTTTAATCACTGTCGAGTATATTTATCGAGCGAGAATCTTTTACTATCTGAAAGAAAATATATTAATTTGGAATGGGCTGAATCATAACTTCATTCAAAACTGAACTCTTGGTACTAATACTCAATTTGTTGTCATATCAAATTAGATATCAATACGAACTTTGATTCTCACAACACCCCATACTGAAGTAAACATCAATCATCTATATTAATACCACCTTTGATATTTAACAAAATAAGTATTAGCATAAATCCGAAGCTGAATCAAAACCTGAACTTTAATTTCTAACTTTTCCAATTCCTTTACCAATTCCCCAGCAACCTTAATGATATTCACTTTTTCTTTTTTTACTCAAGACATTTGTCCATAAATGGACCTTGTCTAGTTGGTAGTTAATCATACAACTGTAGCTCATAATCAATTATGACCAAAATTCATACCTTTGAAGCTTAGAACGTAGTTGCTACTTTTCATCCTTCGCAGACATATCTTCAGGCCTTCAACTTGTCTTCCTTAGTCCCTGAATGTGCGAGGATATTATCAATAAATACAATTACACTATTCAAATACTCCTCATACACTATGTTCAACTATGCAAGAGTTACTCTTTCCTATTCGTCAACTTTTCAAACTTCTGATAATCAGTGCGTAACTTCATACATCCATTCTTCTTTTCTATGAACACATTAGTGCCTAACGCAAAATACACCTTATCTCATTATTCCTTCATCCCACAATCCTGAAGTTTCTTTAACTAATTACTTGATTCCTACTGTGCCATACCATACAAGGCTTTTGACACCAGCCCGAATCTGTGCAGTAACCAATGGGAAATTTTATCTCATGCTCCGAGGTAACCCTGGTAAATCATCTGTTAGAATCTTTGGAACTTCATTTTAATTCTAGGGAATTCTGATATAAAATTTATTGCAACGCTCTTCTCTGATATTTCGCCACATATAACGTTCATTCTTTTCTTCACACCACATCATCAGAAGGTCATCTTCCGTCTTTATGTCTTGTACCATATTCTCGGAGTAACCTGAATTCCCGAGTTGTCACAATTTAACCAAATCCTATTTCTTACTTCTATTTTACTTGTGCTTATCTATTCATAAATGGTATATCTTATTTTGATTTAGCATGGTTCATAATGTTGTTCATACTTCTGTCAACATCTAGTAATTCAAATAACACTTTCTTCGTCTCTGGTTCTCAAGTGATTTTACTATAACATCTCTTAATGAGCTATATTCATTTTAAAGTCATTACAATATCATGTTCACCCTCTGATGTGGGTTTTGGTTCTTCAGTAAATATGACAATGACTTATATGTCCTTCTATTTCCGTTCTTATGCCATGACCACCAATATCTTCATTTAACCTTCCCTATGTAATCGCATTCTCAGGATGAAATTTTTTGTCTCCAATTATCGGCGTTTCACTTCATTCTTACATCAGTTCTAACTCAACTAACGTTCATAACTTACTTATATCTTGGACCATTTTATAAAAATTCTTTATCATCCTTTTGATTCCACTTCTTTTCTTAATTAGTTCTTCACTTTCATTATTTATTATTTCTTTTAAACATAAGGGATCTTTTCTCTTGATAATACTAATCTGTTCATTATTGGACAAGCCATTTCTGGGGTTAACATTGTAACGAAGGCTTTTTATTTGTAAACATTTAAATTTCTTACTAACAGGATCATTACAATCCATTGACCGCTATCTTCTTAGCCTTACTTAATTCATCACTGATCGCACACTTTTATTTTTATTATTTCATCGTAACTTCCATTACATCGTCATACTATATGGAGATACATTCATGTCCTTCGGGAAGCACAATTACTAATGATAAAAATTCTTTATTTTATCTTGAATCTTCAGTTCTTGAAAATGTTCTTCTTATTTGTTACAAAAGGGCATATTCCTCTAGATAAAATCTTGCACAGACTTGCAGTAACATCGCGCTAATTCTACCAAACTTTCGATTCCTACTAATGTCTTTACTTCCTCCAAATTTCTAATTGCTTTGATTTCAGATCTGAAAATCATGTCAGAATTTGACTTAATCTAATTGGAATCGATCTCCATTTAACTGACCATTAGTTGGTAAAGTTAATCAATTAACTCTTCTAATCGATCAATTAAACCAAGTAATGGCTAGCTAAATGAAATCAAAGACCAATCATATAAAGTCGATTTGGTCATAACAGTCTTTCTCAAGAATCGAGATCGCAATCATTTGGAGTACCAGTGGGAATCTCAATAACATATGAAAGTATATTTCTTATCCTTAAAAGTAAGGTAATTTCTAAAAATTTGGGCAACACTTCCCTATATTATCGACTACTAGTCGGGCTCAAGCCGACACCATCAACCAACCAACCCATCCACATGCATATTGATCCACTTCCATCCATCGAACTCATCAATTCTCCATAATTCAAAATATATCATGTTGATCACCATATGTACTACTAACCGGCATAACATATATGTTTTGAATTGGACTAATGTCTTAAACCAACAATGATTAATATAACCATACCTTTTCTCAGTTCTTTCAGAATATTACTTAATGTCATTAATGAACTTAAAATTATCTTGTTGTTTCTCAAAACTCTATTTCATGATTCTTTTAACTTATTTCTTTTCATTACTAATTGTGTATAGTTACTTTTAAGAAATATGCTACATCCTTCAACTAATCACACCAATCCTCTATCTTTGATGATACACACTCAATTTCATTAATTAATCTATTTATCTTTTAATAACCACGCAGGGTCTCCATGATCACCATCACAATCTGGTGAAAACTCAATCATTAAATCATTATTTCTTAAAAGATTTCACAGTCGAATCACCATTCCCTCGTTTCCACTTATGTTCCTGTATCGAACTTTCATCGTTGGCTTGGGTAGGGGTATTAAATTTTCCATACTCATTTTCTCAAGTTAAAGAGCCTAACAATTCCTTGAAGAACACGTTCAAAATTTGTTCGGAATTAAGATTTCTTCGATCTTGAATCTTCATGTCAAGTATCTTCCCACGACAAAGGGATGCTCCACGTATTAATTGCCTGTCTGGGTCATTGTTCAGAATTCCTTGATCTTCGGTTGTCATCCCGACACTCGTTCGCTCTGTCTGATGTACATAGCTTTAATTTATAGTTAATTTACTTATTATGATTCGCTAACTATTCATCTCACGTCAAAATCTTCTAACTTGAAGTGCTTTGTGTTCATGCAATCTACCGTACTAATGAAATTCTCATAACACAAACAACTGTTTAATTTGATGTCTTTGTTATAACCACGTTATCGGTGTGTCCATTCTTCCTCGTCCGTAGATGTCCACCATTTATCGGCTTGCAATTATCTCTATATTCGACATGTAATTCCATCTACTACACGGGACCATTCCACTTCTTTTAAAATCTTCAAAGAATAGACTTTACGCAAGAGGAGAGTTTGTGTATATGATTCTGATTGAAAAACTGGATAAGGAATAACAATACAACAAAATAATTGGGAGAATTTGTTAAGTCAATAAATTGAAGGAAGAAGATTGAGGAAGGATTTAGATATAAATGAGACAACCATATTCGTACTCAAGATGGCCAGTCTTTCATACTATATGGCATACATCACATGACTAGGTGGCGTCCCACCCGACTCTTCATCATTTCGATAAAGCGTCACATCACAACACTGTTTGTCTCAATCAGGAATCAATATTTTGAGAAGAGAAATAATTCAAAAGGAATACAGTAAATTTTCTTTCATTTTCGCCTCATATAATTTGTCGATAAGAGAAGTTCATACGTATTCAAGAATCAATAAGAACATATGTTATCATATTAGAGAAAAGAATGACAGTGTTAGTCACTGTCCCCGCTTCACTTAAATATACCTTCAGAGATCATTCGAATAACAGATTCACAATCCAAGTCACATCATCACTTCGGAATGTCATTTGGAAATGCCTCCACATTAAATACCTTTATGATTCGATCATAACTGTGTATTTAAGAAATCCATAATCATTGCTTCCAACTTCGTCTAGGCCGCATAGAATAACCATCTATCACGCAACGCCTCAACTTCATCGATAGGAATATTATTCTTCGCCAATCATTTTGAAGAGTCTTCCATTTCCTTGAATCATCCACTATCTTTTCGAATCACGAATCTTGTTAAATTTTTAATAGTCTCGTGAATTGTGTAAATACTATTTTTAACATGTTAATTCAATTGTTGATATTATTAAACCAAGTTTATGTTTGTCTTTCACGGAAAAACTTTAAACTTCTCTCATGATCGCGGGTCTAATTAGTCCTTTGAACTAACAATACTGAGTCTAGACCCATTCTTCTTCTAGGTCATTCTCTACTTATAATAACAAGATCTTAAGTAGTAGTTCGACAATCACGTAGTAAAACTCATTTTATGCAAGGATCTTCTGAAAGTTTATTAAAAAATATCTTTCTTTTTTTTTGAAAACTCATTTTAAAATTTTTGAAAAGCAGACATTTGGTTGTCAATACTGTGTAAGTTACTCGCTATTCTTATAATCTGCTAATGAGATATCTAATTAAAGGAATACCCATATAAGGGTCTCTCCACTTTAGTATATCTCCTATTTCTCCTTGGATTCCATTCACATTTATTAGTCGACGAAACTTCATTTACCGTTGTATACCATTTTATTCGTAACTCTAACCCGAAGCTGATGTCTGACACTTCTTTGACATTCTCGTCGTCGTCCTTGATGTTATGCTTACAACCAACTAACGCAATTCAACATTCTATCGGTAGATAAGGTCGCACCTTCTTGCTAGTCTTAAGTATACCTAATATGGTAAAGCTCATTCCTTGCGCAACGCCCAATAAATGATAAGAATCTACTTGCAACGGTGGTGCCTTTGAAACTTACAACTTTGGCTCTTCATCAGCTTCAATCAACTCGTTGTCTCCAGCGTGGAGCTTGTCCTATTACCTAAATCTAGTTTAAATAATACTAAAACTCACCTAAAATTTCTTAATACGAAGTTCTCACAAGATTCAATCGTATTTTTCTTTAAAAGCACATAAAAAGTGGGGTAAAATACCCAGTCTCCGTCGAGCTGTCGACTCCTCATTACTATAGGGTCTGAGAACTCAATATATCTATAGCGTTGCTATATCCACCTTACACTTTCCTCAACAATCCCATCTTATAAATTCCATATCGGATTTGCTAACCCTAATTCGCACTCAACTCAAACTTAAAATGAGCATGCATAGGTCTTCCCTTTCTTATATGGCCTATCACTCCTATCTTACTCACACATATTCTTATTTCAGGGACCAATAACCTGTTGCTCTGATGCCAACTTGTAACAGCCCAAATCCGGGGTCAAGATTTGGTGTCACTAAACAATCTTTACATAATTTAAAATATTATACAAATGACCCCTTAAATCTGGATCGTTTACAGGTTATGGTATGAAACAAGAATCTAACCTTCTACATTTCACATCAACTAAAATAGAAGTTTAAATACCTTTATACTAAGTCCCCTGTCTCATTTTTCTAACTTCTTCAACCTCATGCATCGAAGATCTTTCTAACTTCTGTTCTCTATAAAAGCTACTCAATTTTATCCTCATTTGTTTCTGAAAGAAAAAAGAATTTACAGAGCAAGAGTGAGCCAAAAATTCCTAGCAAGTATATAATTGAATTCCAAGCATCAATATCAAAGGGAAATTTACGGACAAAATCTTTAAATAATTTTTTTTGACAATTCTATTTATTTGAGGTAGTTGAGCGAATAAACATTGGCCATTACCAGCCCTTAATTAGAAATCAAAAGTGACGAGCAATTCCCAGATTCATCTCTTAAATCAGGGTTTTGTCCGGTTTTGGAATCATAAAACCTTTCGAGAGAGAATGTCGTTAATGGCGATCAACAATAAATTAGATTGGACACTAGTTCGCACCTATATCCTGCTGATCAGCTAGGATATAATGCAGATCTATATCTCACTATATAGATCCATTCAGGTACCCAGGAACTATCGCCCAAGGGTCCGGTCCATCCCCGGCCCATAGGATCCAGCTCATCACTGGCCCTCACAATAACCATCCAGCCCGTAGAGTATTTTGATGTCAAATCATTTTGATTTCAAAACACCCCAATTCAGGGTTCGCAAATAACCCGGAAGAATAGGTATTTGCTCAAGAGATCAATCAATAATATATGAACAATAATGAAAGGAACTTGCATAATTAAGAGTAATTGTAGCGAAATATAAAACATTTAACCATTCTGAACTTAGAATATGAATTAAGTAATTGCAGTATGTTATGAGAAAAGTTAGGAATACTTGCCTTGATAAGCTTTAACCACCATTACTGGTTGACTTTGGTTCGACTTGAGCGTTCGGCTTTATCGTCAAACCACTGCCCTATCTTGGATACGATCTCAACACTCAGGTCCTTCGATTGGAACCTTGCTGGGTTCGACAACTAACCACTAGATCGTTCTTAGTTTGATATCAATCCTCGGGCCTCCCGACTAGGACCTACAAGGTTGAAATACCCTAATTCAGATAATCTTTTACGCTTAACATAATATCACTATCACTTCTGTAACGCCCTCCAAACCCAGGTCAGAAGTTTGGGGTCCATAACACACACACACACCATATTTAAACTTGTTTATGAATACAATAATATATATGAAATAACCCTACTTACGATAATCCACGGATCGACGCAGTTTAAAGTATGTCCACAAGCCGCGATCTTATTTATTACTCCTTCTGTTTTTTTTATTTGTCGCTTTGACTTTTGCACACATTTTAATGTGCTTTGACCGGCTAGTTAAAATTATCATTTATAAAATTTTCTTTTTGTAAATAAAAGTAGACAACTTATATTTTAATTTACAAAAAAAAAAATTTTAAAATCATATTTCTAACTAGCCGGTTAAACCACATTGAAATACGTGCAAAAGTCAAAGCGACAAATAAAAAAAATAGAGGGAGTACAATCATACCAAATCCCAGTTTATTTATCTTACAACTGAAGTTTAAACTTTATTACAAACTATCAACACAACCAAGCCAAACATCATCTGCTAGTCTATTCCATTTCAACCTGGATACCTAGCTCGCACACTTGTTTGGGGATCCTTGCTACCACTAGTTTCCTTTTTCACTGGCAAAGAATATAAACAGATTTACAAGAGTGAGCTAACTAGCTCAGCAAGTGACAATGACAGTAACTGAGATTAACAATTATCAATTAAAATGATATAAGAAATCAAGTTTATTGATAAGGATTAGAATTGGATATTCATTTTCATTTTAAAAACCAAGGTTAGGCTGCTGATCAGTCACGCACTAACCCCGAGCAAGGCTCCCAGCTTTGCTCTATATATTGGATCTAAGGCACGCATTGGCCTATTATGACCATGAATCTGGTCCGACCACGAATCTGGTCCATATTTAAAAATAATCCAATTCCAGAATAATAAGATGATTAACAATGTAAATCAATGAACTGAATCATAACAACATTTATCTTGAAGCATAGGGTGATTCATGATTCCAAGAAGATACAACAATGGAATCTTAAGAATTGACTTTCAATCAAAGAAAGAATCAGAAAGTAGAAGACCAAGGGTTCAAGGGTTACACGGATTGGTCTTCTGTTAAACAAAGCAAAAGGGTTGGTATATCAAGCAATTCAGTATCAAGAATCAATGTGCGGTATATATGTATTTATGGAGTAGTATCGTATATGTATGGTTCTTATTTGAGAATTCAACAATAAATGGTTTATGAAGAATCAGGCTTATGGCTCAAGATCAATAAGAATCAGGGTTTAGGATTAAGTACTTCAAAGTACTTGCAACATAGAATAAGAACTGTTTGAAATAATTGCAACATAATGAAGGGGGTTCAAAATACTTGTAATATAATCAAGAAGAATAAAAACACTTGCCTTATCAATTCGCTTTCACTTTACTAGCACTTGTCGAATGGTTCCTACTCACTAACTACCTGCTTTCCTTTTCTACATCTCGCTTCCTCTGTTAAACCTCACATGTACTTATCAATACTACTTCTAATCACATTCTATTCGTTACAAGCTTCCAACTACCCTTCGTTTTACCCAAATCCGACGTACAGATTGAAAGTTATGAATAAAACTGTCAAACAATAGACGTACAATCATATTACGCATCAATCATATCACATATAACACGTAGCACGTAAGATATTCAATTAAACTAATTATTCAAAGAAGATTCGGGGATAAAATAATTTTCCAGATATTTTTTACGAATTTTTGAACATTTTCGGAATTAAAACGGGTCTTTGAATCATTTTATAATCAAATAATAGGGTTTAAACACCCGAATCGGGATTTAAAATGATTTAATACTAATTATCGAGCTTCAAAAATAATTTAATTAATATTTTAAAACTCAAAACTATTTTTCAGGATTTTTAAATCAATTTTAAATAATTTAATCTAATTATTAAATAAATTAAAATTAATTAATAATTAATTAAATTAATTAATAATTAATTAAAGTAATTAATCAATTAATATCAAACTAATCGATTAATTAAAATAATTAAAAACTAATTAAGATTAATTAATAAAATAAATCAGATTTATTTTTAAGTAAATAAATAATTAAAAAAAATTCTGGATTTAAAATAAATAAATATACATTTTCTGATTTTTAAAATTAACAGAATATTGTCTTTGAAAATAATTAAAACTATAATCTTGTTTTTGAAAGATTTTAAACTGAAATACTGAATATGCAGTTTTTGCAAAAGTTTGGGGACCAAAATGAAATTTGGTCGTCTTCTCCCGTGAGTTAGCGGCGAGTCACCACCGAGTCACCGTCGACCGCTAATTCTATCCAGAAAATCACCAGAAACTGCAGATCAGCAGTTCATTCTTCCAGGAATCGGTTTCTGTCCTCAAACGGATTAACCGACTTGTGGTTTGGCCGGAAAACCTCGTCGAAGTTTTCCGACGCCGCCACGAGTCGTTTTTCCGGCGAGCGGCGTCCAGGTCTCCCCAGTTCATGTCATACACACCAATCAAACCGTTAACGCATGATCTATTCACTGATTTCACTCAATCAAACCCAGATTCATTAATCATCAAATCATATCAACAACCTCAAGAACAAATTTTCATAATTTAATCCATAATTATTTCGAAATAAATTAATTAAATAGGAAAAATACCATAATTTCTGCACACAAATAGATGGTTGATTCAAGAAGACTTTTTCGAGAGCTTTGTTTGGATTTGTTGCACGCCCGAGTCGGAGTTTGATAGCGCCTTCGTTTGTACGATTGATTCTCAAGACCGTAACGTTTTTAGGGTTTTTCTCTGTATTTCGTTATGTTTACTGATCGATTATGATTATTACGAGTAAAATGAAATAATAAAAGGGCTATATATATATTTATGGAATATTGGTTTGTGTTGGATCATTTTGGATCGTTAAATTATTTACTTAGTCGCTAAGTAACTGCAAAAATGATCCGATTTAATACCCGTATTGGATAATTATACCAACCGGGCTTTTTATGAAACACTTTATTCAAAAATATAGTAATATTATACCTTCTTTCGAGAATATAGGTTTTTTTTATATATCGAAATAATTATTGTATCGAAAATTGTACGCCGGGACGCGTACGGGTCAAAACGTAATCCGGATTGAAAAAGTTAAAACACGGAAAATATCTGGAATTCCAGATTAGGTTAGGAAGGAGTTCTCGGAAGAGTTTCGGGTTGTAAAAACGTAAAAACGGTTGAGGTTGTATGATTCCCGGTAATTATTCAAAAAATAATTATTAAATCTGTAAATCATTATAAAATCATATATCGATCCAAAAATTACCAGAAAAATATCACAATTATCTATATTTTACTCTGGACATATTAAAATTAATATACTCACATTTAGTCACATATATACATCTATTTATCAATATCAATCAATTGATAATTCACCAAAAATCACATAATAATCATAAAATAATCATTTATTGATAAAATAATTACACGCGATATCCCGGATATTACAACTTCTACCCATACGATTTCATATCCCGTCTTGTATTTATATGTATTATTGAAATACACATAGCAATTATGGTTCAAATCTTCGAAACTCAGTTCGGTATTTGTTTTTGGAAAGTACGTATATTCGTTGTTTGAAAATAATAGGGTAATTGATTATAAAATATTTTGTCACAACACCTAACAAGGTTCGTATGATATAATTATTTACTTTCGTTCGACGTCTCCAATAATTATAGGTTACATTCCCGTATTTTTAGAATTAATTTCCCGAAAATCGGGCAGTGTCTCCTTTGTTTATCGGCCTACCCGTCGAAACAATTCAACGTCAATTACAATCAACAACATCCAATCCAATTTGCAATCCCAAACACCAGTACGACTTATAAGAATATCCTATTTTTCATTTCAAATTTAATTTTACAACTAATTTTATTTATTTATAATTTAAGACTCATATTAAAATCATCATCGTACACCGTCGGCTCGCCGAGGCTTATCGCCGACAGCGATAAAATTCGCGGGTTCCCGTTTATAACGGATGTCCGACACGTATTTCACCGATATATCAAATAATCCCCGCATAAAAAATATATTTTATTTTCACGAACCAATCAATTAATTTTTTTATGCAGAAATTAAGTATAATAAAATAATTAAAAGAGTCCAAATCAAACACGCACATACAACATGCAGCAACCGGAAAACATCCCGCGACCAACACGCGCAACCACGCACAGACGGCAGGAAAAACACAGAACCGACAACAGTTAATCGGAACAAAAGCACAAGCTCACACACAGGACTAACAACACACACACGCATCCATGACTGCATAGACACACATATACCGACTGAGATACACACGCGAAGCACGAACACGCGCCACCGCCGTCACCTCACCGGAGAGCCGACGACAACGGGGCAGCCTGAATAGAAAACGAAGGCAACGACTCACCGCAACAGAGGTTTCAGGTGGAGGAGGAGAGAGAGAGACTCGAGAGATTCGGCTGAGAGATAGAGGGAGGGAGAGAGAGAGAGAGAGAGAGAGAGAGAGAGAGAGAGAGAGAGAGAGAGAGAGAGAGAGAGCCGATTGAGAGAAAAGAGAGACAGTTAGTGGAGATTAAGGAAAGGCAGGAGAAAAAGAAAAAGAAATGAATTGGTAAAGATTAACCTTTATCTGATTGCTAACCTGATCTAACATCAAAATTAACAATTTATCAAACCATTTATAGGTAAAGATACCCCGAAAATTCGCGAAAATAGTTTCAAAAATCTGGAAATTACTTAAACTAATAATGTAAAATTTTTAAATCATTTTTTTTGGAACGCGCAACTGACTGGCATTTTGCAAATTTAACGAATAGACGTGCAGGTAAATAAAAGCCAGAAAATTCCCGAAATAATTTTAAAACTCTTGAAATATTTAGAAGTTAGTAGAATAAAATTTTCATGATTTTTGAAATATTCTGGAATTAAATATTGATTTTACAATTAAATGCAATTCAGAAAATCATTAAAAAAATAAATAATCAATAAAATATTAATTTCTAAATTTTGTAAACTCCTAAAAATAATAAGTAAAATTATAAAGCAGCTAAAATAATTTTTAGAAACAATTTTAGTATTTATGAGAATAAATATTCAATATTATCACTTTAAAAGCAAAATAAATTCATAAGCTCAATAATTAATTATACAAGTGATTTCCGTACTTAACAATTACCCATAATTAACAATAAGGGAACACACAGCTAACATAACCATCACATATTTTATTTATTTAATAATTCCATAATTACACTTATATATTTGATCCGAAAATAGATTACTTAGCCGCTAAGTAACTATAAAAACGATACAATTTAATACCAGATTTGGATAATTATCAAAATAGAACTTCTTATAAAATACTTTATACGAAAATAAGGTAATAATACCTCGTCTTCGAGAATACGGGTTTGATCGATCTATAAAATGATTAGTGTTACGAAAATTTTACGCCGGGACTCGTACAGGTCAAACCGTACCCCGACTCGAAAAAGTCAAAACACGGAAAGTGTTCAGAATCATCAGATTAGGTTAGGAAGGAGTTTTCCGAAGAGTTTCGAGTTGTAAAATTGCAAAAACAGTTGAAGTGGGACGATTTTCGATTCTAAAAAAGTAAATTTATAATTACGTAAAAAAAATCATTATTAATTTTACAAATCCTTATAAAATCACATAACAATCCAAAAATTCTCAGAAAAATACCAAAATTACTTATATGTTATTCTGGATAATTAAAAATTAAAATATCCTAATTGTATCATATTTAAACATCCAAATATTAATATCAATCATCAGATAATTCACCAAATTTCACATAATAATCATATAATAACTGTTTGTTGATAAAAATAATTATATTATATTTTCCGGATGTTACACAACGTGTGGGTAATATGTCCAAGAGGGATGAGATGCATCTTAATGTGCTTTTCGAGGTTGAAGTCTTTGATATTTGGGGAATCGACTTCATGGGGTTGTTTGTCTCATCTTGCAATAATCGGTATATCTTGTTGGGGGTCGATAATGTGTCGAAATGGGTTGAAGTTAAAGCTTTGCCGACAAATGATGCAAAGGTAGTGCTCAATTTTCTTCATAAGCAGATATTCACACGATTTGGGGCTTCCAGGGTCATAATCAGTGACGAGGGATCGTATTTTTGCAAACGCAAGTTCACTACTATGATGCAAAGGTATAATGTGAATCATCGCATTGCTATAGCCTACCATCCTCAGACTAATAGTCAAGCTGAGGTGTCTAACAGAGAGATCAAGCGTATTCTAGAGAAAGTAGTGTGTCCATCAAGGAAGGATTGGTCTTTGAAGCTTGATGAAGCTGTTTGGGCGTATAGAACAGCTTACCAGACTCCGTTAGGAATGTCTTCGTTTCAGTTGGTTTATAATAAGGGGTGTCATTTTCCTGTGGAGCTTGAGCATAAAGCGTATTGGGCTTTGATGAAGTTTAACCTTGATTTGGATTCAGATGGTAAGAAAAGAATGCTTTAATTGAATGAACTCGACGAATTTCGGCTTCAAGCGTATGAAAATAACAAAATGTATAAGGACAAAGTCAAGAGGTGGCATGATAGGGGTCTAGTGCTTAAATCATTTGTGTCGGGGCAGCAAGTTCTTTTGTTCAACTCTCGTCTCCGTCTTTTTCTGGGAAAATTGAAGTCAAGATGGTCCGGGCCTTTCATAATCAAAACTGTGTTTCCTTATGGAGCTGTGGAGATTTTTGAGAACGATCCAGGCCAAGCGTTCAAAGTGAATGGTCAAGGATTTAAGCACTACCAAGGGGATACGGCAAACCGTGAGGTGGTTAGTGTCGTTCTATTGTCTACTTGGTCTCGAGATTCTACGTCAAGCTAATGACGGAAACCAAGCGCTTCTTGGGAGGCAACCCAAGTTTTTTGTACATTAGTAGATAGAGGAAGAAGGAAAAAGGGAGAAAAACACAAAAAAAATCAGAAAAAAAAGAAAAATTCAGTGCCAACTATAGTAGCACGGCGCGCCCACGCTGAGAAGCGGGGAGGCCGCGCTGAAAAATCAGGAGCACGGCGCGCCCGCGCTGGCAGGCGGGGCGGCCACTGTAACGCCCATGAAATATTATGTATTTATTTTTATCAATAAATAATTATTATGTGATTTTCTGTGAATTTTGGTGAATTATTTGATAATTGATATTAATATCTAGATGGTTATTTCTGATAAAATTTAGATATTTTAATTTTTAATTATCCAGAATTAAATCTAGATAATTTTGGTATTTTTCTAGTAATTTTTGGATTATTATATGAATTTATAAGAATTTATTGAATTGATAATGATTATTCTTACTTAATTATAAAATTTATTTTTAAAATCAGAAATTGTCCCACTTCAGTCGTTTTTACGTTTTTACAACCTGAAACTCTTTCGAAAACTTCTTCCTAACCTAATCTGATAATTCTGAACACTTTTCATGTTTCGACTTTTTCGATCCGGGGTACGGTTTGACCTATACGAGTCCTGGTGTGAAATTTTCGATACGCAAATCATTTTATATATCAATAAGAATCCGTATTCTCAAAAGGCGAGACATTATCACCTTAATTTCATATAAATTATTTTATAGGAAACTCTGTTTTGATAATTATCCAAATTTGATATTAAAATCGTATCGTCTTCTAGTTACTTAGAGGCTAAGTAACCTATTTTCGGATCCAATATGTAAATGTAATTATCAAATTATTAAATAAATAAAATATGTGATGGTTATGTCAGCTATGTGTTGCTGTATTATTAATTGTCTGTGAATTTTTGGATGGAAAGATTCATTTTATAATTAATTATCGAGCTGTATGCATTTAATTCATTTTAAAGTGATTTTATTGAATATTTATTCTTAAACATGCTAAAATTTTCTCTAAAATTATTCTTATTTTTTTATAACTTTATTTATTATTTTTAGGGGTTTATAAAAGTTAGAAATCAATATTTTATTAATTATGTAATTTTAAATGATTTCCTGATTTCATTAAATTGTAAAATCCGTAATTAATTTGGAAATGCTTCAAAAATTATGGAAATTTCGATTCTATTAACTTTTAAATATTTTGAGAATTTTAAAATTTCTTTGGGAATTTTTAAAATATGTTCGGATAAATTCTCGGATTATTATTACTCGTAGGTTATTTGTTTAAAACGAAAATTTCGATACAAACCGAGATAATAACAAAAAGAAAAAAAAATAGAAAAACCTAATTCTACCCCCAAATCCCCCACCCCCCTGTCGTGTCTCTCGAATCAAATCTCTCTCTCCTCTCTTCAATCACTCTTTGTTCTCTCTCACAATCTCCATATCCCTCTGTTTCTTTCACCCTCGTTTGCTTTCTATGCCCGGTAATTCCTATGTCGCCTGTTCTTTTTGTTTCGTTGCTGTTTCTTCCCTTTGCGGCCACTGTCGCCGCCGGTTTTCCGGTGTGGTGGCGGTGGCGACTATGTGTGCTCGATTATATGTATCTATATGCGTTCCGTGCGTGTCTGTGTTGTGTGTACTGTGTATCGTGGGTGTGTCGAGGTGTCGCCCGTTTTTCCGGTTGCCGCCGGTCTTTTTCCGGCGAGGCGGCCGGAGTTTCGAGCGGCGCGTGTTGTCTGTCCTGTTGTTGTCGTTTGTTTCCTGTTACCGGCCGTGCTCCCGTTTTCCGATTAGGCGCGCGTGTAGTGCGCGTGTACCTGTTTGGGTTCAGTTATGTGACTTGTTGCGGTGCTGTTGTTGTTTGACATGCTTATTATATTTTATTATTGTGCAGGAATAATTGACTGATTTTATGAAATAAACTATTCAATGTTGGTGAAAATTATTTTATTAAATCGGTGAAGTTCGTATGGAAACCCGAAATTTATCGGGTACCGACGAACTTTACTGCCGGCGCCGATGAGCCTCGGCGAGCCGACGGTGGGCGATGATGATTTTTATCTGAGTCCTATAGTTATTAATTAAATAAATTAGTTCGTAATAATAATTATGAAACAAAAATGAATGAAATTAGTTTATAAAATAAATTTCGTAATGAATGAAAATGGTTAATAACTGAATTGTATTGGTGATTGGGATTGGCGTATGGATTGTAAATTGGATGATTGGTGGTTGTTATATTGTGATTGACGTCGATTTGATCTCGACGGGTAGGCCGATAAACAAAGGAGGCGCTGCCCGATTTTCGCGAAATTAATTCCGAAATATCGGGAACGTAACCTATAATTATCGGAGACGTCGAATAATCATATATAATTATATTATATGAACGGGACTGCGATTGAGACAAGATAATTTAGAAATAATCGATTACCCTGTTTTTCAAAACGACGAGTATACGTATTTTCTGAAAATAAATACCGAACCGAATTTCGAAGATGTGAACCATAACTGCTATGTGTATTTCGATAATACATATAAATATGAATTCGATTATGAAATCGTATGGGTAGAATAGGATGACGATTTGATGTTAAGTTTAAGCGGTTATCTGAATTAGGGTATTTCAACCCTGTAGGTTTTAGACGGAAGACCCGAGACGTGACATCGGACTAGGAATGATCTAGAGATTAGACATCGAGATCAATGAAGTTCCAACCAAAGGGTCTGAATGTTGGGATCGTATCGAAAATAGGATAGTAGGTGGACGATAAAGCCGAACGGTCAAAGTCGAACCAAAGTCAACCAGTAATAACGGTTAAAGCTTATTGAGGCAAGTATTCGTGATTTTTCTTTTTTAAATATTGCAAGTATTCGTGAATTTTCTTTTAAATATTGCAAATATTTATTCGCTCCTATTCTAAATTCAGAATAGTTAACTGTTTTATATTTCGCTGCAATTACTCATATTATGTATGTTCGTTTATTATTGTTCCTATAACTCGATTGCTCTCTTGAGCAAATACCCATTCTTCCGGGTTATTTGCGAAAACAAAAATTGGGATGTTTTGAATTCAAAATGATTTGACATCAAAACACTCTACGGGCTGGCTAGTGATATTTTGGGGATTAAGTGTGTCTTAATCCTGAGGACCGGGATATGACTGGTGCCTCGATATGGGCCTTAGTGCCTAGGTACATGAATGGACCAATACAATTGGGTATAGATCCGCACTGTATCTTGACTGATCAGCAGGGTATAGTGCATATGTTAGAACTAATGTCCAGTCTAATTTGTTGTTGATCGCCATTAACGGCATTCTCTCTCGAAAATTTTATGATTATGGATTAATGCTATTCTTTCTTA
Organism: Apium graveolens; assembly: GCF_009905375.1. Lineage (NCBI taxonomy): Eukaryota > Viridiplantae > Streptophyta > Magnoliopsida > Apiales > Apiaceae > Apium > Apium graveolens. Next base: position 76,009,136 of record NC_133654.1, read on the forward strand.
ACATTAAGTTTCGGAAAATTACAGTGTTTATAAATGAATTCGAAGTTCAGATTGTTCCTGCAACATTAGTTGCTCAGTGATGATTAGAATCTTGAATGAATTGGAATCTTCTTAATTATTCAACCCGTCCTTATCAGGCTGGTTTAGCAGGCTAAGTCTATGGAAACTTAGTCGATAATGATGGATACTGAATAGTTAGGAATTTCTTGAACGTCATTTTATGAATAGTTATCGCATTCGTTGCTCAAGTATGAAGTGTTACCAGAAGTTATTTTGAAAACACGCGATCTCTGAAGCTCTTATAAAATGTCATTATTTCCTATGTGATTTATAGCAATGCAAATCAAATAAATTTTAAGATAACGAAGTATATCCTTCAAATAATTTCGTGTTTTGCTCTTCAAAATATTTCAGAGATTTTATCCAGAAGTTTTCTTTGATTTTAATGCTCGAAACTCAAAATATATATACTTGCTAGGCATTTTGGCTCACTCTTGCTTTGTCAATTCTTATTTCTGCCAGAAACAGATAAGGATTAAAGTGAATAGCTTTGATAGACAGCAGAAGTTAGAGAAATTTCCATTGCGAGAGGTTGAAGGTGTTAGAAGAATGTGACAAGAGCATTAATTCAAAGGTATTTACACTTGTATTATAGTTGAAGTGAGTTGTAGAAGGTTAGATTCTTGTTTCATACCATAACCTGTAAAAGATCCGGACTCAAGGGGTTATTTGTTTATTTCTTTACTTTATGTAATAATGGTTTAGTAACACCAAATCTTGACCCTGGATTTGGGGCATTACAGTTTGGCATCAGAGCTGCGGGTTATTGGTCACTGAAATAAGAATAGGTGAGAGTAAGATAGGAATGATAGATCGTACAGGATAGGAAAGACCCTAGGCATACTCAGGTTAAGTTGAGTTGAGTGCGAATTAGGGTTAGCAGATCCGTTCTGGAGTTGCTAAGATAGGATCGTTGAGAAAGTGTAAGGCGAATATCATAACATATAGGTATATTGAGGAATCGACGGATCGACGGAGATTGGGTATGTTACCCTACTTTTTTATGTGGTTTTGAAGACTATGTGGTCGATTCTTGTGGGAATTTGTGTAAGAAAAGTTACGATTTAACTTAGAATTAGGTATTAAGACGCGTACCACGTCGGGAGCAACCAGTTGATGGAAGCGGATGAAGAACCAACATTACACATTTTGAAGGCACCACTGTTACGAAAAGGTTTTTATCACGTATCGGGAGCTGCGCAAGGAATAATATTTACCTTATTGGGTATAGGAAAGTCTAGCAAGGAGGTACGACCCTATCTACAAACAAAATGTTGAATCGCATGCGTGGTTCTGAGCATAACGACAAGAGCGATGACAAGAATGTCAAAGATAGTACTAAATGACAGCGTTGCGATAGAATTGCGAATAAAATGATTCGAATGAGGTTTTGCGACTAGTAAGTGCGAGCGGAGTCCGAGGAAATATAGAAGAGGTACCAAAGTGAAGAGACCCTTATATGGGCATTCTTTTAATTAGACATTTCATTGGTAAATCAGGAAAATAGCAAGTAACTTATATAGTAATGACGACCAAATATCTGATTTTTTCAAAACTTTAAAAATGAGATTTTGGAACTTTCAAAAGATTTTGCATGAAATAAGTTTTACAATTTGGTTGTCAAGGTGCTACTTAAGTTCTTGTTTTTATAAACAGAAAATGACCTAAAAAGAAGAATGGAATTAGACTCAGTGTGTTAATTCAAAAGGCCAAGTAGACCCACCAGCGGGGAAAAGGTTTAAGGTTTGTTGTGAAAAAATGAAAGTAAATGTTGTTTAATAAAATCAATAATTAAATCAACATATTAAAATATTATTTACCCCAATTCATGAAATTATTAAAATTTAACGAGATTCATGATTCGAATGGACGGAGGATGATTGAAGGAAATGGCAGAATCTTCCAGATGATTGGAGAAGAATCGTATTTTTATCGACGAAATTGAGGCATTGCGTGATCGATGGGTATTTTACGCGACATAGATGAAATCTGAAGCCGTGATTATAAATTTTGGGAGGACGCGATTAAGATCAAATCATTGAAGCATTTGATGTAAAGGCATTTCCAGACATCACTTCGAAGCAATGATGTGACTTGAATCGTGAACCTGTATTCGTACGATCCTAAAGGCAGATATAGGTGAAGCATGGAAGGTGATCAACACTGATATTCTTTCTTCTAATACGATAGTATATGTTTATCTTGATTCGAATACGTCTGAGCTTCTTCTGTTGATAAATTATATGAGGAGAAAATGAAAGAAAATTTCTTATATATTCCTTCTGAATTGTTTCCTTTCTCAAACTATTGATTTCTGATTGAGACAACAGTGTTGTGATATGATGTTTTGTCGAAATGATGAAAAGTCGGGTGGGATGCCACCTAATCATGTGTTGTATGCCATATAGTTTGAAAGACTGGCCATCTTGAGTATGAATATGGTTGTCTCATTCTTCACTCATTTTTCTTCCTTCAATTTTCTGATTTACAAATTCTTTCAATCGGATGTTGCATTGTTATTCCTTATTCCGTTTTTCAATCAAAATCATATTCGCAAACTCTCCTTTTGCGTAAAGTCTGTTCTCTGACGATTTCATAAGAAATGAAATAGTGTGATACGTGGAACCATACAACGAACATAAATACGACTGCAAATCGACAAATGGTGGACATTTGCAAGCAAGGAAAAATGGATACACCGACAAATGTGGACATGGCGAAGATATCAAGTCAGACAGTTGTTTATACTACGAGTATCTCATCGGTATGGTAGATTGCGTTAACGTAATGCACTTCAAACCAGAGGGTTTCGACGCGAAATGAATGGTTAGCGAATCGTACATTAATTACGAAATAAGGAAGTAAAGTTGTGTGCTTCAAATGGAGCAAGCGAGTATCGGGACGACGATCAAAGATCAAGGAAATTCTGAACAATAACTCAGACATGCAATTACGACGTGAAACATCCTTTCGTCGCTGGAAGATACTTGTCGTGAAGATTCAAGATGGGAGCAATCTTAAATGTAATCAAACTTCGAACGTGTTCTTCAAGAAATTATGAAGTTCTCTAGCTTGCGTAAATAAGTGATTGTGAATTCAATGCTCATACCCGAGTCAGTGACGAGAGTTCGATACGAAGCCATAAGTGGAGATGAAGCAATGGTGACTCGATTGTGAAACTTTTCAAGAAATAATGATCTAACGATTGAGTTTCTACCAGATTGTGACGGTAATAATGGAGACCATGCGCAGTTATTAAAAGATAAACCGATTAATAATGGTCATAAATAAATTAACAGAATCATGAAATCAAACCTTGAATTCATTAAGGACAATTCGTAATATTCTAAAAGAATTAAGAAATGTAAAGTTATATTAATCATTGTGGGAATTGATGATTTTGGTTGATGAAAGTGGGTGGATATGATTATGGATGATTTGGTTGATTGATGGTATCGGCGTAAGTCCGACTGGTAGTCAATGGTGTAAGGGAAGTGCTGCCCAAATTTTCAGAAATTTCTTACGTTCAAGAATAAAGAAGTATATTGTCGTTTTCGTCAGCATTCCAAATAATTATCTTCGGTTCTTGAGAAAGTAGGTATGACCAAACTGACTTTATATAATTGTTCTTTGATTCCAGTTAGCTCGTCAGCATTTGGTTTAAGTGATCATCTAAAGGAGTTAATTGATCAACTTTACCAACTGATGATTAGTTAAATGGAGATCGATTCCAATTAGATTGAGTCAAGCTCTAACATGTTTTCAGATCTGAAATCAAAGCAATTAGAAATTTTGAGGAAGTAATGACATTAGTAAAAGTGGAAAGTTTAGTAGAATTAGCGAGATGCTACTGCAGACATGTGTGAGATTTTATTTAGATGAATAAGCCTTGCGATAAACAAGAAGAGCATTTTCAAGGACAGGAGATGTAAGACCAAACCAAGAGATTTTATCATTTATAGTGACGTTCCAGGAAGAACTTGGATGTATACCTATATAGAATGATGAATTAATGGAAGATTTGAATGTACACTTCTTTTGAACGGCGATTAAATGGAAGTCGCGGTAGAATAACGGAAAGCTCGCAAATTCAAGCATCCAATGAACGACGAAGATTGATGAAGTCCGCATGGGAACTCAGGAAAAGAGATGATAATCAATGAAGAGAAGTCAAACACGCGATCTGTGATACGTTAAGCAAAGCTAAGGAAATAACTACCAAGGAAATTCGACAATTTTGTTAATAAGAATTTAAATAGTATAAATAAAAGCCTTCATCCCAGTTCGAACCCCATGAATGACTTATCCAATAGTAAATAAATTAATATTACTAAGAAAAAGAAATTCGCTATAAGAGATAATGAATGATGAGAATGAAGAACTAATGAAGAAAAGAAGTAAAATCAAAAGAATGATAAAGAAAAAAAAATAATGAAATAAAGAGTATTTTGCGCCGTGCACAAAAGCGGTCATGGAAAAAGAGAATGGAAGTATAAAGTTACGCATCGAGTATCGAAAATCTTAAATTTGAAGATTAAGCGGACACAATGTACCAGGAGTATTGGGATAGTGTGATTGGATTTATTGATAACATCCTCGCTAGTTCAAGGACTAAGGAAGACCAAGTTGAACGCCTGAAGATATGTTTGCGAAGAGTGGGAAAATAACAGCGGCATTCTCAGCTTCAAAGATATGAATTCTGGTTATAATTGATTATGAGCTCCAGTGTGTGGGTAAATGCCAAACAGGAAAGATCCATTTAGAAACAGATGTTCACATAGAAAGAAAAGAGTGAACACCATTAAGATTGTTCGGAAATGGTTAAAAGCATTGGAAAAGCTAGGAATTGAAGAATAGGTTTTGATCCGTCTTCTGGGTTATGCTGATACTTAATTTGTTGTTGAATATCAAAAGTGGTATTAATGCAGATGATTGATGTTGACTTCAGTAGGAAACATTGTGAGCATCAAAGTTCGTATTGATATCTAATTTGATATGACAATAAAATGAGTACTAGTACCCAAGAGACCGGGTTTTGAATAAAGTTTGGTTCATTCCGTTTCAAATTAATATATTTCCTTTCAAATAGTAACAGATTCTCGCTCAATGAATATACTCGATAGTGATTGAAAAAATAAATAAAAATAAAAATAGAATTATGCTACCAAATGGTGAGTAGATGCAATTACCGAGATTTTTCTTTTTAACTTTTGAATAGATGTAGAACCATTCGAAGCATCAGACGTCATGAACTCGGGACATCGGGTGCAGACGGATAGAAAATGCGAGAGACCGATTAAGAATTCTCAAATACGATTGGAAACGATCATAGGTCAGGCTAATCGAACAGAAGGAGATATGAAAAGTAGAATAGAACAGTCAGTGAAAATAGAAAGTTCATGAACATGAACTATTAGAAGTGGAAAGAAAAGAAGATTAGTATGAATTAAGTTAGTCCTTTGAGGCAATGCGATAGATAGAATGAGTATGGATGAGTTGGTCTTGTTGTCAACGGTATAATGAATCTATAAGACATTCATGTGTGTATGACTACAAAAATTCATTTAGCTTCAAATGTATGAAGTAGAGATTGAGATAGGGGTTGCATGAGCAACTGATAGAGTTGATGACGGTAAAAGGCCGTTCAGTTGTGATTAATGTGATGAGAACTGAGAAATTATAAGAAAGATACTTGAGAAGCAGCATGGTCTATTCCTTAGCATGATTCTGAGGACAGAATCCTTTTAAGGGGGGAAGAATGTAATGCCCGGGAAATATTATGTATTTATTTTTATCAATAAATAATTATTATGTGATTTTATGTGAATTTTGGTGAATTATTTGATAATTGATATTAATATCTGGATGTTTATTTCTGATAAAATTTAGATATTTTAATTTTTAATTATCCGGAATTAAATCTAGATAATTTTGGTATTTTTCTGGCAATTTTTGGATTATTATATGATTTTATAAGAATTTATAGAATTGATAATGATTATTCTTACATAATTATAAAATTTATTTTTAAAATCAGAAATCGTCCCACTTCAGTCGCTTTTGCGTTTTTACAACCCGAAACTCTTCCGAAAACTCCTTCCTAACCGAATCTGATAATTCAGAACACTTTTCATGTTTTGACTTTTTCGATCCGGGGTACGGTTTGACCTGTACGAGTCCCGGTGTGAAATTTTCGATACGCAAATCATTTTATATATCAATAAGAATCCGTATTCTCAAAAGGCGAGACATTATCACCTTAATTTCATATAAATTATTTTATAGGAAACTCTGTTTTGATATTTATCCAAATTTGATATTAAAATCGTATCGTCTTTTAGTTACTTAGAGGCTAATTAACCTATTTTCGGATCCAATATGTAAATGTAATTATTGAATTATTAAATAAATAAAATATGTGATGGTTCTTTCAGTTATGTGTTGCTGTATTATTAATTGTCTATGAATTTTTGGATGCGAAGATTAATTTTTTAATTAATTATCGAGCTGTATGCATTTAATTCATTTTAAAGTGATTTTATTGAATATTTATTCTTAAAAATGCTAAAATTGTCTCTAAAATTATTCTTATTATTTTATAACTTTATTTATTATTTTTAGGGGTTTATAAAAGTTAGAAATCAATATTTTATTAATTATTTAATTTTAAATGATTTCCTGATTTCATTAATTTGTAAAATCAGTAATTAATTTGGAAATGCTTCAAAAATTATGGAAATTTTGATTCTATTAACTTTTAAATATTTTGAGAATTTTATAATTTCTTCAGAAATTATTAAAATATGTTCGGATAAATTCTCGGATTATTATTACTCGTAGGTTATTTGTTTAAAACGAAAATTTCGATACAAATCGAGATAATAACGAAAAGAAAAAAAATAGAAAAACCTAATTCTACCCCCAAATCCCCCCACCCCCTGTCGTCTCTCTCGAATCAAATCTCTCTCTCCTCTCTTCAATCTCTCTCTGTTCTCTCTCACAATCTCCATATCCCTCTGTTTCTTTCACCCCCGTTTGCTTTCTTTGCCCGGTAATTCCTATGTCGCCTGTTCTTTTTATTTCGTCGCCGTTTTTTCCCTTTGCGGCCACTGTCGCCGCCGGTTTTCCGGTGTGGTGGCGGTGGCGACTATCTATGCTCGATTATGTGTATCTATATGCGTTCCGTGCGTGTCTGTGTTGTGTGTACTGTGTATCGTGGGTGTGTCGAGGTGTCGCCCGTTTTTCCGGTTGCCGCCAGTCTTTTTCCGGCGAGGCGGCCGGAGTTTCGAGCTGCGCGTGTTGTCTGTCCTGTTGTTGTCATTTGTTTCCTGTTACCGGCCGTGCTCCCGTTTTCCGATTAGGCGCGCGTGTAGTGCGCATGTACCTTTTAGGTTCAGTTGTGTGACTTGTTGCGGTGCTGCTGTTGTTTGACTTGCTTATTATATTTTATTATTGTGCAGGAATAATTGACTGATTTTATGAAATAAACTATTCAATGTTGGTGAAAATTATTTTATTAAATCGGTGAAGTTCGTATGGAAACCCAAAATTTATTGGGTACCGACGAACTTTACTACCGTCGGCGATGAGCCTCGGCGAGCCAACGGTGGGAGATGATGATTTTTATCTGAGTCATACAGTTATTAATTAAATAAATTAGTTCGTAATAATAATTATGAAACGAAAACGAATAAAATTAGTTTATAAAATAAATTTCGAAATGAATGAAAATGGTTAATAACTGAATTATATTGGTGATTGGGATTGGCGTATGGATTGTAAATTGGATGATTGGTGGTAGTTATGTTGTGATTGACGTCGATTTGATCTCGACAAGTATGCCGATAAACAAAGGAGGCGCTGCCCGATTTTCGGGAAATTAATTCCGAAATATCGGGAACGTAACCTATAATTATCGGAGACGTCGAATAATCATATATAATTATATTATATGAACTGGACTGCGATTGAGACAAGATAATTTATAAATAATCGATTACCCTATTTTTCAAAATGACGAGTATACGTATTTTCTGAAAATAAATACCGAACCGAATTTCGAAGATGTGAACCATAACTGCTATGTGTATTTTGATAATACATATAAATATGAATTCGGTTATGAAATCGTATGGGTAGAATAGGATGACGATTTGATGTTAAGTTTAAGTGGTTATCTGAATTAGGGTATTTCAACCCTGTAAGTTTTAGACGGAAGACCCGAGACGTGACATCGGACTAGGAATGATCTAGAGATTAGACATCGAGATCAACGAAGTTCCAACCAAAGGGTCTGAATGTTGGGATCATATCGAGAATAGGATAGTAGGTGGACGCTAAAGCCGAACGGTCAAAGTTGAACCAAAGTCAACCAGTAATAACGGTTAAAGATTATTGAGGTAAGTATTCGTGATTTTTCTTTTTTAAATATTGCAAGTATTCGAGAATTTTCTTTTAAATATTGCAAATATTTATTCGCTCATATTCTAAATTCAGAATAGTTAACTGTTTTATATTTCGCTGCAATTACTCATATTATGCATGTTCGTTTATTATTGTTCCTATAACTCGATTGCTCTCTTGAGCAAATACCCATTCTTTCGGGTTATTTGCGAACCCTGAATTGGGATGTTTTGAATTCAAAATGATTTGACATCAAAACACTCTACGGGCTGACTAGTGATATTTTGGGGATTGAGTGTGTCTTAATCCTGAGGACCGGATATGACTGGTGCCTCGATATGGGCCTTAGTGCCTAGGTACCTGAATGGACCTATACAATTGGGTATAGATCCGCACTGTATCCTGACTGATCAGCAGGGTATAGTGCATATGCTAGAACTAATGTCCAGTCTAATTTATTGTTGATCGCTATTAACGGCATTCTCTCTCGAAAATTTTATGATTATGGATTAATGCTATTCTTTCTTAACATTAAGTTTCGGAAAATTACAGTGTTTATAAATGAATTCAAAGTTCAGATTGTTGCTGCAGCATTAGTTGCTCATTGATGATTAGAATCTTGAATGAATTGGGATCTTCTTAATTATTCAACCCGTCCTTATCAGGCTGGTTTAGCAGGCTAAGTCTGTGGAAACTTAGTCGATAATGATGGATACTGAATAGTTAGGAATTTCTTGAACGTCGTTTTATGAATAGTTATCGCATTTGTTGCTCAAGTATGAAGTGTTACCAGAGGTTATTTTGAAAACACGCGATCTCTGAAGCTCTTATAAAATGTCATTATTTCCTATGTGATTTATAGCAATGCAAATCAAATTAATTTTAAGATAACGAACTATATCCTTCAAATAATTTCGTGTTTTGCTCTTCAAAATATTTCAGAGATTTTATCCGGAAGTTTTCTTTGATTTTAATGCTTGAAACTCAAAATATATATACTTGCTGGGCATTTTGGCTCACTCTTGCTTTGTCAATTCTTATTTCTGCCAGAAACAGATAAGGATTAAAGTGAATAGCTTTGATAGACAGCAGAAGTTAGAGAAATTTCCATTGCGAGAGGTTGAAGGTGTTAGAAGAATGTGACAAGAGCATTAGTTCAAAGGTATTTACACTTGTATTATAGTTGAAGTGAGTTGTAGAAGGTTAGATTCTTGTTTCATACCATAACCTGTAAAAGATCCGGACTTAAGGGGTTATTTGTTTATTTCTTTACTTTATGTAATAATGGTTTAGTAACACCAAATCTTGACCCCGGATTTAGGGCGTTACAGCCACGCTGGTTTTCCAGAAGCACGGCGCGCCCGCGCTGCCAGGCGGGGTGGCCGCGCTGGGTCACTGAAGTAGAAAAAAATATAAGGCAGAAAATCAGGGACTTCAATACAAATTCAATTTGTACCCGAATTTCCCTCCTCCACATCTCATATTTCCCTCTCCGAATCAAACCCATTATTCCTATTATTCCCATAATCAATTCCCACTCCTTTTCCATAACTAATTCTCTCCCAATCTCCTATATATACATACACTTATACACAAACTTCTCCATCACTTCTCAAACTCTCAAGCACACAAATCTCTCTTACAAACATCTATTCTCTCAAGCTTATTCAATCTCAATGGCACCAAAAAGACAACGAACCCAAGTTAGCAACAGCACCACTGATTCTTCGAGTGCGGGTGGTGTGAGGCCTAGGATTTCAACTCCCGAGGCTGAGGTGGACTATGTGAGGCTGCTTTCAAAGCCTATAGCCAAGGAGCAAGGTTTTCTGCCATCGGGGAAAGATGGTAAGTTTTTAGAGATGATCTTGGAGATGGGCTGTGTTGCTTTTTGCGAGACACCCGCTGTTGTGCCCATGAGTATGGTGCGTGAGTTCTACGCGAATGCTAAGGCGGAGAAGAACGGTTTCACGGTGGTTAGGGGGATGACTGTGAAGTACAGTGCTGAGGCTTTTTGTAGGGCGATTGAACAGCCCGAGAGGAGGCTAGAACATGAGAATTGGAATGAGAAGACGCCAGAGGAGTTTAACTTGGATTTGATTGTTGCTACCCTGTGTGTGCCTGAGACTCATTGAAAGTTGAAGAAGGGCACGAACCAGTATGCCACTTTCCCTGCATCATGCATGAACAGGTTGCACGTGCATGGAATTCTTTTATTTGTGCTAACATTATGGCATCTTCTCACGTGCATGATGTTATTGTGGAGTGTGCACATTTATTATGGGGCATTCTTCAAGGAGACTATGTGGATCTTGGGATGGTTATCCCTCAGGATATTTTAAGGTTCTTGCGAGGGAGTACTACAGGTTATATACCCTAGGATTCCATTGTAACGAAGTTGTGTGTGGTATTTGGTGTTCGTTGGCCCGCACATGAGTAGCTGCAGCTTCCTAGTGCTCCTATCGACAGTTCTACACTGTTGAGTATGCATGAGTGGGAAGGAAAGCCTGATTTGAAAGGGCTTGGTTACTCTTTTGACCATCTTCCAGGTGGAAAGCCACGCGATCAGATGTATGCTGGCGGGATGGCTTAAGCGAGTAGAGCAGCATGGAGAGCTCAGTTGGGAGAGGAAGCCGGTCCTTCCCAGTCACAGCAGCAGCAACAGGAGGAGGAAGCACAGGACAGTGCTGGGATGAGTTCAGCACAATATAGATGCTTGTTGAGGAGGATGGATGCGATGCATGACATCCATAGTCGCTTTACACAGGACCTTACCCATGCGTTGGGGACTGCATTCAGAGCCACAAGAGTTGACATCCAGTGGCCAGTATTTGGCGAGGATTCTATATATCTGCCTTCAGACACTCCTGACACTCCACCCCTTGAGGGTGATGACCCTGATTCTGAGTAGGTATGCCTGAATCCTTGCTATTAGCTTCACTGAGGACAGTGAATATTTTAAGTTTCGGGTAGTAGTTAAGGATTATGTGTTTTGTGTGAGTCGCATATAGTGGCATATTCATGCTAGTTTAGTTCATATATTTGCATATTTTCTATGTGGTAGTTTTTTTATTATTGTAGTTTTTCTTATTTGTATAATAGTTTGTTCATATAGTTTCATGCATTTGCATTATAACATGACCCCTTAGATGATTTTTCGGATTAATTTGTGATATTGATGCTAGTGTAGTGATGTTGTGCTTAGGGATGTTAAATCTTATCGAGTTGATTTTCATGCTAGAGACAATTGTATTTCATTAAGTCTTATAGGTTTCTTGAGGGCTAGATCATGGTCATGGTTTATTTGTTTATCAATGTTTAATCACTTTTTTATATTTAGAATTTAGGATATTCTCTTAATAATAAAATAGCATGGAAATTTAAAAATTAGAGAAAATTGGATTTCATTGCTAGTTGTTGTGGCTATGTTTCAAATGGCTAGTAGCCGGCTCATTTTATATGAGTAGTCTAGGGTTGAATGAGATGGAGCGAAACGCACTCATTCAGAAATTGGTGAAAAGAAAAAAAAAAGAATAAAAAATATGTGTGTTTATGCATAATTGATCACGAGTGGGCTTTTTAATACTCTAGTTATTAAGTTCTTAGGGGACTTTGTGCCTAGTGACCTAAGGCTTTTTATAATCTGGGATCCACTAACCTAACGCTCGCTACATGGGTATTACTGTATAAGTCTTTTGGGGACCTCACTCATTGCGCGGTCAAATAAGCGTATTTATGTTGTTTTTGTGTTGTGAATAAAAGTGTGAATCCATGTAAAATTCCAATATAAGAATTGAAGTGTTATAAGTTATTTTGAGTTTAGCTTTTATTATATTTATAACCTTGTGATTGCTTTGATGAGTAGTGATTCATGATTAGTGATCTAGTTGCGATAGTATATCTATAAGCATTTGCACACACGTACGTTTCTTGCTTGAAAGTTGATTCGAGGGATTTGATTGATCTTTGTGCGAATAATTGTATTTGTTGAGATGTTGCATGTGTTGGGAACCACGGACTTGGGGTGTTACTACGTTTTACGATAAAGATTACGAAAAGAAGATTATTTTGTTAATGGTTGATTCCACGCTCTTCTATTGTATTCCCAAATTCCCTGGAGCGAAGTGTGGCCTCCGTCTTCTCAAGTTATCCTCTCTTCTTGCTCCTTGGTGGCTACAATATGTTTTCACACAATTGCCAAGCAAGAAGAGAATAAGAATATATATAGGCTACAATAGGGACCATGGATAATTAGGTTGGGCCTTCTAATTACATCTTGAGCCTAGCCCAATGTAATTAAATATTAATTCAATCCACTAAAGAATTAATATTTGCACTACCTTTCCTAATACCGTAATTTAATTAATTCGGTTCCAATATTATTTGCTTATTAAATTCCCCATGTTTAAAATATCATATGTCCATTAATTAAATAAATTACTGATAATTTATTTAATTAATATCTTTTATCCTTGATCATCCACTCAACTTTATTTAATTATGCCAGAATAAATTCCACCTGCAGGGTTTCACATAATTAAACCATTTTGAGCTTTCAAGGGGACATCATTAACCCGAATATTATCAGGACATGGATTCCTTCAATAAATAATATCCACCATGTATATAATTCCATCACCCAAAATATAATGATATAATTCAAAAGAATTATTTCATATATAAATTAAAGCATGTAAATAATATACACGTGTCAATTACTATTTCCGGATTAAGAACCTAAGCATTAATAATAACATAGAATCTTAGTTCTCCTTCTAAATCAGTATTATGGGAACAATTCTAAATTTGATCCTGTTCAATATACACAAAGTATACTAGCATTATTTATTAGTCAATATAAACTAATCTAAATAATACTACAGCCATACCAGTGGATTGTCCAACACCACCTGTGCTGTGAACCTTATTATATTATATAACCGTATTTAACAATCTAATATTCTGTATCCCATTTGATACTAGATTGTTCACAATATATAATATTAGACAACATGTAAACATTCAAATGATTCTCAATTAAACTGGCCAGAAATAAATGTATATACTTCAAATAAATATTTTCAGTATACACTAACAATCTCCCACTTATACTCAAAATATTCTATGTGTATATCAGTGTTTATTTAATCCACTATTACATAAAAATCTATGTGTCCAACCATACAGCCTCCTTGGCAGCCTAAGAGGCCGCCACGTACTCGGCCTCCATGGTGGAGTCTGCAATGTATTTCTGCTTTACACTCCTCCATATAACGGCTCCACCTCCCAAAGTAAAAACATATCCCGAGGTTGATTTCCTCTTATCCCTATCTAATTGGAAATCTGAATCAGTATATCCCAAAGGAAATAGATCTGAGGCATTGTAAATTAACATATACTCCTTAGTCCTTCTCAGGTACTTGAGTATAGTTTTTACTGCACTCCAATGTTCCTGACCTGGGTTCGACTGATATCTACTAACCATGCCTACATCAAAGCAGATATCAGGCCTCGTACATAACATAGCATACATTAAGCTTCCACATGCTGAAGCATAAGACTCTGCTTTCATGCTCTCTATATCCTTAGGTGTCAAAGGACACTGCTTCTTAGATAGAGCAACTCCATGCTTAAAAGGTAGAAAACCTTTCTTGGAGTTCTTCATGTTAAAACGAGCTAATACTTCATCAATGTAGGGCTCTTGAGATAAAGCCAACATCCTTTTCTTACGATCCCTTATAACTTTGATCCCAAGGATGTATGCCGCTTCACCTAAGTCCTTCATGTCAAATTGTTTGAACAACCATGCCTTTATCGATGACAACATCTCAACATTGTTTCCAATGAGTAGTAAAATGTCATCTACATATAGTACTAGAGAAACCACTGCATTACCTTCACTTCTCTTATACACGCACGATTCGCTTGGACTTTGATCAAATCCATATGACTGGACTGCCTGATCAAAATGAATATTCCAGTCTCTAGAAGCTTGTTTAAGTCCATAAATAGACCTCTTAAGCTTACATACCAGATGCTCTTGGCCTTCCTTAATGAATCCTTTTGGTTGCTGCATATAGATGGTTTCTTAAAGACTTCCATTAAGAAAAGCTGTCTTGACATCTATTTGCCAAATCTCATAATCGAGATGAGCTACTATAGATAAAAGAATATGGATTGACTTAAGCATGACTACCGGTGAAAAGGTTTCCTCATAATCGATACCTTCTTTCTGAGTATACCCTTTCGCAACAAGTCTTGCTTTCCAGGCTTTCACCTTTTTATCTAATCCCCTCTTTTTCTTGTAGATCCACTTACATCCAATAGGTTTTATACCTTTGGGTGGTTCCACGAGCTCCCAGACCTGATTAGAATATATTGATTCTATCTCAGATTCCATCGCCTTTTGCCAAAGATCTGCATCTTTGTCTTGTACTGCCTCTTCGTATGTACGGGGATCATCATCATGTTCACCAGAGACCAAGTCTGAAGACTCTCCCAAAAACATGAATCTATCAGGCTGTTGAACAACCCTCCCACTACGATGAGGCACTGGTGCGGTATTAGTGACAGGTTGTACATTATGTTGTGGTTGTTCTACTTGTACTACAGCTTTATGGGTATTATTTATCCCTCCCACTAGTTCCTCTAAAACGACACTACTCATGGGTTTGTGATTCATTATATATTCCTCCTCTAAGAATCTTGCATTGGTGCTAACAATGACATCCCGATTCTTCGGACTATAAAATAAATATCCTTTCATTCCCATGGGGTAGCCTACAAACAACCTTACTTCTGTACGAGATTCTAACTTAGTCGCGTTCTTGTTCAGCACATGTGCTGGACAACCCTATATTCGAATATGTCTTAGACTCGGTTTACCCCCGGTCCACAATTCTAAGGGGGTTTTAGGAACCGACTTAGAAGGTACTAAGTTCAGAAGATAAGCTGTTGTCTCTAAGGCATGTCCCCAAAACGACTTGGGTAAATCCGAATAACTCATCATCGATCTAACACTCTCTAAAAGAGTCCAGTTCCTTCTCTCTGCTACACCGTTCTGTTGGGGTGTGCCTGGTGCAGTTAACTGGGATTCTATCCCATTTTCTGATAAATATTCCCTAAATTCTCCTAGCAAGTATTCGCCACCACGATCTGATCGTAGTGACTTGATACTTTTATTAAGTCGCTTCTCTGTTTTAGCTTTGTACTCTTTGAACTTATCAAAGCACTCAGACTTACGGTGCAACAAATAAACGTACCTATATCTAGAATAATCATCAATGAAAGTGATGAAATATTTATAACCACCTATTGCTTGGATATTCATGGGTCCACATAAATCAGAGTGAACCAATTCTAACAGTTGTTTGGCTCTATTCCCTTTTGCCTTGAAAGGCCTATTAGTCATTTTACCTTCCAAGCAGGATTCACAAACTGGAAATGGCTCCACTGCCAATGAGCTTAAAGGCCCGTCTACTACCAGTCTTTGAATCCTCCTCAAGTTAATATGACCTAATCTCAAGTGCCAAAGATATGTTTGGTTCAAACTAGAAGGTTCCTTTCTTTTAGTAGAGTTAGAAGATGTGTTGTTCAATTCCCTAAATTGCAGTTGCAGTGCAGGTTGACTAGGATTAATTATATACAAATTGTCTTGCAATGTACCAGAACATATAATTCATTTATTCATCATAATAGAAACATTACGATCCAAACAAACATTATAACCATCCAAAGCAAGTTTAGAAACCGAAATTAAATTCCTTCTAAAAGAAGGTACATAAAGACAATTGTTCAAAACCAAAATCCTATCAGAACCAAAAGATAAATGAATAACTCCTACTGCAAATACTGCTACTTTCGTAGCATCTCCCATGAACGCGTATATCTCACCATCTCTAAGCATTCTGGATAGTTGGAACCCCAGCATAGAATTACAAACATGATCAGTGGCTCCTGTATCTACACACCAAGTGCTCGTAGATATAGCCGCTATAAATGTTTCTGTAACTAGAGAAAGAGACATACCAGTATTGTTTGTCTTCTTAGAAAGAGGACAATCCTGTTTCCAGTGACCTGACTGTTTGCATATGAAGCACTTTCCCTTAGGCTTTTTCACACCACCCTGAACTCCCACTGCCTTCACAGCTTTCTGTGTCTGAGCCTTTTTCTTCTTCTTAATACTTTTCGGCTTAGAGGAAGAACCTTTCTCAGCCACATTCACTTGAACACTCTGCCGAAATAATCCTTCAGCTGCCTGAAGTTCTGTCAGCAGTTCCGCGAGACTATACTACCTCTTGTTCATGTTGTAATTCAAGCGGCACTGCTCAAAACTCTTGGACAAGCTCATAAGGATAATGTCAATCTGGGTTTCCCCGTCAAGTTCAGCACCAAGGATCTCTATCTCATTCAGATGCGACATCATCTTGAGAACATGATCCCTTACAGGTGTGCCTTCAGCCATCTGAGTGTTCATTAAAGCCTTCATGGCTACTTGCCTAGCAGCCCTATTCTGATCTCCAAAAAATTCCTTGACATTAAAGAGCATATCCGAAGCAGTGGCCATAGACTGATGCCGATGCTGCAAAACACCCGACATTGCTGCCAGAATGTAACATCGCGACATCTCATCAGCCTTAATCCACCGTTTATAATACTCTTTCTCATCTTCAGGAGCATCAGCAGCAGCCTGTTCAGGCTTGGGTTCATAAGTGCAAAACTTGTACTCCTCAGCAGTCAACACAATGTCCAAATTTCGTACAGCGGCCCCAACAGCCCCATGTAATCGCACAGCGGAACAAAAAAAAACTACCGAAATTGATTTCCGATCGCACATAACTATTACAAAATACCCGGAACAATTACAAAAAAATAGATCTAATACAAAACTAATTTTGTAAAATCTATTCTAACACGATCAACCCTCGTATAAATTACAACCACGATTAAACCACGTGGAAACCAAAACAAAAATTAACCACGATTAAACCACGTGGGATCCAAACACATAATTAAAATATACATGGCCATAATAGTAAATTAACAACCTGCTTTAAAACCAATACAAGCAAAACACTATATACACGCATATATAATTACGACATGGACATTATATCATAAAACGTAGAACCCATTACCAGGCTCTGATACCAATTGTTGGGAACCACGGACTTGGGGTGTTACTACGTTTTACCATAAAGATTACGAAAAGAAGATTACCTTGTTAATGGTTGATTCCACGCTCTTCTATTGTATTCCCAAATTCCCTTGAGCGAAGTGTGGCCTCCGTCTTCTCAAGTTATCCTCTCTTCTTGCTCCTTGGTGGCTACAATATGTTTTCACACAATTGCCAAGCAAGAAAAGAATAAGAATATATATAGGCTACAATAGGGACCATGGATAATTAGGTTGGGCCTTCTAATTACATCTTGAGCCTAGCTTAATGTAATTAAATATTAATTCAATCCACTAAAGAATTAATATTTGCACTACCTTTCCTAATACCATAATTTAATTAATTCGGTTCCAATATTATTTGCTTATTAAATTCCCCATGTTTAAAATATCATATGTCCATTAATTAAATAAATTACTGATAATTTATTTAATTAATATCTTTTATCCTTGATCATCCACTCAACCTTTATTTAATTATGCCATAATAAATTCCACCTGCAGGGTTTCACATAATTAAATCTTTTTGAGCTTTCAAGGGGACATCATTAACCCGAATATTATCAGGACATGGATTCCTTCAATAAATAATATCCACCATGTATATAATTCCATCACCTAAAATATAATGATATAATTCAAAAGAATTATTTCATATATAAATCAAAGCATGTAAATAATATACACGTGTCAATTACTATTTCCGGATTAAGAACCTAAGCATTAATAATAACATAGAATCTTAGTTCTCCTTCTTAATCAGTATTAAGGGAACAATTCTAAATTTGATCATGTTCAATATACACAAAGTATACTAGCATTATTTATTAGTCAATATAAACTAATCTAAATAATACTACAGCCATACCAGTGGATTGTCCAACACCACCTGTGCTGTGAACCTTATTATATTATATAACCGTATTTAACTATCTAATATTCTGTATCCCATTTGATACTAGATTGTTCACAATATATAATATTAGACAACATGTAAACATTCAAATGATTCTCAATTAAACTGGCCAGAAATAAATGTATATACTTCAAATAAATATTTTCAGTATGCACTAACAACATGTTGATTGGTTTAGTTATTCTATGGGGATCGTTGCATTCATATAGTTTGCATTTATGCATTTTTATTTCTTGTTCTTTGAGTGTGTTTATGCTTGAGGACAAGCATCGATTCAAGTTTGGGGGTATGTTGAGTGGCATTTATGTCATCTTATAAAGCTCCATAAATCTTTGAATTGGTGTTTTGTACTCAAGTTGTTGGTCTTTTTAACGTGTTTTTGTAGTGATTTGCATTGTAGGCATTAACAGGAATTCAGGTGATCTACCATTGTTTTGATGCTAATATGGTGTTAGGATGGTGTCAAGAAGATTGCTCGTGAAAAGACCAACTTAAACCAGCAAGAAAAGAAGAATTCAGGAATTTCTCCAAAGAGTCAGCGCGCCCGTGCTGTAGTAGCGCGCGGCCGCGCCAAGATTGCAGAAGTGCAGCGCGCCCGCGCTGGTGAAGCGCGCGGCCGCGCTGGGTCGAATTTCAGGAATCTTGTTTGTACTCTGATTTTGATCCAGAAGAGTTCTAATCTGCATGGGCTGCTTTATAAAGATAACATATATTCGTTTTTCATAACAAGACGTACCAGAGCTTAAGGAGAAGGCGTAAAAAAGACTGTAGAGCACAATTCAACCAAGAAAAAGAGGATCTAGTTTATTCTTGTGATTCTTTGTTTTAAGTTGTAACTTTGGATGCTAGTTTTCTTACTTGTGAACCTATACTCTTGTTTCGTACTTAATTTTATTATTTATTCAGTATAAATACTACGTTTATTATACTATGATTTCATCGGAATCCACGTTGATGATGAGTCTGATTATGGGCTAATCATTATCATGGGGTTCTAGCGGATTTATTTATGGATTTCTTTAGTTAATTTGTTTTGAGGCCTTAGTATGTGGTGATTGTATGATATCCTAGTATTTGTTGTGCTTATTCGTCTTATGAGCGTCGCGAACTTATAAGATAACGTGTTAATCTCTAATGAAGCAAAAGTGAATTTAGGGGTTTAGAACTTGCCATGCTAGCATAGGTTCATGTATTTGATATGCATGATTCATAGGTAATTTTAACCATCTTACTTGTCCTGTGTAATCACGATAGATAACTTGTGCATTAAACCGTTATGTTGTCAAATTCTATAGACATATAGGGTCTCAATATAATTGGTATCTATTCAGCTTCTATCTCTTTTGTGGATGTCTGATGGTATGGTATTCGTGCAAAGAAAGTTGGCGTTTACTAGTTTCGTGTTATCTGATTAGTTGTCATCACCATTGCATGCTAAGGTTAAGAACAATGACTTTGAATGAACTATTTAATGAAGTTGAAATCCCATGTTTGTCTCATAAAAGTAATTCAACCTCAATTCTCTTAGTTAATGTTATTTAGTATAATCTCTTAGTTTAATCAAAACCCAAATTATTATTTGTCTTAGCATTGAGCGATAACTATACCATTTTTGCATAAGTGCATAATCTGAACTTAACCTAAACCAGTCTCTATGGGAACAAATATGATTTATATCTTATACTACTTGCGAACGCGTATACTTGCGTGTAGTTTAGTGTAATAACCCCAATTTTTGGAAATTTTTGAAACCCTTATGAATAGTGTTTTTGCTGAATGAGAAAACTTTTCATGCCACGCTATGTAGGGGTTCTGTTATTGATCTTATGGGATATTATTAGTACTCTATGTGGTATATAAGTGTATGTAAAGATCGTCAGAATCCAATTCCGAACACTTTAATTTTTCCCGGAAATCCACAATATACGGAGAGAATTGAGTATAAGGTAACAGGATAAAAAGGATTTAAGTTAAAGGATTATAAGAGAGGATCATAAAAGGAATACAATGTATTGAGAAAGGTTAAGGGGACCTAAGTAATAAGATCCCGAGTATGATCCTTCAAACGATAAATGAAAGCGAAAGTTAAGCGAACCGTATAACAGATCAGCGGTCATTAGGCATCGATTAGGAAGTTAATCAAAGGGATTAATGGGAATGATGTCATCCAACCAATAGAAAGAAGACAAGGAAGGAAGGATGACATCATGAGGATGAGGTAAGCATGACATGGGAAGGAAGGAGGTGTGGTTGAATAAGAACCACACAAATTCAAGGGCAAGGTAGTAATTTGCTAAATCAAATACAAATCAAGTCAACCAAGCCAAGTAAAAATCATTTCCATCAAAAAAATCAAAACAACCAAGGCATGAGTTCATCTTGCTCACGGCTTTTTAGCATTTTCAAGGCATAGATTTTTCAAAATCAAAGATCAAAGCTTCCTAAATTGGTAAGAAAATTCCCTAATCATCTTCATGCTTAGTTATGGCTATATCATGAGTTTAAGCCATTAATTCTTTCTCTAACTTCTTCATTTAATCAATGAAGAAGACAATGAATAGTGTTTTCAAGATTTTTAACTTGAAGTTTGTCTTGTTTTCTTGAAGATCCAAGCTTTCTTAAAACTTCTCCAAGCTTCTTAAGGCTTCCTAGCTCCACCCACCACTTCAAGGAAGGTATACCATTTCCAAACCCTAGGTTCATATATATTATAAGGTGATTTTGAGTAGTGGGTTGATGTTGTAGTTATTGTTATGATTTAGAGTTTGAGATTTGGAATGGTAGTGTAATGGAATGGTAATTTTGTGGTTTTGATTTAAAGAAACTTAAGAATGATTAAAGTTAAGTTTAAGCATAAGTATGAAAGATTAAATTGAATTGGTTGGGGTGGTTATGATGTGATAAGGATGGAGGATGGTTGTATGTTGGATTTGAGGTTGATTTGGGTTGATTGTGGATGGTTTAAAAAATTGGAAATCGCGTAAACATAGCCGTCGTAACGGCCGATTTTCTTTGGACTGTTTTTGTGCATAGCATTAGGACCCGAGAACCCCCTACTAGATTGTGACCACTGCCATGTTTAGATAGCTCATGTTACGAGCTTCGTTTTGATATGTAGTTCGTCCGATTCCGATTTACGGTTTAGGAGAAACGACCGTTTCAAGTAACGGCGTTTCGCGGACGAAACTTTTTCCCTCGCCTTACTTTGGAATGTAGGTTAAAGACCAAAAAGGGTGAATTAATGTATGAAACATTTATGGTAAGTGTGTTAGGCAGTTGGTAAGTCATTCGCGAAGGAATCGCTTTAAAACTCGTAAAGGTTAAATTATTAAAAATGGTGGAGCCGAGGGTACCCGAGTGACTTAAGCGAATCGGTGAGCGCAAAACTAGCATTAGAGTCTAAGTTAGTTAAATCATAGATTTACAAGTGATTTTGGTTTAATTCCAACTTACTTGTTGTTTATAGGTTATCAGACTCGTCCCGAGCCTTTCTCACCCCCAAGTCGCTCAGGCAAGTATTCTATCCGTTATACTGTTGTTGTGATGTATACACTTGTATATGCATTATCTTGCGATGGATGCATGTTGGTTATTTAGCAAATTCTTGCGATATATTGTAGCATGTGATATGGTATATATGCATGCCTGTTTCATATTCTTGAAATATATATCTGTTGGTTCAGTTGATAATACCTATGCTAGAGGATAGCGGTATCTTGCATATACCCTTAGTATAGGGACTCAAAGGTGAAAATATTTTCTAAAACCGGGAGTCGAGGATCCCGAGTAATCTTGTATATATATGGATATGGATATATATATATATATTTATATATATATATGGTTATAGTTTTCCAAACTATTAATCGAATAAGGTTTATTCGATAACTTTAAACTTTATTTTATTATTGAATATTATTTGAATATTCATTTGAGGATCTATGACTCTGATTATTTGCTGAGATATATTCTTTATTTTATTAAAGAATAAGATGTCAATAATCAAACTTATTTTCGATTATTCAAATAAAGATAATACTTTCATATAAGTATATCTTTGGTTATTTAATACTCGTTTCAAGTATAAATTTTAATACTTCTACTTCAATTATTTTTATAAAGATTATTCTTTATGGGAATATTATTTAATTAATAATATTCAGATATTTTCTAATATTCTGGGGACTGATTTACTTTATTAAATCAGCCTTACTCCAAACACTCTTTAAAGTGTTTTCGAGTCTTCAAAATGATTTTTAAAAGTCAGAGCGGATCCCAAAACTCATTTTTATATTTAAGATCTTCCTTTTAAAGGGGATTTAAATACTCGCTCAAAACCCGGGGAATCCGGCTCTGTGGTGTATTTTATATTCGCAACGAGGTTGCAGATTTGGTAAATGAATTGATTACTTGCCCAACGTTCGGGAAGTAAGCCCATCTCATTGAGTCGGCATAAGCAACAGGCCGGGGTACGGTCTATTATTGTGTAAGTGGCTGGGTGGCAGTCCATCAACGCGTGAGGGACCGGGGTACGGTCGAGCGCAAGGTCCTAATGCGGCCAGGGTGATGACCGGTGAGGAATTCATCCATCTACAGTAGAAAAGGTTACTTATTGGTATCTTTGCCTGATCAGCGAGATATCGGGTTTATGCCAAAATTCTTTTCCTTTCCAAAATTCATTGGATGTTTCAAACTCTGTTCATACTTTGCATAACAGAGATTCCAGGAAATGTTTAAAGGGATATATATATATGTGGATATATATATATCGGGACTAAATAAAGTATCTCATAACTTTTTCATTCAATAATATTTCAAAGATTGAATCTATTCAAGTCTTATCTTGTGGTCTCATCAGTGGGATGAACTTTTGAAACTGATTATAACTTGAATGGTGGTAGTTCAACTAGTATTGGGAAAGATATAAGTATATTGGGGTATTTGGTAACCTCATCTTTTAAACTTATATCTAATTAATAATTGTCTTATGAATGACAAAGATTTTCAGAAAAACGTTGAGACAAGGTTAGATATATGAGATCACCTTGCAACGATATTTTTATACAGTTATACACTGGGATTTTGTGTATATTATGCATGGAAGAGGACTTCCAATATTTTGAAAAGTATATATGTATATATACTGAATATTTTGCGACTTCATCGCATTAAGATATCAAACTTGGTTCATTTCTTTTGACCAAGACTTTCATGAGTACTATGAGAAGGCTCATATACTAGTAAGTATATACTAGTAATTATCTTACACACGATAAAAGATTCTAGTAAGTATCCATTTAGATACTTATATTATTGTTATCACTATATATTATCTTGCGAGCTATAAGGCTCACTCTTGCTTTATTTCTTCATCACACAACAACAGTTAGGAAAGATGGCCAGACTCCAGCAGACCCTGCGCAAGCGCGTGGGAAGCGTCCCGCGTCTTCCCGATGATGTTGTGGCTGCTATAGCTGCAGAGGTAGATCTATTGGTAGATCAGGCATTCTATTTTTGAGAATCAATTATGTATAATTATAACTTGTGGCAGATAATGGCAATTAACTGTAAATTTATCAAGTAATCATTTTGGGTTGTAATAATTTTAAATTGTGGATTCAAAGACTTGTACTTATTTCAATTTCATCTCTGAGACTATAACGGGTTGTGGTGTGTGTTAGTGTGGGGTCACAGCATAAGGTTATTATTATTAATTAAGTGAAGTGATATTGTGGAAAGAAAGACCGTGACGACCCGGATCCCCGACCCCGGATCTGGGGGTGTTACAGAAATGGTATCAGAGCTAAGCGTTATAAACCTCAGAGATGATGGGACGTTAAGATAATAAGTTAACTAAGATAATAAGAACTCTTGCCAAGTTCATAGTCGGGCTACCTAACGTAGCACTGACAGTTAAAACCCTTATGGGAACCCTTATAAATATCGTGATAGGAGCGTAGTTCGTTATCGTATATGGTAGCGGGACTCCGAACCCTGAGGTTGAGGAGCAACATCGTGATGATATTTATTACTAATTGGAGATCGGATTGTGGATCCGATAGAGTGTCCTAATGTAGGACCGGATGATGTTGATATTGAGGATGTTGTCCTAGTAGGGATAGTTGTTGAGGAGGACCCCATGCAGGATCCTGACAGGATTGGATAAAGGACCACTGATGAATTGATGACCATGGTTTGGTCGACTACCAGAGGTAGGATTGGCCGGTCACTACCGGAGGTTCGTTCAAGTTTGTAAAGATAGTAACCCCTTTAACGCGGCTTACTCGTAAGACTGAGAAGTTCGAATGGACAGAGAAATGCGAGAACAGCTTTCAAGAACTGAAGCAGAGGTTGGTGATGGCCCTTATGCTGACGTTGCCGGATGGAAAAGGAGATTTTGTGATTTGTAAGTGACGCTTCGCATAAGGAATTAGGGTGCTTCTTAGCACAGCAAGATAATCGCGTCTGCGTCAAGACAATTAAGGTAATATGAAATTCGATATCCCCGCCCATGAGCTTAGGCTCGTGGCAATAGTTTTACCCTAAAGATTGGAGGCACTACTTGTATGGAGAGAAGTGCGAGAATTACCTAAGCCATAAGTGCTCTAGTACATTCTTACGTAGAAAGAGCTCAACATACGCCAGAGGAGGCGGTTAGAGCTAATCAAGAATTATGATTGGGAGATTCTTTATCATTCGGGGAAAGCCAATATGGTGGTTGATGCCCTTAGTAAAAAGGAGAGACTCAAGATGATAATGTCTTTTGGAGAGTTTATAAGAGATTTTGAGAAAATGGAAATAGTAGTGAAGGTAACCGGAGCCGGTACCGAAAAGCTGTTTGAGATAGCAATACAGCCCGAATTATTGGAAAAGATCATATTGTGCCAGAAAAAGTTATGAGTGAAGGCAGAGAGCCAACAAATAAATATGAGATTAATACCGAGAAAGATGATAAGGGAATAATGAGGTATTCCTATAGAATTTGGGTTCCGAAAGTTCAAGAGCGTAAGGATGAGAACTTAGATGAGAGCCATAGTTTGAGGAATAAGATTTAGAGCAAACCCTGAACGTGATAGTCAGGGAGGTCGCCATCAAGATAGAAGGAACCCATAACATAATGAAGTGGAAAATGAGGATTTTAACGTATAAGATAACCCCAAGTATGGGAGAAGGATGAAACATTTCATACTAAGGAAACAGAAAGTCGAGTAAGGAAAGGAGACCCGAGACGGTACTCCTATACGATAATTTATAGACCAGTCTAGACAGAACTTAGACTATTATCCCCAACCACCACCCTGAGGAAACAATGTGGTGTGAAATTCTTTCATAACCTTTAAATCGCTAAGCTCTCAGAGTTCCAAGGAACAGGCTGACCCAGCCGAGGCAAGAGCCTGGCTAAAGGAAATATAGGAATCATTTGAGATTCTAAATGATTGATGAACCACAAAAGACCGTTTTTGTCACTTACCCTCCTAAGAGAGAGACCACCCGCTGGTGAAAGGCCAAGGAAGGCACGGAGCAAGAGATTATAATAAACTGATTTAAGTTCAGTCAATTGTTTTCAGGAAAGTACTTCCCAAGGTTATGGAGATAGTGTAAAAGCTTTAGAGCCAGAACAAAGGCAGACAAGTATGATAAATTATGAATCTAAGTTGTAAAAGTTGTCAAGATTCGTTCTGAGGACACGAATCCAGAATGACGGGATGTTTGAAATCAATGCTTATATTGTGATTGATTTGTGAAATAATGATAAGAGAAAAGGAAAATAAAAAGAAACTGAAGTGGAAAGGAATATAAAGGCAATAGAGTTTGAGGAATGATAAGGGAGTTGGGTATGAGGAAACCCTAAAGACTCATAGCAATAGAAATAGAAAAGCATGTAATCGTCAGGATGATGATCCACCATGAGTTAAAATTGCTGGGTGAAGGCATAAGAGATACATATATTGTACCCCCTTTAAGTTGGGAGGATTCGAGGAAACCTTGAGATAGTTCGAAGGATAAATATTGAGACACGGATAGACTGAGGAGACAAGAAAGTAAGAAATCAGGAAAAATTGGATGAAGGAAGTGACCTTCAATAATGTGAAATGTAAGACCGGTGGCTTGATACCCAGAAAGGGAGACGCCAGGTATGAGGGATATCCCAACATTGAGGTGACTGTTGAGATAAACAACAGAAGTAAATAAGGAATTATTAAGAAGAAGTTCACGTTGAACACGACCAATATCTTCCAGAACATCCTTGTTATCGTTACCAAATTAGGCAAGACAAGCGGATAACCGTTGTTATCTTTTGGAGGCCATATGGATTGACCTCAATTTGAATAAGGATGCTATTATGAAGTTAGGTATAGACTATCGAGGTGGGAATGATGAATATGATAATCTATCAAGGAAATATGACTTGATTTATTCGTGGAAGGATGCAGGTACCTTTTAAAGGTGGAATTAAGGATGGAACATTGGTAACTTAAAATGAATCCTAGGGGACTGCATAAAGGTTGGCATGTCACCCTTAATAGGGACAGTATGAGTTTTGACAGTATGATTGGGAAAGGGTTAAGGTAACAACAACCTTTAAGAATCAGTGGAGAAATTTTGCAGAAGTATATAGACAATGGTTCTACTATTAGTAAATGGTATTGTGATATGCCCTGTATCTAGGGAATACAGGAGGAACGATTGAAGGATAACCTTAGAGGTTTTATAAGGAAAAAGGTAATATTCAAAATTTTCAAGAATAGAAATGTGGATAAAGGAAATATGACGTAATTATAATGATGCCAAGTGGGGCACGTGTTAAACCACGAGAAAGTATGGATCGAACCAGTAATGGTCAAAATTGTTCAGGGCAATTAGGACTTAAGAAAAAAAAAATGTTCTAAGTATGATTGAGAGTCAGTCTTGACAGTGATTAGCCTCTAAAGACTGAGGCAATAACTTATGGAAAAATGGTGATATTTTTTTTCCCATCTGATTTTAAGGAAAACATCTTCACTCAAGCAGTGATCGGAAATAAGGTAGAAAATTTATTTGGAGGTGGTTAAAATGACATTGACTGTAAGGAAATTTTACTATCAGGAAAGGCCAAAGAGGTGGCCGACACTTTAAGGGTAAGAGGATAATTATAGGCGCGTGTGCCAAAAGAATACAGTGATGATGGTTAAAAATGTGAAGGTTGAATTATGGTTTGGAAGATTGACATTCCTTCTGATGACTGTGCAATACCCAACCGTAATAGTAGTTGGTAAAGGTTTAATTCATGTAATCGCCATGAACGGGCTATCTATCTTAGAAGGTCCTATCTTGAGATAATCCAGGACCATGTTTCAAAAAGGACTAGATGAACCCTTGAGTTAATTCTTCTATTTAGGGCGTATGATTAAGAATAGTATTAACCTGCTATCGTTGCTTTGATTGAAACTCTTCTACACTTTTATCTGCTTCATGTCATGTATGTATGTCAGGATCAGGAGTGTTCTTCATGAATCAGAAATGGTGATTATGTTACCTCCTTAGAAGGATTTGATACGACATGTATGGACTCCGTATGGTTAGCTAATAAGATTTCATGGAAAGTGAATGATGACAGTGGGTCAGTGGTGGACCATAGTAAGGCAGCAATGATTCTGCGAGTAGTGAGCTGATTACAATCGTGAGAGTTGTATTGGAATGGGTGTTGAGATTGAGTACCACTAATCGGGTCGTGGTAGTGTATAAGTTATCATTGATAGACTAATTAAGTAGAGTATCTACCTGGTGAATAATTATTCTTTCTTATCAATAGAGAGTCGTATTATTATACGAGGAAGGTTGCGGTGCAAGCATAGAATTATAGTAACGATGATGTATAGAATGAGATCCCAGATTCGATTTTTGATGTCGAGGGAGTTTCAAAGGTGATTATATATAAGCTCGAGGAAGAGTGTGGGTCCATGGAATGATGGACGGAATAGAAATATTTAGGCATGGGAAATACGATGCTATAATACTTGATGCTGATATAAATACGTTTATGTTTTGTTCACCTATGACAAACCTCTATAATTCAGAGGTAGGTTCCAAGCCAGATATTTTGTGGCAGTATATATATATATATTTTTATATATACAATTCTCTTCAGTTCGTTCTTTTCTCTTCTTTTCATTTCATGTAATCTGAGAAGAACAACCCTTCCAGAAGGGGAGGTATTGCCGAATGACTATCTATCTGTGTGATAGAAGCCTAGTAGGATACCATCTATTGTTTAATTGCTTGTCAAGTACTAAAGGCTGGCCACCTTCTGTACTAACTATGCAATATAACAAGTGTTCATGATCATAGTGATCTCTCAACAAATTCTTTTACTTCTATTTGATTGATCAAATTTCGGAAAATAGAAACAACTGAAAAAGGAGTAATAAAGTGGTGGTAGTATGCGGAATGGGAACACATTCGTGATACTAAGGTTGACGTGGTTATTAAAAGGTTATAGAACGCTAACGAGCAAAAGTATAACCAGTATAATATTAGGAACGGAAGGTAGTAGCGATTACGAACTGGAAAAGAATGGGTATTAAGAAGCAAAAGCTATAATGCTAGAAGCTATAATGAGAGTCTGTGCAGTAGACTTGAAAGAATTTGGAATGATCACTTAACACGGATTGAGTTTTCTTACGACAATAGATCATATGTCATTATCGAGGTGTCACCTTATGAAATCCTTGAGGGAAGACAATGTCGATCTCCCTTATGTTAGGATGAAGTTGTAGAGCGCAAGATGCTCGGACCCGCAGTAGTCCAAAGGACCAAGGATATGATAGATCTAATCAGAGGACGGCTGGTAGTAGCCCAAGATGGACATGATAAGTATGTTGATTTCACACGAAAGGATAAAGAGTATGAAATAGGGGACCTAGTAATGTTATAGGTATCCCTTAGAAAGGATTGATGAGGTTCGGAAAGAAAGGAAAGCTAAGTCTACAATTTGTTGGACCCTTGGATATATTAAGATGTTTGGGAAGTTAGCATATGAGCTAGCCCTAACCCCGAACATGTAGCAGGTCGTAACGTGTTTCACGTATCAATGTTAAGGAAGTGTAATTCAGATGCCAGATAAATAGAGGCATATGAGCGCATAGATATGCAACCCGACGTAACCTATATGGAGCAACCAGGAAGGGTTATAGAGTGAAAAAGGAACAAGTGCTTAGGAGAAGGATTATCAAACTAGGCAGAGTTTGGTGGTAGAACCACAATGTGGGAAAATTGACTCGAGAGTTAGAAAGTGTAATGCTAAGCAAGTATTCCCATTTGTTTTCTATCTGATTCCGGGACGGAATCCTTTTAAGGAGGGGAAACTGTAATAACCCCAATTTTTGGAAATTTTTGAAACCCTTATGAATAGTGTTTTTGCTGAATGAGAAAACTTTTCATGCCACGCTATGTAGGGGTTCTGTTATTGATCTTATGGGATATTATTAGTACTCTATGTGGTATATAAGTGTATGTAAAGATCGTCAGAATCCAATTCCGAACACTTTGATTTTTCCCGGAAATCCACAATATACGGAGAGAATTGAGTATAAGGTAACAGGATAAAAAGGATTTAAGTTAAAGGATTATAAGAGAGGATCATAAAAGGAATACAATGTATTGAGAAAGGTTAAGGGGACCTAAGTAATAAGATCCCGGGTATGATCCTTCAAACGATAAATGAAAGCGAAAGTTAAGCGAACCGTATAACAGATCAGCGGTCATTAGGCATCGATTAGGAAGTTAATCAAAGGGATTAATGGGAATGATGTCATCCAACCAATAGAAAGAAGACAAGGAAGGAAGGATGACATCATGAGGATGAGGTAAGCATGACATGGGAAGGAAGGAGGTGTGGTTGAATAAGAACCACACAAATTCAAGGGCAAGGTAGTAATTTGCTAAATCAAATACAAATCAAGTCAACCAAGCCAAGTAAAAATCATTTCCATCAAAAAAATCAAAACAACCAAGGCATGAGTTCATCTTGCTCACGGCTTTTTAGCATTTTCAAGGCATAGATTTTTCAAAATCAAAGATCAAAGCTTCCTAAATTGGTAAGAAAATTCCCTAATCATCTTCATGCTTAGTTATGGCTATATCATGAGTTTAAACCATTAATTCTTTCTCTAACTTCTTCATTTAATCAATGAAGAAGACAATGAATAGTGTTTTCAAGATTTTTAACTTGAAGTTTGTCTTGTTTTCTTGAAGATCCAAGCTTTCTTAAAACTTCTCCAAGCTTCTTAAGGCTTCCTAGCTCCACCCACCACTTCAAGGAAGGTATACCATTTCCAAACCCTAGGTTCATATATATTATAAGGTGATTTTGAGTAGTGGGTTGATGTTGTAGTTATTGTTATGATTTAGAGTTTGAGATTTGGAATGGTAGTGTAATGGAATGGTAATTTTGTGGTTTTGATTTAAAGAAACTTAAGAATGATTAAAGTTAAGTTTAAGCATAAGTATGAAAGATTAAATTGAATTGGTTGGGGTGGTTATGATGTGATAAGGATGGAGGATGGTTGTATGTTGGATTTGAGGTTGATTTGGGTTGATTGTGGATGGTTTAAAAAATTGGAAATCGCGTAAACATAGCCGTCGTAACGGCCGATTTTCTTTGGACTGTTTTTGTGCATAGCATTAGGACCCGAGAACCCCCTGCTAGATTGTGACCACTGCCATGTTTAGATAGCTCATGTTACGAGCTTCGTTTTGATATGTAGTTCGTCCGATTCCGATTTACGGTTTAGGAGAAACGACCGTTTCAAGTAACGGCGTTTCGCGGACGAAACTTTTTCCCTCGCCTTACTTTGGAATGTAGGTTAAAGACCAAAAAGGGTGAATTAATGTATGAAACATTTATGGTAAGTGTGTTAGGCAGTTGGTAAGTCATTCACGAAGGAATCGCTTTAAAACTCGTAAAGGTTAAATTATTAAAAATGGTGGAGCCGAGGGTACCCGAGTGACTTAAGCGAATCGGTGAGCGCAAAACTAGCATTAGAGTCTAAGTTAGTTAAATCATAGATTTACAAGTGATTTTGGTTTAATTCCAACTTACTTGTTGTTTATAGGTTATCAGACTCGTCCCGAGCCTTTCTCACCCCCAAGTCGCTCAGGCAAGTATTCTATCCGTTATACTGTTGTTGTGATGTATACACTTGTATATGCATTATC
This sequence comes from Apium graveolens, assembly GCF_009905375.1. Lineage (NCBI taxonomy): Eukaryota > Viridiplantae > Streptophyta > Magnoliopsida > Apiales > Apiaceae > Apium > Apium graveolens. The sequence continues at coordinate 76,040,883 of NC_133654.1, forward strand.
TTGCGATGGATGCATGTTGGTTATTTAGCAAATTCTTGCGATATATTGTAGCATGTGATATGGTATATATGCATGCCTGTTTCATATTCTTGAAATATATATCTGTTGGTTCAGTTGATAATACCTATGCTAGAGGATAGCGGTATCTTGCATATACCCTTAGTATAGGGACTCAAAGGTGAAAATATTTTCTAAAACCGGGAGTCGAGGATCCCGAGTAATCTTGTATATATATGGATATGGATATATATATATATATATTTATATATATATATATGGTTATAGTTTTCCAAACTATTAATCGAATAAGGTTTATTCGATAACTTTAAACTTTATTTTATTATTGAATATTATTTGAATATTCATTTGAGGATCTATGACTCTGATTATTTGCTGAGATATATTCTTTATTTTATTAAAGAATAAGATGTCAATAATCAAACTTATTTTCGATTATTCAAATAAAGATAATACTTTCATATAAGTATATCTTTGGTTATTTAATACTCGTTTCAAGTATAAATTTTAATACTTCTACTTCAATTATTTTTATAAAGATTATTCTTTATGGGAATATTATTTAATTAATAATATTCAGATATTTTCTAATATTCTGGGGACTGATTTACTTTATTAAATCAGCCTTACTCCAAACACTCTTTAAAGTGTTTTCGAGTCTTCAAAATGATTTTTAAAAGTCAGAGCGGATCCCAAAACTCATTTTTATATTTAAGATCTTCCTTTTAAAGGGGATTTAAATACTCGCTCAAAACCCGGGGAATCCGGCTCTGTGGTGTATTTTATATTCGCAACGAGGTTGCAGATTTGGTAAATAAATTGATTACTTGCCCAACGTTCGGGAAGTAAGCCCATCTCATTGAGTCGGCATAAGCGACAGGCCGGGGTACGGTCTATTATTGTGTAAGTGGCTGGGTGGCAGTCCATCAACGCGTGAGGGACCGGGGTACGGTCGAGCGCAAGGTCCTAATGCGGCCAGGGTGATGACCGGTGAGGAATTCATCCATCTACAGTAGAAAAGGTTACTTATTGGTATCTTTGCCCGATCAGCGAGATATCGGGTTTATGCCAAAATTCTTTTCCTTTCCAAAATTCATTGGATGTTTCAAACTCTGTTCATACTTTGCATAACAGAGATTCCAGGAAATGTTTAAAGGGATATATATATGTGGATATATATATATCGGGACTAAATAAAGTATCTCATAACTTTTTCATTCAATAATATTTCAAAGATTGAATCTATTCAAGTCTTATCTTGTGGTCTCATCAGTGGGATGAACTTTTGAAACTGATTATAACTTGAATGGTGGTAGTTCAAGTAGTATTGGGAAAGATATAAGTATATTGGGGTATTTGGTAACCTCATCTTTTAAACTTATATCTAATTAATAATTGTCTTATGAATGACAAAGATTTTCAGAAAAACGTTGAGACAAGGTTAGATATATGAGATCACCTTGCAACGATATTTTTATACAGTTATACACTGGGATTTTGTGTATATTATGCATGGAAGAGGACTTCCAATATTTTGAAAAGTATATATGTATATATACTGAATATTTTGCGACTTCATCGCATTAAGATATCAAACTTGGTTCATTTCTTTTGACCAAGACTTTCATGAGTACTATGAGAAGGCTCATATACTAGTAAGTATATACTAGTAATTATCTTACACACGATAAAAGATTCTAGTAAGTATCCATTTAGATACTTATATTATTGTTATCACTATATATTATCTTGCGAGCTGTAAGGCTCACTCTTGCTTTATTTCTTCATCACACAACAACAGTTAGGAAAGATGGCCAGACTCCAGCAGACCCTGCGCAAGCGCGTGGGAAGCGTCCCGCGTCTTCCCGATGATGTTGTGGCTGCTATAGCTGCAGAGGTAGATCTATTGGTAGATCAGGCATTCTATTTTTGAGAATCAATTATGTATAATTATAACTTGTGGCAGATAATGGCAATTAACTGTAAATTTATCAAGTAATCATTTTGGGTTGTAATAATTTTAAATTGTGGATTCAAAGACTTGTACTTATTTCAATTTCATCTCTGAGACTATAACGGGTTGTGGTGTGTGTTAGTGTGGGGTCACAGCATAAGGTTATTATTATTAATTAAGTGAAGTGATATTGTGGAAAGAAAGACCGTGACGACCCGGATCCCCGACCCCGGATCTGGGGGTGTTACATTTAGTGCGTGTTTTCGCCCTAACACTATAAACGCGAGCTAATATGAAGAAGAGTTTTTATAAAAGTTACGTTTTTCTTGTGAAAGTAAAGGGATTTCACTGTTGTTTGTTATTGGCTTTATTACTTAAGATCATTGATGTTTTTTATTATTTGGCATTTGAAAAAATGCTGGAGAACAGGCAAGAAGAATTCAATTCCTAGAAACCTGCTCTCAAGACACTCAAACGCATGTCCTAAAATGTGATTTCATATTAATATATGACTACTTTGATTTAGTCAACTAAATTGTGTATTATATGTACATTTATGGAATTGCGTTAATCTGCATCTTACTGTTCTTGAGTAGCCTTATTGTTGTTGTCAATGCGTACTCCTTGAGCCGAGATATCCGGTAGTATGCCTTGACAACTCATAAAATTTCTTCGAAGTAATCATGCTACACTGAACAGAGTGTCAAACATTTTAACAGATTTAAAATCATTATAGAGCTATTCTTGTGCTGATCACAAAGTTTTTGCAAATACTATGTCTTGGTTTTTGTATTTTCTCTTTTACTCTATGGAAGTATATCTTTCTTTGAGTAGTTCTATTAACCATGTTTTCATTTAGGGTAAATCAATGTCGGATGACGATGGGTTTGGTCCTTACTAGTGGAAATAATAAGGTAAGGTTGGTTGATGTTATTCCTCCATCAAATAGTTGACTGAACTTCCAATGTTCCACACACTTGCTCAACAAAACTCAAAGAAAAGATTATATATATGTTTACCTATGTGACCAGTGACAGAGAGCTCAAGTTCTTAGTGAAAGTTTCTGTTAGGTCCAAAAGGTACATACAGAGGGGGGTGAATTTATGTTCTTCGTTTTCTAAAATTAATTGCAGCGGAAAATAAAACTCGAAAATGAAATAAACAAACACAAGGTGATTCACAGAATAATTCTTGTTATTAAGAAATTAAACCGTAAAGGGTTGCTTACAACTCTGAACATAAATGATTCGAAGCAACCAATATAGAGAGAACCAAAAATAATAACTATCAATCTAGGGTTCTATCTATCACTCTAATAATTTAAAGATCTTATCAAAAGATATTAAATACAATCAAGGGAGTTTTAAATAATGAGTGTTACAAGTTTGTAAGGCTTTAAATGGTGTGAATCAAATTGGACATGACATCTCCTTGTCAAATCAAGCTTTCAAGAGTGCTGAGATAATTTTGCAAAAGCTCCACACTATTGTAAAAATGAAGAGATGCAGATTCAATTTGCTGTTGATTGATTATATAGAGTGGTAGGCTGGAGAGAGAAGATGTACACGTGGCTTAACCAGGACTAAGTGTTTTGATTTGATATAGCTTGTGAAATTATTTACTTGCCCTGTAGCTTCATTTTATTTACTTGCGACCAGGAGGAGTGAAATGACTTATAAAATATTTGATCACCTAATTTACTTGCAACCTCACCTTACCCTGGAGATTTTATTTACTTAGCAATTTGGAGAGATTTCCTTTCTTGCGACTTGAACACAGAGGAGACTACCTTAGAAAGTGAAGTTAGTTGCGACCTATAGAGTGTCAAGGAGAGGAGCTGTCCCTTACAAAAATTCTTATTAAATTTACTTGCGACCTTGAACAACTCTACTTACGAAGGTCTTGATTCCTGAAGTCCACATGCCTTGTTCTTTTCTTTTATAAACTAAGATCACTAACAATTATTTTGTAAACACATTCATGTAGGCCCTGCATGAGTTCAAGCAAGACCCGAATTCTTTTACTCCATCTCCTTGCATTCCTTTGCATATCTATTATTAAAATAATATCCTTCCATGTGCATGATAGATATGCAATCACCATTTCCTTGATTTATTTTTCTTTTGTTTCTTTGCAAGGCGGACTCAAACTGTTTCTGTGGTTTCTTTCTTTTCTTGTTTCGAACAGATCAAAGCAGCTAGATAGTCTCTTCCGCGCGTATGGCACAACTACGGATTAAACAAAGCACAAGAATCCTGCCAGAATTTGTTTTGCAAGTGCAGTTCAGCATTCGTTTATTTAATAAACGAATGAACCTCCCATTTCTTTTTTATCTTCACTATGCAATTACTTGTACACTGCCTGGTTTCTTTGTTTGCAAAATAACATCCGAATGAACATGCATGCGACTAAAAAACTAGCGGACAGGAAATCAGAAAATAAATAAACATTTTGTCATTTAATTAAATAAATAAATACATGAGATTTCATTTATTTATTTAATTAAAAATTCAAATATTAATTTATTTTTTCAAAATTAAATATTGATATTAAATTAAATAAATAAATAATTTGAAATTCATTTATTCATTTAATAAAAAATCAATTATTAATTTATTTCTTTTAAAATCAATTGTGATATAAAATTAAATAAAATTAGTGAAATAATTTCTGTTTATTCATTTAATAAAAAATCAGTCATTGATTAAAAATAAATCATGTTAATCCTCGGGCTGTACTCCTCAGTATCTTCAAGCCTTCTAATCTCCGGTATTTTATACCTTAAAATATTTCCAGTCTTCTTGAGTTCAAAAACCACTTAACAATATTTCTAAAAATAATACTACGTTTTCTTTCACAGATCACTGATGTCTATTGCATGAGTCTGGTTCACAGACGACTAGTTCCGCTCTCATGCCTTCGTATTATAATCGTACAAACCACTGTTAAGTCTTCTACCAAATATAATCAACTTCACTAGAAATCCTTGAAGTCTTCACATTAATTCTGATAACTGTTTCGAATGACTCTAACCTTATTCCTCAGATGCCTGAACATATTAATGAACTTCATACGGATCACTATTGACGTCTTCTTCACTGCAGCTAACAAAACCTTTTGTGTATATGCCCAATAAATAATCTATACTGATTCTAGTGGAACATAGATTATTTCAAAGTTCTTGTTCTATATTGAGTTATCCAAACCAGTATTGTTGAGTTATACGTGAAGGGTTTTTAGCACATAAACGCAGCGAAAACGTAAATTTAAATCTTAAAAAAAAAACGAAACCCTCCGCAGGATCCATGCGAAAAATAATATTTAATTCGTAGTTCAGTATGTTTACCTTAAGAAGGTTTACGTTAATGGAAAGATGGAGGTCTTTAATGGCGATCCAAAAACGATGAACGAAGATCCTTAGCAGCTGCTCCTCAAGTGTGAAGCACTCCACCTGTATCCACCAAGAAGACGATATAATGAAGGAGGAGGAGATGGAGAGAATTAGGGTTTTGTAAATCTTTTTAGTTGAGGCAAAAATAGGGTCTATAATAGTATATTTATAGGCAAAATTTTCTCATAAAATATAATTATTATTAACCCTTTATTATTCTCACTAATAATTAAAACACCTTTTAATTATTAATCCTTTTTCTAAACTCTTTACAAATAATTCTCTCACTTGATTTAATTTCCAAAAATTAAATTCTTAATTAATAATATTAAGAACATTTTCTTAATTAATTTATAATCAATTAAATCTAATTTAATCAATTAAATTTTCCAATTAATTATTTATTTCATAAATAAATAATTATCAGCCATTATTAATTAATTCCTCCACCATTAAATCATTCTCTTTTATGGTGTGACCCTGTATGTTCAATATTAAGCCGGTAGTAGAAATAAATAATAATAAAACTATTTTATCATTATTTATATAAATTCTCTAATTCATTAAATATGATTAATTAATTAATCATATTTATTCTACATCGTGAGGGATACTTCTCAGCATATCGCGACTATCCGGATAATACGAATTCACTGCTTAGAATACCAAGAACCTATTCAGTGAGTAGTTATCGTACAATCAATTCCTTCTACCCTGCAATGTCACGATTAAATACAAGGCATGGAACTTGTGTCAAGCCTAACTTATTTAATCACTTGCTTTCCCATTCACTATGCTTAGTTCTATTTAATGTACATTAGAAACTCCTTTCTAATTTTATTCACTCTGGCCAGAGATTCCTGAACTAGCATAAGTGGATCATCATTGAACATTCTCTTCCTTCACTGGAAGGGGTAGATCCTTTATTGATCATACACTATCTTCGTGTACAAATTCCTATACCCAGTAGAGCCCTTATAATTGTCCCTTGAGACTAAGAACTAAACCAAAACATAGTTCAGTGTACACAAGATGACTATGATGACCTCAAGTCTAAGGATACTTGTACAACTATCACTATGTGAACAACTGCTGACACGTGAGTGAAGTCTATCAGTTGTTCAGCTGTGTGAGTCATGTTTAGTGAACTTATTCTATAATAAGCACCTACATACTAGTTATAGTGTCACCACACAAATGTCTATGAGAACAAACATCCTTCATAATGAAGCAAACATTGTATGTACCGATCTTTGCGGATTATTAATTACCAGTTAGTAATCCTACGACCAGGAACTATTTAAGTTTAACGTTATCATCTTTTAGGTCTCATTATTATGATCTCATCAAAATCCATAAAAAGCTTTACTCTAAACTGTGGTATATCTTATTTAAACATTTAAATAGATAGAGCCCGCAATAAAAACAAAACAAGTCTTTTATTAATATCAATGAAATCAAAATATATTACATAAAAGTTATTCCTAAATCCTCATACATGATTGGACTTAGGACATATCTCTTTCAATCTCCCACTTGTACTAAAGTCAATCACTCTGGTATCTAATACCCATCTTGTCTTTATGACGATCAAAGTGACTCTGAGAAAGTGGCTTTGTGAGTGGGTCTGCTACGTTGTTATGTGTGTCAACTCTCTCGACGTTGACATCTCCTCTTTCAGCAATCTCCCTAATCAGATGAAAGCGCCGCAGGACATGTTTGGAATTTCTATGAGACCTAGGTTCCTTGGCTTGTGCTATTGCTGCGTTGTTATCACAATATAACACAATAGGCTCTTCAACGCTAGGAACAACTCCCAACTTAGAAACAAATTTCCTCATTCAAACGGCTTCTTTTGCAGCCTCACTTGCAGCTATATATTCTGCTTCCGCTGTGGAATCAGCCGTTGTAGACTGTTTGGAACTCTTCCAACTAATCGCACCACCATTCAGAGTAAACACGTACCCTGACATGGATTTGCTATCACTTTCTGATTAAAAACTAGAGTCAGTATAACCCTCTATTTTCAACTCAGATTCACCACCAAAAAAAGAAAAATGTCCTGAGTCCTTCGCAAGTACTTAAGGATGTTTTTCACTGCTTTCCAGTGGTCTTCACCTGGATTGGACTGAAATCTGCTCGTCACACTAATTGAATAAGCAACATCAGGCCTTGTACACAACATTGCGTACATGATAGATCCTATTGCTGAAGCAAAAGGAATCTTACTCATACGCTCTCTTTCCTTAGGTGTCTTAGGAGACATTTTTTCGGAAAGGGACACTCCATGGCTCATCGGTATGAGACCTCTTTTGGAGTTTTCCGTGCAAAACCTTTTAAGCACTTTCTGGATGTATGTACCATGGGTAAGACCTATCATTCTTCTAGATCTATCTCTATAGATCTTCATACCGAGAATGTAGGATGCTTCTCCCAAGTCCTTCATGGTGAAGTTCTTTGATAGCCATACTTTGACTGATTGTAGCATCAGTATATTATTTCCTATAAGAAGTATGTCATCCTTATAAAATACAAGAAATATTACCGCGCTCCCACTAACCTTCTTGTAGACACATGGTTCATCTATGTTTTTGATAAAACCAAACTCTTTGATTGTCTCATCAAAATGGATGTTCCATCTACGAGAAGCTTGCCTTAAACCATATATGGTTCGCAGCAGCTTACACACTAGGTGTTCATTTCCCTTGGAAAGAAAACCCTCTGGCTGTGTCATATACACTTCCTCCTCAAGTTCCCCATTGAGGAAGGCCGTTTCACGTCCATTGCTAGATCTCATAGTCGTAGTAAGCAGCAATCGCAAGCAAAATCCGAATTGATTTTAACAGGGCTACAGGCGAAAAAGTTTCATCAAAGTCAATCCCTTGCCTTTGTTTGAATCCTTTTTCCACGAGCCTGGCCTTATAGGTCTCCACCTGGCCATCTGCTCCAATCTTTCTTTTGTATACCCACTTGCACCCAATAGGCTTAACACCTTCAGGCGCCTCAACCAGAGTCCATACTTGGTTAGTTTACATAGATTCCATTTCGGATTTCATGGCACTATGCCATTTCTCTGAGTCAACACTACTCATAGCCTCATTATAGGTCACAGGGTCATCATCATCAATGATTGACAACTCATTGTCATTCTTAATGACAAGGCCATAATACCTCTCAGGTTGGTGAGACGCTCCCCCTGTCGTACGAATGGGCTGTTCCACAGAAGGCTGTTCAGTCTGAACAGGTGTTTCCACTTGATCTGTACTAGTTTGTGCTTCTTGAACTTCATCAAGTTCAATTTTGCTCCCACTGTTTCCTTCAAGGATAAACTCCTTTTCCAAGAAGGTAGCATGTCTGGAGACAAACACCCGATGATCGGTGTAAAAGTAATACCCCAAAGTCTCTTTAGGATATCCCACAAAATTACATTTTACGGATCGAGATTCCAGCTTATCTGGGTCAACTTTCTTGACATAAGCTGGACATCCCCAAATCTTAACGTGTTTAAGACTCGGTTTCCTTTCTTTCCATATCTCATATGGTGTTTGAAGAACAGATTTGGAAGGCACCTTATTCAGTAAATATGCTGAGGTTTCCAATGCATAACCCCATAGGAATACTGGAAGATTCGCATAGCTCATCATGGACCGAACCATGTCTAACAAAGTTCGATTTCTCCTTTCAGATACCCCATTTAACTGTGGAGTATATGGAGGAGTCCACTGGGAGACTATACCATTTTCTTTGAGATAATCTAGAAACTCTCCATTCAAGTATTCACCACCTCGATCTGATCGAAGAGCTATAATACTGTGTTTGGTTTGTTTCTCCACTTCATGTTTATATTCTTTAAACTTTTCAAAGGCTTCAGACTTGTGTTTCATCAAATACACAAATCTGAATCTAGATCTATCATCTATGAAAGTAATGAAGTACGAAAATCCACCCATGGCTTGCGTAGACATTGGTCCACATACATCTGTGTGTACCAATCCTAGCAAATCTGCAGCCCTCTCTCCATGTCCACTAAATGGAGATTTGGTCATTTTACCCAATAGACAAGACTCGCATGTAGGATATGATTCAAAATCAAAGGGGTCAAGTAACCCTTCCTTATGCAATGTCTGCAGTCTATTTCCACTAATATGACCTAGCCTACAGTGCCATAAATAGGTCAGATTTTCATCATCTCATTTTTTTTATTAGTTTGTTCAATCTGAAGTAAATCATGCTCTACGTCACATACATACCATTATTTAAAATACCACGTCCAAAAAGAACATTATCTCTAAGGATAGAACATTCATTATTCTTAATAATAAATGAAAAACCATCCACATCCAACATAGGAATAGAAACAATATTCCTCACAATAGAGGGAACATAATAACAATTATTCAAAATAATAGTCTTGCCCGTAGGCATATGTAAACTAAATGATCCTACAAATATGGCCGCAACCCTTGCTCCATTGCCCATACGTAGAATCACCTCATCTTTTTCAAGAGTCCTACTTCCCTTTAGTCCTTGCAATGAATTGCAAATATGAGAACCACAGGCGGTATCTAATACCTAAGTAGAAATTTGACCTAGTGACATATTAACTTCGATCATGAACATGTCTGAATCAGAAGCGGTAGTCTCACTACCCTTCTTCTTCAATTCTGCAAGGTAAACCTTGCAGTTCCTCTTCCAGTGCCCCAACTTGTTACAGTGAAAACAAACAGCTAAATTAGGACCAGTCAACTTGTGAGCATCTAGTATGCTCCAGAGTGATAGTGCAGAAGACATGACGAATATAGTAAATCTGTAAATGATAAACACATAACAACACTTAGCAAATATTCAATTTCATTTCAAAACACTATATGAATCGGGTCTTTATTCATAAGTGTCTCCCACTAGTTTATCTAATTTTTTCAACCCCCTAAGTGAAAATTAAGCATTCATAATGCTAGTGGGAATAGGGATCCTACATTCCATCCCACAACCTCGGCTGTGGCACGAAACGTCATGTGATGTTCAATAGGTAGACAACTCTTGTCAATTACATCTTATGTTATTCCCTAATATAAGTTTAGCATCTTGAATAATTGAGTCACGGCTGTAGCATGACAAACTCAATATTCTAAGTCAAGTCTAACCCAACATTTTGTACAATTGAATCAGTCTCCAACGACCCACGGCTGTAGCACGTACCGACCTTTAGCTTCTAATTCAATGTACACATTTCTATGTAATAGACAAGTATTTCTTATTTCGAAATCAAAGCCCTCGGCTGTAGCACGAAACGACAATGATTTAAAAATAAGAACCACTTTCTACCATGTTGGAAGGCTATGACCGACACAAGCCCGTTGTGTCATTGGCCAATTACTACTTGATATTATTTAATTTTAGAGGGATTATATTACGTTACAATCATAATCATATTATAAAGAGATTCTTCCTTTTAAATTAAATATTTCAAATCAATAATCGATAATCAGATGATTCCCAGATCGGGTGGAGCAATGTCAAGAGGCGTCACTTAATAACCCTTTCTTACAGATAGAAATCTGTTATTGACAGAATCATCCTTTCTCTCAATATTGAAAATTCATTTTCAATTACGTGTTTCATAAACACAAGAATCTCATGATCATATTCATAATATTTATTGTTAAGGCAAGAAACGATTCATATTCTAGATTTTCTAGAGCACGCCTTATATTGATTTAAGTTCACCTAAATCTATCATCGCATGGTAAACATAGGCATATATCTCATATATAAAATTAAATAAATAAGTAAATGTAAAGTACAATAAAGTAAATATGTTTGGTTATGGCCCCATCCTATGTGATCTTTATCAAGCTCATGATAAAGATCAGTCAATCTAATATGGTGATGGAAATAAATACAACTACTTATTACATAAGTCTTCTTCTTTGTTTAGACTTCTTGTATGCCTCGTCTTCTTCTTTGTATCACCTCCATTGGATAGCCTTCTTGAGTCTTCAATTATATTACATGATTGAAAGTAAAACTAATCTAATGAACTTACAAGAATACCTCGAGTTACATTCAAGATTTATGATTACAAAGATTGACGACATGCAAGTCGTATTTAAAACCCAAACCAAAACCAAAACCATTACACTAAGGTCGAAAGGTCATAACCATCCACCATGCTCATACAACACATAAAAGCATGTTAAAACACTTAATATGATCTTAACATATCATATTATCCATGATCTAATCATAAAAAGAAAATATGACAAAAATCAGAAAAATCAAAATCAAATCAGAAAAACAAGAATCACTGTTTACGGGCAGTAAACGACGTCAAACGCCTTACAGACAAGTCGTTGATAGCTTTAGCTATTAGTTTTGTTCAGACGCTCGTTTACCTATGGAATAGGGTATTCATTTGTGTAAATCGGACACCAGACCCAGATTTCAGCAAATCTACAACAGCCAATTCATAATCTGTATCTAATATGATTCTCATAATTAGAACAAATATAAATCATGTATATATCAGTATATATACAGATTACATAATCATCTTATGATTATACAACTCACATGAATATCATATATTCAAGACCATACATATATAAGCATATTATATCAACATCAAATCATGGCGAATCACGTACATGCTCATATATCGAAAACAGTTAAACACATTCGCAAGTAGCTCTGATGCCATTGATGGGTTTTTAGCACATAAAGGCAGCGAAAACGTAAATTTAAATCTTAAAAAAAAACCGAAACCCTCCGCAGGATCCATGCGAAAAATAATATTTAATTCGTAGTTCAGTATGTTTACCTTAAGAAGCTTTACGTTAATAGAAAGATGGAGGTCTTTAATGGCGATCCAAAAATGATGAACGGAGATCCTTAGCAGCTGCTCCTCAAGTGTGAAGCACTCAACCGGTATCCACCAAGAAAACGATGTAATGAAGGAGGAGGAGATGGAGAGAATTAGGGTTTTGTAAATCTTTTTGGTTGAGGCAAAAATAGGGTCTATAATAGTATATTTATAGGCAAAATTTTCAGCTGAAAATTTTCTCATAAAATATTATTATTATTATCCCTTTATTATTCTCACTAATAATTAAAACACCTTTTAATTATTAATCCTTTTTCTAAACTCTTTACAAATAATTCTCTCACTTGATTTAATTTCCAAAAATTAAATTCTTAATTAATAATATTAAGAACCTTTTCTTAATTAATTTATAATCAATTAAATCTAATTTAATCAATTAAATTTGCCAATTAACTATTTATTGCATAAATAAATAATTATCAGCCATTATTAATTAATTCCTCCACCATTAAATCATTCTCTTTTATGGTGTGACCCTGTATGTTCAATATTAAGCCGATAGTAGAAATAAATAATAATAAAACTATTTTGTCATTATTTATATAAATTCTCTAATTCATTAAATATGATTAATTAATTAATCATATTTATTCTACATCGTGAGGGATACTTCTCAGCATATCGCGACTATCCGGATAATACGAATTCACTGCTTAGAATACCAAGAACCTATTCAGTGAGTAGTTACCGTACAATCAATTCCTTCTACCCTGCAATGTCACGATTAAATACAAGGCATGGAACTTGTGTCAAGCCTAACTTATTTAATCACTTGCTTTCCCATTCACTATGCTTAGTTCTATTTAATGTAAATTAGAAACTCCTTTCTAATTTCATTCACTCTGGCCAGAGATTCCTGAACTAGCATAAGTGGATCAGCATTGAACATTCTCTTCCTTCACTGGAAGGGGTAGATCCTTTATTTATCATACATTATCTTCGTGTACAAATTTCTATACCCAGTAGAGCCCTTATAATTGTCCCTTGAGACTAAGAACTAAACCAAAGCATAGTTCAGTGTACACAAGATGACTATGATGACCTCGAGTCTAAGGATACTTGTACAACTATCACTATATGAACAACTGCTGACAGGTGAGTGAACTCCATCAGTTGTTCAGCTGTGTGAGTCATGTTCAGTGAACTTATTCTATAATAAGCACCTACATACTAGCTATTGTGTCATTGTTGGGAACCACGGACTTAGGATGTTACTACGTTTTACGATAAATATTACGAAAAGAGGATTACCTTGTTAATGGTTGATTCCACGCTCTTCTATTGTATTCCCAAATTCCCTTGAGCGAAGTGTGGCCTCCGTCTTCTCAAGTTATCCTCTCTTCTTGCTCCTTAGTGGCTACAATATGTTTTCACACAATTCCAAGCAAGAAGAGAATAAGAATATATATAGGCTACAATAGGGACCATGGATAATTAGGTTGGGCCTTCTAATTACATCTTGAGCCTAGCCCAATGTAATGAAATATTAATTCAATCCACTAAAGAATTAATATTTGCACTACCTTTCCTAATACCGTAATTTAATTAATTCGGTTTCAATATTATTTGCTTATTAAATTCCCCATGTTTAAAATATCATATGTCCATTAATTAAATAAATTACTGATAATTTATTTAATTAATATCTTTTATCCTTGATCATCCACTCAACCTTTATTTAATTATGCCAGAATAAATTCCACCTGCAGGGTTTCACATAATTAAATCTTTTTGAGCTTTCAAGGGGACATCATTAACCCGAATATTATCAGGACATGGATTCCTTCAATAAATAATATCCACCATGTATATAATTCCATCACCCAAAATATAATGATATAATTCAAAAGAATTATTTCATATATAAATCAAAGAATGTAAATAATATACACGTGTCAATTACTATTTCCGGATTAAGAACCTAAGCATTAATAATAACATAGAATCTTAGTTCTCCTTCTTAATCAGTATTAAGGGAACAATTCTAAATTTGATCCTGTTCAATATACACAAAGTAAACTAGTATTATTTATTAGTCAATATAAACTAATCTAAATAATACTACAGCCATACCAGTGGATTGTCCAACACCACCTGTGCTGTGAACCTTATTATATTATATAACCGTATTTAATAATCTAATATTCTGTATCCCATTTGATACTAGATTGTTCACAATATATAATATTAGACAACATGTAAACATTCAAATGATTCTCAAATAAACTGGCCAGAAATAAATGTACATACTTCAAATAAATATTTTCAGTTTACACTAACAATCTCCCACTTATACTCAAAATATTCTATGTGTACATCAGTGTTTATTTAATCCACTATTACATAAAAAACTATGTGTCCATCCATCTGACTCCTATCGCTTCCACATGCTTGTCAAAAACCTTGGTTGGCAAGCTCTTTGTGAAAGGATCTGCTCGGTTGTCTTCTGATGATATGTGAGCCACAACTATATCCCCTCGCTTTACGATTCCTCGTATGAGATGATACTTACGTTCAATATGTTTAGCTGCTTTGTGGTCTCGCGGTTCCTTTGAATTTGCCACAGCATCAGTGTTATCACAATACACCGTCAAGCTCCTAGGCAAAATAGGTACCACATCTAAGTCCAAAAGGAAGTTCCTGAAACATACATCCTCCTTGGCAGCCTCAGAGGCCGCCACGTACTCGGCCTCCATGGTGGAGTCTGCAATACATTTCTGCTTTACACTCCTCCATATAACGGCTCCACCTCCCAAAGTAAAAACATATCCCGAGGTTGATTTCCTCTTATCCCTATCTGATTGGAAATCTTAATCAGTATATCCCAAAGGAAATAGATCTGAGGCTTTGTAAATTAACATATACTCCTTAGTCCTTCTCAGGTACTTGAGTATAGTTTTTACTGCACTCCAATGTTCCTGACCTGGGTTCGACTGATATCTACTAACCATGCCTACAGCAAAGCAGATGTCAGGACTCGTACATAACATAGCATACATTAAGCTTCCACATGCTGAAGCATTAGGAACTGCTTTCATGCTCTCTATATTCTTAGGTGTCGAAGGACACTGCTTCTTAGATAGAGCAACTCCATGCTTAAAAGGTAGAAAACCTTTCTTGGAGTTCTGCATGTTAAAACAAGCTAATACTTCATCAATGTAGTGCTCTTGAGATAAAGCCAACATCCTTTTCTTGCGATCCCTTATAACTTTGATCCCAAGGATGTATGCCGCTTCACCTAAGTCCTTCATGTCTAATTGTTTGAACAACCATGCCTTTACTGATGATGATAACATCTCAATATTGTTTCCAATGAGTAAAATATCATCTACATATAGTACTAGAAAAACCACTGCATTACCTTCACTTCTCTTATACACGCACGATTCACTTGGACTTTGATCAAATCCATATGACTGGACTGCCTGATCAAAACGAATATTCCAGTCTCTAGAAGCTTGTTTAAGTCCATAAATAGACCTCTTAAGCTTACATACCAGATGCTCTTGGCCTTCCTTAATGAATCCTTTTGGTTGCTGCATATAGATGGTTTCTTCAAGACTTCCATTAAGAAAAGCTGTCTTGACATCCATTTGCCAAATCTCATAATCGAGATGAGCTGCTATAGATAAAAGAATACGGATTGACTTAAGCATGACTACCGGTGAAAAGGTTTCCTCATAATTGATACCTTCTTTCTGAGTATACCCTTTTGTAATAAGTCTTGCTTTCCAGGCTTTCACCTTTTTATCTAATCCCCTCTTTTTCTTGTAGATCCACTTACATCCAATAGGTTTTATACCTTTGGGTGGTTCCACGAGCTCCCAGACCTGATTAGAATACATTGATTCTATCTCAAATTCCATCGTCTTTTGCCAAAGATCTGCATCTTTGTCTTGTGCTGCCTCTTCGTATGTACGGGGATCATCATCATGTTCACCAGAGACCAAGTCTGAAGACTCACCCAAAAACATGAATCTATCAGGCTGTTGAACAACCCTCCCACTACGACGAGGCACTGGTGCGGTATTAGTGACAGGTTGTACATTATGTTGTGGTTGTTCTACTTGTACTACAGCTTCATGGGTATTATTTGTCCCTCCCACCAGTTCCTCTAAAACGACACTACTCATGGGTTTGTGATTCATTATATATTCCTCCTCTAAGAATCTTGCATTGGTGCTAACAATGACATCCCGATTCTTCGGACTATAAAATAAATATCCTTTCGTTCCCATGGGGTAGCCTATAAACAACCTTACTTCTGTACGAGATTCTAACTTAGTCGCGTTCTTGTTCAGCACATGTGCTGGACAACCCCATATTCGAATATGTCTTAGACTCGGTTTACCCCCGGTCCACAATTCTAAGGGGGTTTTAGGAACTGTTAGGGCGAAATCACGCACTAATATTCACGCAAGTATACGCATTCGCAAGTAATATAGAATACTTTCTAGTTCGTTCCCTCAGAGACTCAGACTAAGTTATTGTCTAATTAAACTCACTCACCAATGTATGATTACTTCTCAATGTTAAGATAATAACACTTAAAATTGTTGATTAAATATTAACTATAATTAACTACTTAATTAACCACTTAACTAACACTTCAATTTATCAATAATAAAACACTCATGAGATCACAACTTCATTATTACTTCCTTCTATAGCCATTGTTATTACCTTTAGCATGTGACAGTGATGACATTAATCGAATAACACGAAACTGATAAAAGCCAACTTTCATTGTACTAATACCATTCTACCAAACATCCACAATTAAGATAGAAGTTGAATAGTCATCAATCATGTTGAGTTCCTATATGTCTACAGAAATTGACAACACAACGATTTAAGCACAAGTTATTCCTTTTGATTACATAGGGCAAATAAAACTGTTAGAGTTACCCACTAATCATGCACAACGTACATGAACCTATGCTAGCATGGCAAGTTCTAAATCTCAAGATCCACCGTCGCTTCACAAGAGATTAACACCCTATCTTATATGTTCGCGACGCACAGAAGACGAATACGCACAACCAATACTAGATATCATGCAATCATCACACACTAAAGTATTAAACAATTAACTAAAGAATTCCATAATAAATCCGTTGCAACCCCATGATCACGATTAGCCCATAATAGAACTTATCGCCATCATGGGTTCATATGAAATCATGATAAACAACACAAGAAAATAATAACTAAACTAATTATATTAAAACAGAGTACGTCACAAGAGTAAATAAGTCAAAGCAAGAAAACTAGCATCCAATGTTACAACGAAACAAGAATCACAAGAATATATGCTTCCTCTTCGCTGCAGTGTGCTAAATCGGTCTTCTTCCTTATCTCCTTCGCTTCTTGCGCAAAACACAATCTAAAACATAATCTCCTTCTTATTCTCTATGAAAACGTCTCAAATCTACTTATATAATAGTCCCATAAAACTCAGATTACATAGAAGTTGGAAGCCAAACAGAAGTAGAAGTCTAAAATAATTCAGCTTTTTCCCCGACCCTGCGCGGCCGCTCAGCATTTCTGCGCGGGCGCGCAAGGCTGCTGCGCGGCCGCTCAGCATTGCTGCGCGGGCGCGCAGGACCCTACTGGAAAAATTCCAGGTTTGCTCCGTTTCTTCGCCGTAATCTGCCCGTTCTCTTCCTCTCGCAATGGTGAACACATGCCAAGGCTTATTCTTGATGATACCTCCTCCGAAATGCAACTAATACCCTGAAATGCATAAACACTAGAAAAACGCATCAAATACACAAAATACTTGATTTCAAGACACCAATTTAAGCCATTTTAAGACGTTCTAAGTGGTATAAAATGCCACTTATTACACCCCCAAACTTAAATCGATGCTTGTCCTCAAGCGTCACAGACTCAAAACAAAGAAAAATATGCATGAATGCAATCTATATGAAAATGCAACGATCCCCCTTACTACAATTAACCAACCAAATTGTCACATCTCAACGAATGCAGTTAGACAACTGAAGATCAATCAACTCATGCAAACGGACATACAGCCAGAAACGTGGTGTGTGCAAATGCTTAACAGATATGCTTCGGAACTAGACCAATTACTATGACTAGACTACCCTCAAGGCAATCCTACGATTATACAAAGAATAAAAATTCTAGGCACAAAGTGATATACAACACTACAAGAACTCTGGAGCTTACTACGGAATCGTGCTTTTTATTTACAACTCAAATGGTTATTTGACCGTGCAATGAGTGAGGTCCACAAAAGACTTATACAATGGTATCCATGTAACGAGCGTTAGGTTAGCGGATCCCAGACTCTAAAAGCCTTAGGTCACTAGGCACAAAGTCCCCTAAGAACTTAATAACTCGAATACCAAAGAGCCCACTCTTGATCAATTATGCAAAAATTTTTATTTATTTATTTTTTTTTTTCTCTGAGCAAGTGCGTTTCGCTCCATCTTGCTCAACCCTAGACTACTCGCATAACATGCGAGACGGCTACTAGCCATTTGACGCCTAGCCACAACTAGCAACAAATTCCATTTTTACTCCATTTTTTTCTTTTTCATGCCTTTACCACTAAGAACCTATTATCAAATTCTAAGCATAATAAATAGATTATCCTTGAAAATAATCAGATCATAACAACAATCTAGCCCTTAAGCATTCTCTAAGACTTAGTGAAAATACAAGTGCTTCTAGCATGCATATCAACCTACACAAACTAATATCACTTTAATGCTATCACTACACTCGCATCAATATCACAATTCAGTCGATAAATCATTGCAAAAGGGATCATGGTATATGCATGAGCTATATGATATGACAAACAAATAAAGCTATATAAAAACTTATATGGCAAAAATTATGCAACTATATGAACTAACTATCATGAATATGCAGCTATATGACACACACAAAATATTCCTTAACTACCACCCCCAAACTTAAAATCTTCACTGTCCCCAGTGAAGGTAGTAGAAAGGAACACAGGGTATACCTACTCGGAGTCATCATCATCATCACCCTCAGTGGGTGGAGTATCAGGCGGCGGGTATGCAGAGTCCTCACCAAAAACTGGCCACTGGATATCAGCTCCAAGGCCTCGAAAAGCAGTCCCTAACGCAAGGTTGAGCTCCTGAGCAAACCTGCTCTGCGTCTCATACATGGCATCCATCCGCCGTGAAAGCCTCCTATACTGGGCATCACCCATCCCAGCACCCTCCTGAGCTCTCGAAGAACCAGCCTCACCATGCCTTGGCCTAGCCATAGTAGCACCTCGTGCTGGACGCCCTCCTGGAAGACGATAACCCAGCCCATGCTCCTCAGGCTCACCACCGGTCCACTCCTGCATCCCATTTAGAGTGCCAGAATCT
Source organism: Apium graveolens (assembly GCF_009905375.1). Taxonomy (NCBI): domain Eukaryota; kingdom Viridiplantae; phylum Streptophyta; class Magnoliopsida; order Apiales; family Apiaceae; genus Apium; species Apium graveolens. The sequence goes on from NC_133654.1 coordinate 76,060,508, forward strand.
ATCGGAGCTGCTGGCAACTGCAACTGCTCATGAGCCGGCCAGTTCACTCCTACTGCTCGGCATAGCTTCGTAACTGTGGATGCATAAGGGATGTTCATATGCTTTGCTCCCCTCAGAAACTTCAGAATTCCTTGGTAGATAAACTCACCAAGGTCCACATAGTATTCCTCATTCAGAATTCCCCACAACAACTGTGCTCTCTCAACTGTGACCTCATGTGCATGTGAAGAAGGCAAAATATTAGCACATATAAATGCATTCCATGCACGGGCATACCTGTTCATGGCGATCGCCGGAAAGTGACGATACTCATTATTGGCTGCACTGCGGTTCCAAATTGTGCCTGGTCGACAGAGAGTCGCACAAATCAAATCCAAGTCAAAATCCTCAGCAGTCTTTTCATTCCAGTTCTCCTCCTCGGGCTTCCTCTCTCGCTGTCCAATCACACGGCGAATCGCCGCAGGATGATAATCAACCGTCAGCCCACGAAACACAGAAAACCCATTCTTTTCAGCCTTCGCGTTCACGTAGAACTCGCGAACAACACTCATCGGTACTGCTTCGGGTGACTCACAAAAAGCTATCCACCCCTTCTCTGCAATCATGGGCAACAACTCACCATCCCTCCCTGATGGTAAAAACCCCCTCTCCTTCAGAATCGGCTTCCCTAACAGCCTAGTGTACTCCTCCTCCGCAGCTCTGTCAGTTAACCGAGGCCTTGCAGCAGTACCCCTTGATGAATCAGCAGTAGGAACTGTGCTGCTGCTGTCAATAGTGCGTGCTCTCTTGGGTGCCATTGATTTGTGAATAAAAGTGTGTAAGAACTGATTTTTGATGTTTATGAGAGGATTTAAGTGTAGGAAGTTTGTGGGAGATATGTGGGATAGGTGTATGTATATATAGGGTGTGGAGTAGGTTAAATTAGATTAGGAGTGGGGTTGAGGGATAAAATCATGGGGTAATGGGTAAAAAGAATTCGTGGGTTTATAGGCTGTGATGGGTTTTTGTGTTTTTGTTTTTTTTTTCTGAACTGTAAAAAAAATTTCTGGAACTCGACCCCTGCGCGGCCGCTCAGCATTTCTGCGCGGGCGCGCAGCAAGCTGCGCGGCCGCTCAGCATAGCTGCGCGGGCGCGCAGAGGGTCTCTGGAAAAAAAAAATTTCAGCCCCTTTTTTCTGATTTTTTTGTGTTTTTGGATAGGTTATTAACTTCTAAGGGTTCCTGTAACAACAATTCATGAGTTGCCTCCCACGCAGCGCTTCTTTTTCGTCATTAGCTTGACGTTCCGTACCTTTCTCAAGTAGTCAATAAAATGGCATTAACCACCTCTCGGTTTGCCATGTCCCCATAGTAGTGCTTCAACCGCTGACCGTTAACCTTGAATGCTTGGTCCGAATCATTCTCAAAAATTTCCACCGCTCCATGTGGAAACACAGTTTTGACAATAAAAGGTCCAGACCACCTTGATTTCAACTTCCCGGAAAAAAGTCGGAGTCGAGAGTTGAATAACAGAACTTGTTGCCCTGGCACAAATAACTTAGGATGTAGCTTCCTATCGTGCCACCTCTTCACCTTTTCCTTATACATTTTGTTATTCTCGTACGCTTGAAGTCGAAATTTATCAAGTTCATTAAGCTGAAGCATTCTTTTCTTACCAGCTGCATCTAAATCCAGGTTCAATTTCTTCAATGCCCAGTAGGCCTTATGCTCAAGCTCCGCCGGTAGATGACATCCCTTACCGTACACCAACTGAAATGGTGACATCCCAAGTGGAGTTTTGTATGCTGTTCTGTAAGCCCAAACAGCTTCATCGAGCTTTAAAGACCAATCCTTCCTTGACGGACAAACAACCTTCTCTAGAATGCGCTTTATCTCTCTGTTAGACACTTCCGCTTGACCATTTGTTTGCGGATGATAGGCAGTAGCTACTAGATGATTCACATTATAACGCTGCATCATAGAAGTGAACTTACGGTTGCAAAAATGCAATCCTTTATCACTTATGATTACCCGAGGCGTTCCAAACCTTGTGAAAATTTGCTTATGAAGAAAATTTAGCACTGCCTTTGCATCATTTGTCGGTAAAGCTTTAACTTCGACCCATTTTGAGACATAATCGACTGCCAGCAAGATGTACTGATTATTGCAAGACGAGATAAAAGGCCCCATAAAATTGATTCCCCATACATCAAAGACCTCGACTTCAAGCATCACATTTAATGGCATCTCATCCTTCCTTGACAAATTTCCCACTCTTTGGCAACGATCACACCTTAAAACAAACTGATGAGCATCCTTGAACAAGGTAGGCCAGAAAAAACCTGCTTGCAGAATACGAGCTACCATCTTCTCACCTCCATAGTGTCCACCATAAACCGTGGAATGGCAGTCTCGTAATATCCCCTCCGTCTCACAGAACGGGATACATCTCCTGATATTCTGGTCAGCTCCCTGTCTAAACAAATATGGTTCATCCCACATATACCACTTCACCTCATGCAGAAACTTCTTCTTTTGAGCGGATGTCAAATTAAGCGGCATTATATTGCTGACAAGATAATTTACAATATCTGCAAACCATGGTTCTTCCTCCTGAATTGCAAACAACTGCTCATCCAGAAAAGATTCATTGATTAACGTCCTATCTTGTGAAGTAGAATCAGGATTCTCCAACCTAGAGAGATGGTCAGCTACTTGATTCTCAGTACCTTTTCTATCTTTGATCTCTAACTCAAATTCTTGAAGTAAAAGCACCCAACGAATGAGTCTCGGCTTCGAATCCTTCTTAGAAACCAGATAGCGAATAGCTGCATGATCAGTGAATACTGTTACTTTCGTAACAAACAGATAAGATCGAAATTTCACAAAGCCAAAGACTATAGCCAAAAGCTCCTTCTCAGTAGTGGTGTAGTTCAATTGGGCCCCATTTAAAGTCTTACTCGCATAGTAGACCACATGGAAGAGATTTTTCTTGCGCTGTCCCAGAACTGCACCTACCGCATAGTCACTCGCATCACACATCATCTCAAACGGTTCTGTCCAATCTGGTGCTGTAATAACTGGTGCCGTGATCAAACTCCCCTTGAGAGTCTCGAATGCTGCCAAACATTCATCATCAAATTTGAAAGACACATCTTTCTCAAGTAAATTGCACAACGGCTTAGATATCTTTGAAAAGTCCTTGATGAATCGCCGATAAAAACCCGCATGACCGAGAAAACTATGGATTCCTTTCACCGAATTAGGTGGGGAAGATTTTCAATGACTCCCACCTTGGCCTTGTCCACCTCCAGACCTTTACTAGAGACCTTATGCCCAAGGATAATGCCTTCACGCACCATAAAATGACATTTCTCCCAAATAAGCACCAAATTAGTTTCCACGCATCTTTTGAGTACGGCGTGCAGATTGTTCAAACATTCATCATATGAGTGTCCAAAGATGGAGAAGTCATCCATGAACACTTCGACGTTATTTCCAATCATGTCAGAGAATATAGCCATCATACATCTCTGAAAGGTGGTCGGGGCGCCACATAACCCAAACGAAACTCTTCGAAAAGCAAATGTGCCAAATGGACAAGTGAAGGTAGTCTTTTCCTGATCCTCTGGTGCAATACAAATCTGATTATACCCGGAATAACCATCCAGAAGACAAAAATACTCATGTCCCGCCAATCTGTCAAGCATTTGATCAATGAATAGGAGAGGGAAGTGATCCTTCCTTGTGGCTTTGTTCAATTTTCTATAATCCATGCATACTCTCCATCCTGTAACTGTTCGAGTAGGGATGAGCTCATTCTTTTCATTTGCGACCACAGTGATACCTCCTTTCTTAGGTACACATTGCACGGGGCTCACCCACGAGCTGTCAGAAATAGGATAAATGATGCTTGCATCTAGCCATTTCAGAATTTCTTTCTTCACCACCTCCTTCATGATCGGGTTCAGTCTTCGCTATTGTTCCACAGTTGGCTTACTACCTTCCTCTAACAGAATTTTATGCATACAATATGAAGGACTTATCCCCTTGATGTCTGCTATGGTCCATCCTATAGCCGATTTGAATTCTCTCAAAATCCTTAAGAGCTTGTCTTCCTCACTACCTGAAAGGTTAGCTGAAATAATAACAGGTAACGTAGATGAATCACCTAAAAAAGCATACCTCAAGTGTTCAGGTAATGGTTTTAGCTCCAAGATAAGTGCTTCCTCTATTGATGGTTTGAGCTTCCCTTTAGCATTCTTAAGGTCAGAAGTACCAAGAGATTCAAATGGTATGTCGAGCTTTCGCTTCCATGGAGAGGCGTTCAGATATTGTAATTGCTCGTTGCTATCTTCATCATCACTGTCAAATTCCCCCACTAAGGCCTTTTCCAATGCATCAGACATTAGCATGTGATCGAGTTCCGAAGTAACCGCAGAATCAATCATATCCACTTTTAAGCACTCCTCATCTTCTGTAGGGAATTTCATTGCCTTGAATACGTTGAAGGTCACATCCTGATCTTGGACCCGCATAGTAAGTTCCCCTTTTTGCACATCTATCAAGGTACGGCCAGTAGCCAAGAAAGGCCTCCCCAAGATTATGGGAATCTTCTTATCTTCCTCAAAATCCAGAATAACAAAATCAGCAGGAAAGAAGAGCTTATCCACCTTGACGAGCACATCCTCAACTATGCCCCTTGGGTAAGTAATGGAACGGTCCGCCAATTGTAGCGACATGTATGTGGGTTTTGGATCAGGCAGATCCAGCTTTTTAAAGATCGACAACGGCATCAGATTAATGCTTGCTCCCAAATCACAAAGGCACTTGTTAAAAGTTAGATTGCCAATGGTGCAAGGAATGGTGAAGCTTCCTGGATCTTTCAGTTTTGGTGGTAACTTTTGCTGCAGAACAGCGCTGCATTCTTCCGTGAGAGCAACGGTTTCAAGGTCATCCAGTTTCACCTTCCTTGAAAGAATAGTCTTCATAAACTTTGCATAACTAGGCATTTGTTCCAGAGCCTCAGCGAAAGGTATATTGATGTGAAGTTTTTTTGAACACCTCCAGAAACTTCCCGAACTGTCTATCCAGCTTTTGTTGCTGTAATCTCTTAGGAAAAGGTGGTGGAGGATAGAGCTGTTTCTCCCCTGTATTAGCCTCAGGCAGAGTGTGTTCAACAGTAGTCTTCTTTGGTTCCGCCACTTTCTCCTTTTGCTTAGATTCTTCATCTCTAACTTCAGCTTCGACTTCTTTTGCCTTTTCAGCATCAGCTACTTTTCCAGACCTTAAGGTAATAGCCTTGACTTGCTCTTTAGCTTCCTTCCTGCCTGGTACTTCTGTGTCACTGGGAAGAGTGCCAGGTTGATGATTGAGCACTGCATTGGCTAATTGACCGATTTGATTTTCCAAGGTCTTGATAGAAACCGCCTGACTCTTGCACAACAACTTAAGTTCCTCAAAATCAGCACTAGTAGGTGCAGCTGCACTTCCCTGTTGAGGATATGATTGCCTTGTAGCATACTGCTGTGGTTGCTGGAATCCAGGTGGGTTAAACTGTTTACTTACTCCTTGCTGATATGTTGGCTGAATAGCATTCTGATTATTCCCCCAGCTGAAATTTGGATGATTTCTGTTGTTAGGATGATAGGTCGCTGGCACAGGCTGCTGTTGTCGCTGATAATTATTCACATACTGAACAGATTCGTTGACAAGAGAACACTGATCCGTAGCATGAGAACCTGCACAAAGCTGACAAACCATAGCTATTTGATTAACTCCATACGTAGCCAAAGAATCAACCTTCATTGATAGCGCTTGGAGCTGGGCTGCAATAGCGGTGGCTGCATCAACTTCCAGAATACCTGCGACCTTGCCTGAAGTCATCCTCTGAGTTGGGTTTTGATGCTCATTTGCAGCCATCGTCTCGATAAGATTATACGCCTCAGTATAGCTTTTAGCCCATAAGGCTCCTCCAGCTGCTGCATCGAGCATGGGCCGAGATTGGGCCCCCAAACCATTATAAAAACCAGTGATTACCATCCAATCCGGCATTCCATGATGCGGACATTTTCTCAACATTTCCTTGTAGCGTTCACAAGCCTCGCACATAGATTCTGTAGGTTGCTGCGCAAACTGAGTAAGAGCACTCCTCATAGCAGCAGTCTTTGCCATTGGATAAAACTTCACCAGAAACTTTTGCGCAAGATCTTGCCACGTAGTGATGGACCCAGCTGGTTCAGAATGTAACCAGTCTTTAGCCTTATCCCTCAGTGAGAATGGGAAAAGCCTCAACTTGATAGCCTCATCAGTCACGCCATTATACTGAAAAGTGCTGCAGATCTCGACAAAATTCATTATATGCATGTTGGGGTCTTCAGTTGCCGCTCCTCCAAAAGAAACAGAATTCTGCACCATCTGAATAGTGCCCGGCTTGATTTCAAAGGTGTTAGCTTGAATAGCCGGATGAAGGATGCTTGACTAAATGTCATCAATTTTAGGCCGAGAAAAATCCATAAGAGCTGGATCAGCTTGAACAATACGATCTCCCATGTTTACTGGTTCTTTCTGCTCAGTTCCTGAATTCGAATTCTCAAAATCTAACTTCTCCGGAGTATCAAGAACTTCGTCTTTCTCCTCAGCTGTATCTAAGGTCCTTTTGCGAGCACGAGAACGAGTTTGCATAAACGCTTGCTAAAGTACCTGAAACACAACCGAAAAGAGTAATTAACTACTACGTCCTAATCACTGAGTCCTAATGACCAATGATGGTAAGTACATAAATTAAACAAATACGCCGAGTCCCCGACAGCGGTGCCAAAAACTTGTTAGGGCGAAATCACGCACTAATATTCACGCAAGTATACGCGTTCGCAAGTAATATAGAATACTTTCTAGTTCGTTCCCTCAGAGACTCAGACTAAGTTATTGTCTAATTAAACTCACTCACCAATGTATGATTACTTCTCAATGTTAAGATAATAACACTTAAAATTGTTGATTAAATATTAACTATAATTAACTACTTAATTAACCACTTAACTAACACTTCAATTTATCAATAATAAAACACTCATGAGATCACAACTTCATTATTACTTCCTTCTATAGCCATTGTTATTACCTTTAGCATGTGACAGTGATGACATTAATCGAATAACACGAAACTGATAAAAGCCAACTTTCATTGTACTAATACCATTCTACCAAACATTCACAATTAAGATAGAAGTTGAATAGTCATCAATCATGTTGAGTTCCTATATGTCTACAGAAATTGACAACACAACGATTTAAGCACAAGTTATTCCTTTTGATTACATAGGGCAAATAAAACTGTTAGAGTTACCCACTAATCATGCACAACGTACATGAACCTATGCTAGCATGGCAAGTTCTAAATCTCAAGATCCACCGTCGCTTCACAAGAGATTAACACCCTATCTTATATGTTCGCGACGCACATAAGACGAATACGCACAACCAATACTAGATATCATGCAATCATCACACACTAAAGTATTAAACAATTAACTAAAGAATTCCATAATAAATCCGTTGCAACCCCATGATCACGATTAGCCCATAATAGAACTTATCGCCATCATGGGTTCATATGAAATCATGATAAACAACATAAGAAAATAATAACTAAACTAATTATATTAAAACAGAGTACGTCACAAGAGTAAATAAGTCAAAGCACGAAAACTAGCATCCAATGTTACAACGAAACAAGAATCACAAGAATATATGCTTCCTCTTCGCTGCAGTGTGGTAAATCGGTCTTCTTCCTTATCTCCTTCGCTTCTTGCGCAAAACACAATCTAAAACATAATCTCCTTCTTATTCTCTATGAAAACGTCTCAAATCTACTTATATAATAGTCCCATAAAACTCAGATTACATAGAAGTTGGAAGCCAAACAGAAGTAGAAGTCTAAAATAATTCAGCTTTTTCCCCGACCCTGCGCGGCCGCTCAGCATTTCTGCGCGGGCGCGCAAGGCTGCTGCGCGGCCGCTCAGCATTGCTGCGCGGGCGCGCAGGACCCTACTGGAAAAATTCCAGGTTTGCTCCGTTTCTTCGCCGTAATCTGCCCGTTCTCTTCCTCTCGCAATGGTGAACACATGCCAAGGCTTATTCTTGATGATACCTCCTCCGAAATGCAACTAATACCCTGAAATGCATAAACACTAGAAAAACGCATCAAATACATAAAATACTTGATTTCAAGACACCAATTTAAGCCATTTTAAGACGTTCTAAGTGGTATAAAATGCCACTTATCAGGAACCGACTTAGAAGGTACTAAGTTCAGAAGATAAGCTGCTGTCTCTAAGGCATGTCCCCAAAACGACTTGGGTAAATCCGAATAACTCATCATCGATCTAACACTCTCTAAAAGAGTCGGGTTCCTTCTCTCTGCTACACCGTTCTGCTGGGGTGTGCCTGGTGCAGCTAACTGGGATTCTATCCCATTTTCTGATAAATATTCCCTAAATTCTCCAAGCAAGTATTCGCCACCACGATCTGATCGTAGTGACTTGATACTTTTATTAAGTCACTTCTCCATTTTAGCTTTGTACTCTTTGAACTTATCAAAGCACTCAGACTTATGGTGCAACAAATAAACGTACCCATATCTAGAATAATCATCAATGAAAGTGACGAAATATTCATAACCACCTCTTGCTTGGATATTCATGGGTCCACATAAATCAGAGTGAACCAATTCTAACAGTTGTTTGGCTCTATTCCCTTTTGCCTTGAAAGGCCTATTAGTCATTTTACCTTCCAAGCAGGATTCACAAACTGGAAATGGCTCCACTGCCAATGAGCTTAAAGGCCCGTCTACTACCAGTCTTTGAATCCTCCTCAAGTTAATATGACCTAATCTCAAGTGCCAAAGATATGTTTGGTTCAAACTAGAAGGTTCCTTTCTTTTAGTAGAGTTAGAAGATGTGTTGTTCAATTCCCTAAATTGTAGTTGCAGTGCAGGTTGACTAGGATTAATTATATACAAATTGTCTTGCAATTACCAGAACATATAATTCGTTTATTCATCATTATAGAAACATTACGATCCAAACAAACATTATAACCATCCAAAGCAAGTTTAGAAACCGAAATTAAATTCCTTCTAAAAGAAGGTACATAAAGACAATTGTTCAAAACCAAAATCCTATCAGAACCAAAAGATAAATGAATAACTCCTACTGCAACTACTGCTACTTTCGTAGCATCTCCCATGAACACGTATATCTCATCATCTCTAAGCATTCTGGATAGTTGGAACCCCATCATAGAATTACAAACATGATCAGTGGCTCCTGTATCTACACACCAAGTGCTCGTAGATATAGCCGCTATAAATGTTTCTGTAACTAGAGAAAGAGACATACCAGTATTGTTTGTCTTCTTAGGAAGAGGATAATCCTGTTTCCAGTGACCTGACTGTTTGCATCTGAAGCACTTTCCCTTAGGCTTTTTCGCACCACCCTGAACTCCCACTGCCTTCACAGCTTTCTGTGTCTGAGCCTTTTTCTTCTTCTTAATACCTTTCGGCTTAGAGGAAGAACCTTTCTCAGCCACATTCACTTGAACACTCTGCCGAAATAATCCTTCAACTGCCTGAAGTTCTGTCAGCAGTTCCGCGAGACTATACTGCCTCTTGTTCATGTTGTAATTCAAGCGGAACTGCTCAAAACTCTTGGACAAGCTCATAAGGATAATGTCAATCTGGGTTTCCCCGTCAAGTTCAGCACCAAGGATCTCTATCTCATTCAGATGCGACATCATCTTGAGAACATGATCCCTTACAGGTGTGCCTTCAGCCATTTGAGTGTTCATTAAAGCCTTCATGGCTACTTGCCTAGTAGCCCTATTCTGATCTCTAAAAAATTCCTTGAGATTAAAGAGCATATCCGAAGCAGTGGCCATAGACTGATGCTGATGCTACAAAACACCCGACATTGCTGCCAGAATGTAACATCGCGACATCTCATCAGCCTTAATCCACCGTTTATAATACTCTTTCTCATCTTCAGGAGCATCAGCCCTAGGCTGTTCAGGCTTGGGTTCATAAGTGCAAAACTTGTACTCCTCAGCAGTCAACACAATGTCCAAATTTCGTTTCCATTCAATATAGTTAGGTCCGGTAAGTTTGTTATCCTTAAGTATGGTGAATAGCGGATTAAAGCCCATTTTATCCTGAGAATCATGCATAAAAACATCACATAAATAAGGGTGCATTAATTATTAAGATCTAAATTATTAAAATTTAATGCACTAACATCTAAACACCATAAGCTTCTGGTACGCCACGATGTGTGACATGTATACCACCTAATTTTGTTTAAATGTTACTTCGGTCCTATTACTAAACAATATGCCACGTTGGGGTGGACTATATTATTTTTCATAGCTAAGTGTATACCATCATCAAATCTTAAATTATTCGAAATCTATGGAACTTGGTACGCCACGATGGGTGGCGTGTATACCTTCCAATATTCGTAATTTTGCCTTGAATATAATACTTCAATTCAATATTTCATCAATGGTTTGATTTCCAGGTAGTGGAGGAGTCACATCGGTCTCGCTTAAAACCCACAGCCTTACAAGTTCGATGAACCCGTTTTTGACAAAATCGCCCTAAATCAGAAATAAAGAAAATCCGTATTTATTCCTTTCAAAATTTATTAATTTAAGAAGTTTGTTCTAGTAATTTCTATAACATTCTAGACACCACAAATTACATGTCACGATGGGTGACGTATATATAATTTATATTCGTCTTTATGTTAAATTACCTACAACCAATAATGGAGACCATGGGATTTAATTTCATATTAATTTCCTCTCCCACTTAGAATTTTTTTTATTAAAATTGAGGAATTTTAAAATTAAATGGGGCCCTATGTTGTTATAATTATGTCTAATCATGCATTCAAAATACACGCATAATTTTAGCAACATATAACATTTAATTAAAGCAATAAATAAATTTTATGTCCATGTCGTCCTAATTAAGTTAAACATGCAATTTTAAAAGAATTACACACATAATTAACGACACACATAATCAATAAATTAAAGCAATAATTAAAATTTAATGGAAAAAATTAAAATAAATTTTCCACTATTATGGACCTTGAAAAAAAATCCAGCTCTCAAAAAAAAATCTGCCCCAAGCGCGCCCCGACGCCCCCAGCAGCCCCCGCAGCCCCAGCAGCCGCAGCAGCCCCAGCAGCCCCAGCTGCCGCAGCAGCCCCAGCAGCCCCAGCAGCCCCAACAGTCCCAGCTGCCGCAGCAGCCCCAGCAGCCCCAACAGTCCCAGCTGCCGCAGCGGCCGCAGCGCGCGCGCTTGTTGCTTTTCTGTGAGTTTTGTTTTGATTTTGTTCGATCCAAACATCAACAGCAGCCCCTTGTAATCGTACAGCGGAACAAAAAACTACCGGAATTGATTTCCGATCGCACATAACTATTAGAAAATACCCGGAATAATTACAAAAAAAATAGATCTAATACAAAACTAATTTTGTAAAATCTATTCTAACACGATCAACCCTCGTGTAAATTACAACCACGATTAAACCACGTGGAAACCAAAACAAAAATTAACCACGATTAAACCACGTGGGATCCAAACACATAATTAAAATATACATGGCCATAATAGTGGATTAACAACCTGCATCAAAACCAATACAAGCAAAACACTATATACACGCATATATAATTACGACATGGACATTATATCATAAAACGTAGAACCTCTTACCAGGCTCTTGATACCAATTGTTGGGAACCACGGACTTAGGGTGTTACTATGTTTTACGATAAATATTACGAAAAGAGGATTACCTTGTTAATGGTTGATTCCACGCTCTTCTATTGTATTCCCAAATTCCCTTGAGCGAAGTGTGGCCTCCGTCTTCTCAAGTTATCCTCTCTTCTTGCTCCTTGGTGGCTACAATATATTTTCACACAATTCCAAGCAAGAAGAGAATAAGAATATATATAGGCTACAATAGGGACCATGGATAATTAGGTTGGGCCTTCTAATTACATCTTGAGCCTAGCCCAATGTAATTAAATATTAATTCAATCCACTAAAGAATTAATATTTGCACTACCTTTCCTAATACCGTAATTTAATTAATTCGGTTCCAATATTATTTGCTTATTAAATTCCCCATGTTTAAAATATCATATGTCCATTAATTAAATAAATTACTGATAATTTATTTAATTAATATCTTTTATCCTTGATCATCCACTCAACCTTTATTTAATTATGCCAGAATAAATTCCACCTGCAGGGTTTCACATAATTAAATCTTTTGAGCTTTCAAGGGGACATCATTAACCCGAATATTATCAGAACATGGATTCCTTCAATAAATAATATCCACCATGTATATAATTCCATCACCCAAAATATAATGATATAATTCAAAAGAATTATTTCATATATAAATCAAAGCATGTAAATAATATACACGTGTCAATTACTATTTCCGGATTAAGAACCTAAGCATTAATAATAACATAGAATCTTAGTTCTCCTTCTTAATCAGTATTAAGGGAACAATTCTAAATTTGATCATGTTCAATATACACAAAGTATACTAGTATTATTTATTAGTCAATATAAACTAATCTAAATAATACTACAGCCATACCAGTGGATTGTCCAACACCACATGTGTTGCAAACCTTATTATATTATATAACCGTATTTAACAATCTAATATTCTGTATCCCATTTGATACTAGATTGTTCACAATATATAATATTAGACAACATGTAAACATTCAAATAATTCTCAAATAAACTGGCCAGAAATAAATGTACATACTTCAAATAAATATTTTCAGTATACACTAACAATTGTGTCACCACACAAATGTCTCTGAGAACAAACATCATTCATAATGAAGCAAGCATAGTATGTACCGATCTTTGCGGATTATTAATTACCAGTTAGTAATCCTACTGTAACACCCCCAAATCCGGGGTCGGGGATCCGGGTTGTCACGAGTTCCATTTCCCTTAATAACACCCAATCTTAATAAATAATCAACTATTCTGTACTGTGACCCCACCATAAACACACACACCACAAGTTATAGTCTCAGAGATGAATATCCAAAAATAATCACAAGTCGTTTTATTCGACAATTATATTCCAATACACCTTAAAAGGGTTTCTGAATAAATTTACATTTCTTTGCCATTTTTACAATTCATAAATATACATAAATCTGGTTCATCAATAGTTGAAAACCTAGCCTATTGGTAGCTCCTACCTCAGCTACGGCGGCATCAACGCTTCCAGAAAACTGCGGAACATTTTCTAACCGCTTGCGAATTGGAAGCTTGGTCATGTTGATCTTGTCTATCTGATGTTGTGTGATGAAAGAAGAAAGCAAGGGTGAGCAACAAGCCCACCAAAATAATATGTATAGTGATTTACAATATATGAGCATTCTCATAGTACTCATGAAAGTCTTGGTCAAGAAGAAATGAACCAAGTTTGATATCTTACCGCGACCAAGTCGCAAAATATTCAGTATATATGTACATATATACTTTTCACAATCTTTGAAATCCTCTGACATGTATAATATACATAGAGTTCCCGTTTATAACTGTATAAAATATCGTTGCAAGGTGATCTCATATATCTAACCTTGTCTCAACGTTTTTCCGAAAATCTTTGACATGCATAAGATAATCATTTACTAGATATAAGTTTAAAAGATGAAGTTACAAGATACTCCAATATACTTATATCTTTTCCGAATACTACTTGAACTACCACCGTTCAAGTTATAATTAGTTTCAAAAGTTCATCACCCAGATGAGACTAAAAGATAAGACTTAAATAGATTCAATCCTTGAAATATCATTATAAATAATGAAGTTACGAGATACTTCATTAAGTCCTGATATATATATGCACCTATATATATATACATTTCATACACTCCTTGAAAACCTCTGTTATGAAAATTATAAACAGAGTTGCAATATCCAATGAATTTTGGAAAGGAGAAAACCTTGGCATAAACCTGATATCTTGCTGATCAGGCAAAGATACCAATAAGTAACATTTTCTACTAGTAGATGGACGAATTCCCCACTGGTCATCACCTTGGCCACAATAGGACTTTATGCTGGACTGCCACTCAGCCACTTACGCATTTGATGGACTCCCACTGAGCCACTTACACTTTCATGGACGTCCACTGAGCCCATGTTGCTTATGCCGACTCAATAGATGGACTTACTTCCCGAACTTTGGGTAAGTAATCAATTCATTTATCAAAACAGAAACCTCGTTGCGAATATAAAATACACCACAGAGCCGGATCCCTCAGGTTTTGAGCGATTATTTAAATCCCCTTCGAAAGGAAGATCTTAAATATAAAAATGAGTTTTGGGATCCGCTCTAACTTTTAAAATCATTTCGAAGACTCGAAACATTTTTAAGAATGTTTGGAGTACTGCTGATTTATTAAAATAAATCAGTCCCAATATATTAGAAAATATCAGAATATTATTATTTAAATAATATTCCCAAAAAGGATAATCTCTATAAAATAATCGAAGTAGAAGTGTTAAAACTCATACTTGAAATTAATATTAAATAACCAAAGATATACTTATACGAAAGTACTATCTTTATTTGAATAATCAAAAAATAAGTTTGATTATCGACACCTTATTCTTTAGTAAAATAAAGAATACATTTCAGAAAATAATCGGAATCATAGGTCCTCATATGAATATTCAAATAATATTCAATTAAATAATATAAGCGAAGTCATCTGTCCTTGAATGAATATTCAAGTAATATTCATTAAATAGTATAAAGTGAGTCATAAGTCCGCGAATGAATATTCAAGTAATATTCATTAAATAATATAAAGTGAGTCATAAGTCCTCGAATGAATATTCAAGTAATATTCCTTAAATAATATAAAGTGAGTCATAAGTCCTCGAATGAATATTCAAGTAATATTCATTAAATAATATAAATTTATTGAATAAACCTTATTCGATTAATAGTTTTTAAAAACCATATCAATATATATATATATAAATATATATATATATATATCATATACTCGGGAACATCTACTCCCAGTTTTAGAAAAGGGTTCACCTTTGGGTCCCCTATACTCAGGGTATACGCAACTACTGCTTATCTCTAGCATAGGTATTATGCAACTAATAAGCATTTGACCCAACAGATATATAAATCAATAAATACGAAACAAGCATGCATATATACCATATCTCATGCTCCAATATATCGCAAGAATTTGCTAATAACAAATATGCATTTATCACAAGACCATGCATATACACATATACATCACAACAACAGTTTTACGGGTAGAAAACTTGCCTGAGTGCTCCCGGATAGACTTAAGCTTAGAGTGGGTCTGATAACCTATGAACAACGACATAAGTCGGAATTAAACCCCGGTCGCTTAAGAAACTAGACTTTAACCATTTAGAGTCCTAACGTTCGCTTTCGCGCTTAACGATTTACTTAAGTCACTCGAGTACCCTCGGCTCCACCATTTTTAATAAATTAACCATTAAGGGTTTTAAGGCGATTCTTTCGCGAGTACCTTACCAACTGCCTAATCCACTTTACATAATTGTTTCTTACCCCAAATAGTCATTTAAGGTCCTTAACCAAGGTTTCAAAGTAAGGCGAGGGGTAATGGTTCGGTCGCGAAACGCCGTTACTTAAAACAGTCGTTTCTCCTAAACCGTACATCAGAATCAAACGAACTACATATCAAAACGAAGCTCGTAACATGAACTATATAATCATGGCAATGGTCAAAACCTAGCAGTGAGTTCACGGGTCCTAATGTTAAGCACAAAAACAGCCTAAAGTAAATCGGACATTACGACGGCTAGGTTTACGCGATTACCCAAATTTAAAACACTCCAATTCAACCCACAATCAATCCACAATCACAACCCAATCAAAACTCCATCCATACTACATCATAAAAACCCCCAAAAACTCAACATTAACAATATATACTTATTCCCCACATGAACTAAAAGCTTTACTTAAGTTCTTTAAGTAATCAACAAGATTTACAACTCCAAACACATCACAAAACCAACCAATCTCTAAATACACAATAACCATGCCTCTCATGAACCATACCAAACATACTAACTCTAATTTATACAAAAGTAGAGCTAGGGTATGATATTATACCTTCCTTGGTGAGTAAAAGTACTAGGGAGCTTGGAATCACCCTTGAAAATCCTTACCAAAGCTATATCTAAACAAAAACACAAGATCAAAATTTCAAGTTCTTGAAAAACACTATTCACCAAGAACTTTGATGAATTGATTAACTATGATAATCATGGAATCTTGAGCTTAAACTTATGGCTCATCTAAGTTATGAATTATAGAAGCTAAAGAAACAAACCTCTTGAATTATGAAGGTGTGTAGCTTAAGTTTTGAAAAATTTCCCTTGCTTTTCCATGGAAAAGCCGAGAGCTTGATGAAGAAAATGGAGTGTTTTGTGTTTTTTTTGATTTGTTTTGATTTGCCTTGGTTGGTTGACTTTTGTTTTACTTTAATCATTTTTAACCATGAAAAAAAATTGTGTGGTTATAAATTAACCACACCTCCTTCCCTTATGTCATGCTTATGTCACCTTTCCTATGTCATCTTGTTGGTTTGATGACATCATCATCCCTAACCTCCTTGATTAACTCTTAATTGCTTGCCTAATGACCGCTGATCTGTTATACGGTTCGCTTAACTTTCGTTCTCGTTTATCGTTTGAGGGATCATACCCGGGATTTTATTACTTGGGTTCCCTTAACCTTTCTCAATACATTATATTCCTTTTATGATCCTCTCTTATAATCCTTGAATTTAAATCCTTTCAGTCATGTTACCTTATACTCAATTCTTTCGGTATCTGGTGGATTCTCGGGAAAAATCAAAAGGTTCAAATTTGGATTCTGACGATCTTTACATACACTTATATACCACATAGAGTACTAATAATATCCCAGAAGGTCAATAAAAGAACCCCTACATAGTGTGGCATGAAAAGTTTTCTTATTCAACATAACACTATTCATAAGGGTTTCAAAAATTCCAAAAATTGGGGTTATTACACCTACGACCAGGAACTATTTAAGTTTAGAGTTATCATCTTTTAGGTCTCATTATTATGATCTCATCACAATCCATAAAAAGCTTTACTCTAAACTGTGGTATATCTTATTTAAACATTTAAATAAATAGAGCCCGCAATAAAAATAAATCAAGTCTTTTATTAATATCAATGAGATCAAAACAGATTACATAAAAGTTATTCCTAAATCCGCATACATGATTGGACTTAGGACATATCTCTTTCAATACGTACAGCTTCAATCTTGCTCAACAGTTTCTGAAATTAAGATAGTTGGTAAAAGCTCAAGTGGTTTCATGTATCTTTGTAGCTTCAGATGTGAATTAGTATACCGTGTTTTATTGAAATATTTAATAATGTTGTTCACTCCATGTGTTATGGTTTGATTCTTTTCAGCAGTGATTAGTGCTCTTGAGAAGGTAGATAATGATGAGACTTGCAAACAAGAGTTGATGAAAGTTTTAGAAAGGCTTGGAAAAGTTTTAGGCGAGACAAATATCTGTTTGTTTTGTTGATTGGAAGAATGGTAGAGAAAATTGGAGCTGCCATGACAAGAAGACTAGCCCGCATGAAAGGGGTTGACTTAAGTACTAGAAATATGGTTGATTTTAAACATTGAGATTAGTTGTATTTATCACTGGAATAGTTTGTTTATAATGATAGACGTATTTGAGATAAGTTGTACACATTAAGAATTTTCTGATCTTAAATTCAATTGGGTAATAATATATATGTATTGGTTGAGTTTTGATAATCAAGTTATTTTGGTATTGTGGTTAAAGCATTTTATAATATTCGATGGTAATATAGGGATATCAGCACATGTAAAAAGGGAAATAACATCAATTCTAGAATAAACAACCGATGTCTATTTTTGAAATTAACATTGGTTATATTAAAGAAAATGATATTAAAATAGGTTTTTAATAACGGTTACATAT
Organism: Apium graveolens; assembly: GCF_009905375.1. Taxonomy (NCBI): domain Eukaryota; kingdom Viridiplantae; phylum Streptophyta; class Magnoliopsida; order Apiales; family Apiaceae; genus Apium; species Apium graveolens. The sequence continues at coordinate 76,078,633 of NC_133654.1, forward strand.
ATATAACCGATGTCTAATCTAACATTTGACATAGACATCGGTTTTTAACCGATGTCTAAGGTATTTTTTCTAGTAGTGGATGGAGATTTCGGCCACCTCAGGCCACCATAAGCTTTAGATATACTCTACAATTCACCAGGATTCTGTTCATGCAATTAGTTTCACCGGAAAATCCCATATTTGGCCGGAAAAGCTCAAAGAAACTCTCCGGCCGACGATTTTTTCTTTTCTCCGGTCAGCTCAATCCAGGAATCATCCCATAGATTCAAGGACATGATTCGACTCCTGGATTCATTCTAAACACGATGATGGCAACCAAGTTCATCAATAACTCCTAGATAAGAAAGCCCAAAATTTCAATCGAAAATATTCAAGATACTCAAGAATTCCTAATTTCAAATTCAGAGAATCAAACCTCAATTTGGGCATGATAGGAAACTCCAAATCAATCATATGACATACCAAAATGATCAAATGATCAGAATTCAAAGATCTACAACATGTAACCATCAAATCATATCAAACACTTCAAAGTTCAGAAACCCTAATTTTAACCCTAATTAAATCGAATTTTATAAAAATTACAGAAAATTACCATAAATTTCTATAGTGTTATGCCTGATGGAACTGAAATCCTCTTGGCGAGAGCTTCGATTTGACCACTCGTATGCTGAAATCCGACTTTTCTATCACTTTTAAATCCTAGTTTGATTACGAAGAACACGACGACCATTTATCTATTTCTCTCGATAGTTATGAAGTTTGTTATGTAATGAATTACACACAGAAGGGGGTGAATGTGTTTTAGTGTTTTTATGCTTTTCTTGAACTATTTTGGTTTTGACCAAAGTAAATCAAATCTTGTAGTAAGATGTGCTATAACAGAAATTAAATATGCAGCTATGAATAACACAGATCTTTTAAAACTCACATAATTTTATATTAAAATTAAGAATGTTTTGCTATAAAATTTCTAGGCTCTTTGTTGTTAAAGAGCTTAGCTTCTTCCTTGAGAGAATACAAGATTTCTGATCTTAATTATTACTTCTAACAAAGGGCCAGTGTTAACTATATATCATAGTTAACTACTGGTTTACACAGTGTACAATAAGAAATGCTAGTTACTTTAGTAAACTGTCACTTATCATTTCCATTTTAGGAGAAGTATATCTTCCATTTCTGGCTTAGCATATCTTTGCATACTGTGTTAGTCTTGATCTTCCTTTGTCATTTAATCTTCACCCTTGATCTTGCACACTCTTCAAGCTGCTTTTTGTAGACTTGTCAATCCAACTGATTGGATTGTTTGTTGATTGTTAATCTTGGATTTTACCTCGAGATCTCCAGTTAGGCATATAGAGATCTTGATATCTCGATAAGTATATTGGCTTATCGAGATCTCTAATACTCCATAGTTGATTTGACTTGTAGAAGTCTCTGAGTTCTCTATAAGAGAATTTGGCTTATCGAGATTCATATCTTTACTTTGACCTATCAATATCTCTGAGTTCTCTAGTGACTTATTGACTTATCGATAAGTGAAAGTTCTCTAGTCAAATTTGACTTGTTGATAACTAAGAGTTCTCTAGTGAATTTTTGACTTGTCAATAACTCTGAGTTCTCTACTGAAGAATTGACTTGTCGATATCTCCAATCTTCATGTCTTCAATTTGGCTTGTCGATATCTCTGAGTTCTCTAGTAGCTTTCTTGAGTTCTCTATAAGTCATTCTGGAGTTCTCGAATGACTTCTCTATAAAACATTAAATCTGTGACTTGTAGAGATCTTGACTTAGAATATTTTTCCCAAAATAGATTTATTCAACTCCAAGCTTCTTCATATTTCTTCTGAGGCATGATCTTCTTGATCTTCTTCCAGATAGAATTCTTCGGCTTAATACTGTTTAAAGAAAAAGACTCCAGTCTGCTCTTTTGAAATTTTTACAGATTTTAAATGTTACATGTACAAAATGCAAACTAAGATTACAATACAACTTACTTAGGGTTGTTAATTTGACTTAGTCTTGTTATTGTACAGGCATGTCTTGCACAACAATCTCCCCCAAATTGTGAGAATATTGCTTAACATAAATTCATGCCTGTTAACAAGACTAACCCCAAGTTATAATGGAAAATAAGACCAATATTAAAATTGACACAATTACAATAATTATACATTAGATGATTTTGAGTTTGAGTATTTACAGACATCAGACAAAGACTGGAACTTTTGATTCTTCTCTAATGAGGTCCTTTAAATACACAAGAATTTCAAGTTCCTCTATAATTGGAGTCCTTGTTAGAGCTTCTATCAGCTTGAGTCTGTCTTGCTTTGGATAACCATCTAACATTTCAATTCTGAATTTTGAAAATGAGCTAGCTTTTACATTCAGAAATCTTCCATCTTTAGAAATTCTGCTTATCCCTTTAGCTTTAAGTTCTTCTGATCTTTTGATGTACATTTTAATCTCTTCATCATACTTTCTCCCTTTTTCCTCATATTTTGCTTTACTCCTTGCTTTTCTTTCTTCCCTTGTAATCAACCTTTTAGCTAGAACTGATCTCCATGCTCTTAAAGTAGTATCCTTGTCCTTCAACAAACTTATCACTCTCTTGATTTCTGTTGGAGAGAGAGTGTCCATCAAATTGCTGCCTAGAAAAGTGAAGGACCCATATTGAAAGTAGATTCTTACTTCCTTTAGAGAAACAACCCAGACTCCTAACTATTTCCTCAGCCAGTTGTTGAAAATAATTTTCATCTGAATTGCACCAGTTTAAGGGTAGAATATCATTCTGCTTGAAACACTTCCAGATGGCCCTTTTAGTAACTTCAACTTTTTCAGTAGGCTTCGCTTTCTTAGGTTTTCTCCCAATAGACTTGAAATGAGTTTTGTGTGATGGTTTGACAAAAGGTAAGGTTGAGATTTTCTTAAGAGATGTTTGGCTTGTGGTGATTATAATTTTTAGAAAAGAGTTAGCAGTTTGCTTGTATAGGAATTTAGGCTTAGAGGTATGAGGTGGTTTAATGTTTGAGATTGTTGACTTTGAAGGTTGAGCTAGTTGTGTTTGGATTTTTAGGGTTTGTTGTGGTTCTGAGTCATCATGATTCTTCTTGCTTCTCCTCTCACTTCTTCTCTTATTCTCATCATCCTTCTTTTCATCTTCCTTCTTCTCTCCTTGACTCTTATCTTTGCTACCAGCTGCTTTAGAGGCTTGACTTGGATTTGAGCCAGAAGGCTTTTGTTTGTCATCCTTCTGCTCATCATCATCCTCATCTTTTCTTAAATTGTATTGAGTATTTGGCAGCATGGTGTCAGCATTGATAAGGTATCTATCCAAGATTCTTATCATCTCCACATCCTCTTGCTTCTTATTCTTTTTGTGCTTTAGATCAGACTGCAATGTCATGATTAGCCTCATATTTGATCTAACATAATGTTTAGGAACAATTAGATGTCTTGCTTGATTGGTTGTTGGACAGACAAAAACTACTCCTTTGTGTGGATTTAGATAAGCTTCTGAAAAAGCTGCTATCTGTGCCTTTTTGAGTTTTTGAAGAAGTTGAGTGTCTTCTTGAATGACTAGATTCACTATGTCAATCATTACATCTAATTCAGATGCTCTTAAAGTATGAAGATATGAAAGGGACACCTGGAGACACATGTCCACACCACCATCATTTATGTTCATGACAATCCTCTTCTATAGAAAATTATCAACTTCCACCACTACTTCCCTTGTAAAATTGATATTCTTGCCCAAAAATTTCTTGCAGGCCATATAGTTGTTTTGAAGAGACACTCTTAGTGCTGCAAGAAGGTCATTGAATTCCTGATCTTGATTGCGTTCTTCTGCAGCCCTACTTTTCCAACATCAACTTGAGCACTTGAGCTTTGTCCCACCTGAACAGACTCTTTGGATTTTAATTTAGCATCCCTGGATTGTTGAATCATAGCCTCAATCTCCCCCTTAATCTTGGTGACATGCATGAGGAGGGGAGTTGGTAACTCTGGCCTTATTTGTTCAGGTAAAGCAGGTAGTGAAATGTTGAGCTTCCCCATGATGGCCCCCAAAGCAACAAAATTTTGCATTTGAAGGTGCTTATGAGAGTCCACCAGGGTCTGGATGTCTGCTTGTTGACTCTTGACTAGAGAAGTGAAGGCTTGGACCTGTGCATTGAGAGTAACATTAGAAGTCTGTAATTCTGAGACTTGATTTTGGAGAGATTGGATTTGCAGATTTGTAGAAGTGGAGCCAGGCTGATAAGAGCTAGTAGACGTTGAGGAGCCAAAAGTTGCTTCCACAACCTGTTTGATGCCATCCATGAGCAAAGCGGAAGGCTCATATCTTCTTTGATGAAGTTGTTCCAGCTTGACCTTTGTGTCATTTGAATGAATGATCTGTTGTTGGAGCACTGTATGAAGAGAGATGAAGGATTGATTGAGATTTTTGACTTCCTTTTCAATGGTGGTAAGATCCATCCTTGACATTTAATCAGCAAAATGCTTGAACTTGGAGGTGATTAGTACTTGAGATGGGATGATCTCATCCATTTTGTCCTTCACCAGCTTCCTTATTTTGTCTTCATTACCAATTAGCTTGAGTTCTAGGGCTTTACCAAACAGGTTAAAAGCCTTAAGTTGAGCTTTGTAGACCTCAGTCACTGCATCATAGACATCATGTGGAGTCAAGACCTTGATATTGCTCCCAAGAATTGTAACTTACTCATCCCTGAATTTGGCCAAGACTTGATCCATCTCGAACACAAAATCCAAATATATCCATGCATCTACATTTCCATCCTGTTCTTCATCATTCATAATCTTGTCCTTATGTTTTTCAACATATTCATTGTATGTGAGCATGATGGCTTGATAGTCTTGATTGCTCATATCAGAGGTGAGTAAATACTGTGAGATATTTGCTAGTCCAGAAATATGTTCAACTAGAAGATCATCTATAGAAGTAGGTTGAGAACCAGATTCTTGCAGCCATTGAGATAGAATGTGTCATTGTTGAGGTTGTAAAGTTGAGGGTTGAGCTGTTAAGGGATCAAAACCACCTGTGACTGAAGTCGCAATTTTTCTCACAGATTGCTCTGTGTTTATGATAGTGTGTTGTCCTTCACTTGTAGTGGGAACCTCTAATTGAATTGGAGGGGATTTGACTGGGTTACTGTCATGTATACCAGCCTCAAACCCTTGTGCTTCTTGCAAAGCACTGTCACATGAAAGTGATAAACTTGCTTCCCCCATAGCAGGATCATTGGCAATTGAACTCCTAGCATCAACTGCTAATGCTATTTCTGCTAGGGTTTTGAGGGGAGTTGTTCCTACATGAGAAACCTCCAATTGAATTCGAGAGGATTTAGATAGCTCCCCCTCAGGAGTACTACCCTCAAACCTTACAATCTGTGAAGACTAATTTACACATGAAGGTGCATTTAGTATCTCCATGGGGTCTTCAGTAAAAACTGATGAATCCCCCATGTTTTTGATGGTGTCATCAAGGTCTACCCCGGCTAGTAGCCTCTCACCATCTGATTGTAGTGTCTGGGTGGTGAGCAAGGTTCTTGAACCAAGTCACTTGATTTAGCTTGCACTTGAGAGTTAGATTCAAGTGCTGTAGATGGAGAAGAAATTTGTGAGATTAGGAGTTGTTGCTCAGAAGTGAGTGTTGTCAGCTTCCCCTGAATGGATGAGGGAGATTCAATAGATGTGCCCTCACTGTGTGTGCCATCCTTATTTCTTTTACTATACACTTGGATTTGATCAAGTGCAGGCTGTGCAGACTCCATACATGATGCATTGGGGTAAATGCTCTTTTCAATAGACACATCCTGTTGAGAGGATATATCTAGAGTCTGTTTGATCCCCATATTTACAACTGCATCCTTTTGAGAGGATACAGAGGTGGTTTGAGTGGTCAGCTCAGATTTCTTACTCTTCTTTGATCTCTTGACCAAGGGTGACTCAGTTTCTGTGTGTTCCTCACCACTCTAAGTCAAAACTGTTAAGGTTACCCCCTTTCTCTTCCTTTTACTCACTTCATCCTTTTGAGAAGATGAGGCGGTTGGTTTCCTAGCTGCTAATGGTTTTGAAGGAACAGGCTCAACATGGCTAGGTTCCTGTGGGTGTGCCTGTGTTTGTGCTTCCACAGGCTTATGAACCATTATTGCACTAAGTTGACTTGCACTAGTTCTCATGTCTGGCATAGAATAAGGGTAAGTCTTAAATCTTTCAATCATAAAAGGTGTTAACTTAAGACTTACGGGAACCTTATTTTTAGTAAGAAGTGATCCTACTAGAATTTTAGATACTTGCTTACAGTTTCCAATCAATGACCTGTTTACTCGTTCTACCATATGTATGTCATTGACTTTATAGTTTAAAGCTGACATAATAAATCTAGGTAGAAAAATTTCCTTACCTCTTGATTCCAATGACATCGTTAGCCTGATACTCAATTCCTCCAGTATGTAGTGTCCTACATTAATCTGTTTGTTGGTGGCCATTGTGCAAACCAGCTTCTGGACAACACTGGATATGTTGTCAAACCCTGACTTCCTGCAGGTGAATGCCCTTATTACTGAGTCAAAAAAAAAGACCATTCCCTCCTTAGATGCTTCTTGTTCATGCTAGCCAGGTTGATCTTCTTAGAATAATTGATGAAGTCCATGAATTCATATAGTTCATCCTGAGTTGGAGCCTCCACCAGCTTGTCAGTAGGAATACCCAGTGCCAGATTGACATCATTTTCAGAGATCTTCACCTGTTGTCCCTTGATTAGGCTGTTTATCATAATTGTTGCAGCTTGGTTGTCATGCACAATTGTCCTTGTTGTAGCTGTGTTCCAAAAGTCCCCTAACACATCCAAATACAACACATGATTAGCAATAAGAGCACCAACAAAGTAGGTCTCAGATAAGAACTTGACAAAGCATTGGAAAATCTCAGGCGCTTGGTTTGCATCCAGAAATGCAAGGAAGTTGCTCTCCTTGGGGATGAAGGGTACAATATTGTTGGCTGCCATTGATATGAGTATGAAGTTTAGTGGGTAAAAGAAATTAATGAGAAAAGAGTGAAAACGAGAGATAAATTTGTTTTGGATTGAAAAGCTAGGTCACTTGAGATCTCGAAAGTTGTAAGTATGTATATGAATCGAGATGGCTGGGTATTTATAGTAAAAGCAAATGACTTGTCGAGAACTCAAAAATAGACGTTTGAAATTAGTCTATCGAGAAGTCATTTTAAGAAATGAAAGACATATCGATAAATCATTTTATTTATTCTTGTAGAGAACTAAAAATAACCTTATCGAGATGTCAAATAAATGCCCAGTTTGTCCAGATTGGACTAAATTTGATTCCAATTTTTATTTGAATAAATTCAAAGTAAAATCAGAATAATTTTGCCAAAAGTATTTTACTAAAATAATTTATTGAATTAAATTATTTTAGTTCTGAGTTATTTATAAGTCTAAAAATAAACTTGTTAGAGAACTCACTCGAGAAGTTAGTAAATTGACTTATCGAGAACTCACTCGAGAAGTCTTATTAGACTTATCGAGAACTCAGTTCTCTATATACTTTTGATCAGTTTTAAGTCTGCCTTGTGTTAATTTTACATATTAAGGATGTAAATTAACAACTTAGCAGTTTACTTAAAATTTGAAAAATTCCAAGTTAAATTTTTGTTTTTGAAAAATAAATATGTACAGATTTCTGAAATATTTATAATTCATATTTCAGTTAATTTCTAATTAAATCAAATTAATTTTAATTTAGTAGAAATTAATCTTCTGCAAAACATAAACTGAGTTCTTGCCTCAGGTTGAAGAATTAAGCATTTCAATTTCACCTAAAAGTCTAGTGAAAGTTGCTTCATCCAAAGGTTTAGTAAAAATGTCAGCTAATTGTTTTTCTGTTGGAACAAAAATGAGATCAATGGTACCATTTATGGCATGTTCTCTAATAAAATGGTACCTTACATCAATGTGCTTTGTTCTAGAATGATTCACTGGATTAGCTACTATAGATATAGCACTAGTATTGTCACACATGATAGGAATTTTGTGTAACACTAGGCCATAATCTATTAGCTGATTTCTAATTCAAAGCACTTGAGCACAATTACTTCCTGCAACTATGTATTCAGCCTCTGCTGTAGAAGTTAATACAGATTGTTGTTTCTTGCTATACCAGGATACAAGTCTTTGTCCAAGAAATTGACAGCTTCCACTAGTACACTTTCTGTCAACCCTGCATCCAGCAAAATATGCATCTGTATAGCCAACAGCTTTAAAACCAGTTCCCTTAGGATACCATAATCCCAAGTTTGGAGTTCCCTTCAAGTATCTGAAAATCCTCTTTACAACCATCAACTGTGATTCTTTTGGATTGGCTTGAAATCTTGCACATAGACATGTTACAAACATGATGTCTGGTCTACTTGCAGTTAAGTTAAGCAATGATCCAATCATCCCTCTATAGCTTGAAATATCTACACTTTTTCCCTTTCTATTTGCAACCAACTTTGTTGCAGTAGACATAGGGGTAGATGTAGGTGAACAATCAACCATGCCAAACTTTTTCAATAAATCTTTGACATACTTAGTTTGGCTGATGAAGATCCCATAACTTCTTTGACTAACTTGAAGTCCAAGAAAGTAACTTAATTCCCCCATCATACTCATTTCATATTCACCCTGCATAATCTTGGAAAATATTTGGGAAAGCTTTTCATTTGTAGAACCAAAGATGATATCATCCACATAGATCTGAACTAGGATCATATCTTCACCATGTTTCTTGTAGAAGAGAGTCTTGTCTATAATACCTCTAGTAAAACCATATTTCAGTAGGAATTCTTACAATGTATCATACCAAGCTCTAGGTGCCTACTTTAGTCCATATAGAGCCTTGAGTAACTTGTACACAAAATTTGGAAATTATGGGTCTTCAAATCCAGGTGGCTATTGTACATAAACCTCTTCTTCTAACTCACCATTTAGGAAGGCACTCTTGACATCCATTTGATACACTTTAAAATTTGATTGTGCAGCAAATGCTAGAAGTCTTACAACTGGAGCAAAAGTATCATCATAATCAATTCCTTCTTCTTGTGAGTAGCCTTTTGCAACCAACCTTGCCTTGTTTCTGGTAATTATACCATTTTCATCCATCTTGTTCCTGAACACCCATTTTGTTCCAATAATGCTTCTATTCTTTGGTGCAGGAACTAACACCCAAACTTTATTTCTTTCAAACTGATTAAGCTCCTCTTGCATTGCAGATATCCAATCAGGATCCATTAGAGCTTCTTCAGTTTTCTTGGGCTCTATTTGAGATAGAAAGCATGCATGTAGGCACTCATTAGCAGTTGCACTTCTAGTACTCACACTAGCAGTAGGATCACCAATAATTGCTTCTCTAGTGTGACTTCTATCCCACTTCCTTGTATGAGTTTGTTGACTTGTGCTTTCATTATTTTCTTCATTATTGGTATGACTGCTAGATCCTTCTTCTCTTTCTCCCCCTGAGTTTATGTTATCAAATTCAGGTGTTTGAGATAAGCTCTATTCCCATGATTATCCTGTACAGTAGACTCTTCATTCAACATCTGTTGTGCAATGACTTCATCTTCACCATCAGAATCACCATCAATATTGAGGTTTTCAAATGCAAAGGCTTCAACTTCATTTTCATCAAGACATGCCAAGCCTAGACAATTGTCATTATCAAAAGTCACATATGTGCTTTCCATAATCTTCTTTTGATCAATCTTATAGACCTTGTAGGCAGTTTACTCGAATGAATATCCTAGAAAAATTGCTTCAAAAACTTTTGAGTCAAATTTTACCACATATTCAGAGTTGTCTTTCAAAATGTAACACTTGCTTCCAAACACATGAAGATGCTTTACAGTAGGATTTCTCTTAGACATGATTGAGTAAGGTGATTTTCCATGAGCCTTGTTAATGAGATATATGTTTTGAGTATAACATGCAGTGTTAACAGCCTCTTTCCAGAAACTTGGCATCTTGCAGCATTGTTCTAGCAACTTAAACTAATGTTCTGTTCTTTCTTTCAACTATACCATTTTGTTCAACTGTTCTAGCAGCTGGAAATTCTTGTACAATGCCTTTGTTTTTGCAGAATTCACTCAATGTTGCATTCCTGAATAATGTTCCATTATCACTTCTTAATCTCTTTACACAATTATGATCTTCAAACTGTTTCTCTATCTTCTTGATGTGCTCAATTATGATGTGTGGAGTCTCATCTTTAGAGTACATGTACTTTATCCAAGTGTATCTTGAGAAATCATCCACCATCACAAGTGCATATTTGTTCCTTGAAATTGATAAGACATTTACTGGCCTAAACAAGTCAATGTAAATAAGTTGCAATGGTGCACTTATAGAATTTACAGTTTTTGACTTGTGACTTGATCTTTTCATTTTTCCTTTCTGATAAGCTTCACAAACTTCAACTTGAGCAAAATCTAGATTAGGCATGTCTCTTACTAACTCCTTTTTGACCAAGGTGTTCATTCCCTGAAAATTCAAGCGAGACAACTTTTTATGCCATAACTTGCTTTGTTCTTCTGATGCCTTGGTGTAGAAGCAAAAAATACGATCCTTATTTGTTGAGTCCAAGTCTGCAACAAACAAGCTTCCTTTTATTGCTCCTTTCAGAGCAACTTCACCAGTTTTCTTGCTGATAAAAGTGCATTCTTCTTTGTGGAATAAAACTTCAAAGCCTTTGTCTACAAATTATCTAACACTAAGAAGATTCACTTCTAGACCAGCTACTAGTGCTACATTATCATTGACAACATTTCCAGAAACAATCTTGTCATATCCCATTGTGAATCCTTTGTTGTTGTCTCCAAAGATCACCAAAGGGACAGCCTTCTCCTCAAACTGTGATAGGAGGGCCTTATCACCTGTCATATGTCTGGGACACCCACTATCTATGATCCATATGATCTTCTTCATTTTGCCCTGCACACAATGAGTTATAAGTGTGTTTAGCAAACCAAGCAGTGTTGGGTACTTTCTTCTTGTTAACTGATTTAACAGAAGTAAAATGAGTTGTTTCAGATAAAATAGAATTCAATGACTGCTGTGCATTTTCCCTATTTTTTGTAGACCCAATTTTTGTTTCTTTGAGGTCTACTCTCAGTTTGTGACAACTTTTCATCACTTTCAAGTTGTAAGGGATGCAGTCAAACTTGTCACAGAATGAGTAAGGATCATTTGCATCTGCTTCATTGTATTTGCAGGCTCCTTCAGCTGGCTTGCTAACAGCCTTTTTAAAAAGGTAAGTTAAATGATTCACAGAGCCACATTTTTCGCATTACTTTCTTGGAGCATCTGTAACATAGGCAAAGTTGTTGCTTTTGTTTATCCCAATTTCCCATTTCTATTTTCTTCTTCTTTCTTGCATCATCAGTTTTGGTTTCTTTGATAGGTGTCTTGGAACCTTAGTTATCCATGAGCTTCTCTTCAGTTTTGAAAGATTAAGTTGCTTCTGCATCTTTCTTCTCATTATCTTCATTAGCAATTTCTTGCTTGATAATCAACTCTTCTTCACTGAAGTTAACCTCACATGCCTTGACCATAGGTGAATCCACTTTTTTCAGGATTATTGGAACATTTTCATTTTCCGTTGCTTTCCCTTTGTCACTTATATTTTTCTTCTTGCTGTTCAAGGCATCAAAATAAAGACCAATAACAATATTTGTACATGGATTATTTTTCTCATGGTATTGTCCAACTAACTCAGATGCATTCTTGAAGGACTTCAATTTAACTTCATTCTTTTCCAGCTTCTCCCTTAGCACTACTTTAATTTCACTTGCACACTTGAGCTTGTTCTTCATATATGCATTTTCTTGTCGTACAACTTCAAGCTCTACCAACAACAATTCAGCTTCTTGTTTCTCATTTTCAAGCTTCTCATTTATCTTTTTTAATCTGCTAACTTCTTCATTAGCAGCAACCATACTTGTATGAATGTGAAATATTTATGTGTTCATCTTCTCTACAGTTTCCCTATATTGACTCACATTTAAATCAATGGTGGTGAGAGTTGGTACATGTGATTTTGATGAGGATGACTCTCCTTGATCCAAGGCCATTAGTGCATAATTTTCAACTTCCTCATCTTCATCATTATCAGAATCATCCCAACTCTTTCCCTCTATAATATAAGCTTTTCTTTGTTGTTTCTTCAGAAGAGCTTCATACTTTACTTCCAGTTCAAGATAAGCTTTGTCTTTCTTTGCTTTCTTGGGTTTCCTGCATTCTTTAGCAAAATGGCCTAGTTCATCAAAATTGAAGCACCTTATCTTTGATATGTCAACATATCTAGTTTTGTAACTCTTTTTGCTATCAGATGTGTACTTCCCTTTTCCTTTCCAACTGTTGTCTTTGTTGAATGATTGTCCTTTACCCTTGAAGAATCTTGGATTCTTCACTCTAATGTTAGAGAACTTTGTTGCCAGATAGGCCGTTGACTGATCAAGCTCATCAAGTTCATCCAGGGTGTAGAACTCATCTTCCTCCAATTCCAGAATGACCTGTTCCTGTGAATCATTGGTTCTTTGCTCACTTGTTGAGGCAACTGGAGTCCGGGATCTTGGTTCATCATTAGAGGTCTGGATTTCATTGACAATAAGATCACTTGAACCATCTACAACATGCTCTTGACCAGATCTGAATGATTTTCTTTGAATCATTTCTAATTCAGATGTTTTTAAGATTTCATAAAGAACTTCCAGTGTTATCCTGCTTAGATCTCTCCCTTCTCTGATTGTAGAAATTTTCTGTTCCAAATGGTCAGGAAGTGTAAGCTAAAATTTCAGATTACTTCTTCAGCTTCACAGTATTTGTCATGGAGCTGCAAGTCATTTATCAGCTTATTAAACCTTTCAAAGACATCAGTGATACTTTCTTTTGGCTTGGCCATGAAACTCTCATATTGTGAAATCAGTATCTTTCTTTGATTAGATCTAACTTCCTCAGTTCCATCATAGAGTATTTCAATCTTTTCCCAGATCTGTTTGGCAGTGTCACAGTTGACAATGTTGTTGTACATCACATTGTCAAGTGACTCTATCAATATTAACTGCAAGCCACTATCTAGGGAAAATTTTTCTTTTTCAGGCTCAGTGTACTCAGAAGGGTCTTTTGGAGCATAATGAGATGGAATGACCATATCACCATCTGTTTATTCCTCAACTCTAACCATAGGAGTGAAGGACCCATTTTTAAGAATCTGAATGTAGAGTGGATTGGCCATCCTGATAAACAGCAATATTTTCTTTTTCCAAAGAGTGTAGTTAGCTTTGTCAAAAGTAGGAATTTTGATGCTACTGATTTTCTGTGTATTCATTCTTCCAAGATCTTCAATCTGTTTACTTTCAGATTTTGCTCTGATACCACTTGTTAGGTAATGAATTACACACAGGGGGGGTGAATGTGTTTTAGTGTTTCTATGCTTTTCTTGAACTGTTTTATTTTTGAAAAAAGTAAATCAAATCTTTTAGTAAGATGTGTTATAACAGAAATTAAACATGCAGCTATGAATAACACAGATCTTTCAAAACTCACTTAATTTTATATTAAAATTAAGAATGTTTTGCTATAAAATTTCTAGGCTCTTTGTTGTTAAGGAGCTTAGATTCTTCCTTGAGAGAATACAAGATTTCTGATCTAAATTGTTACTTCTAACAAAGGACCAGTGTTAACTTTATATCATAGTTAACTACTGGTTTACACAGTGTACAATAAGAAATCCTAGTTACTTTAGTAAATTGTCACTTATCATTTCCATTTTAGGAAAAGTATATCTTCCATTTATGTCTTAGCATATCTTTGCATCTTTGCATACTGTGTTAATCTTGATCTTTCTTTGTCAGTAATCTTCACCCTTGATCTTGCACACTCTTCAAACTGCTTTTTGTAGACTTGTCAATCCAACTGATTAGATTGTTTGTTGATTGTTAATCTTGGATATTGAACTGGTCTGCAATTTACACTTTGAGATTTTACCTCAAGATCTCTCGTTAGGCATATAGAGATCTTGACATCTCGATAAGTATATTGACTTATCGATATCTTTAATACTCTATAGTTGATTTGACTTGTAGAGGTCTCTGAGTTCTCTATAAGAGAATTTGGCTTATCGAGATCTCTTATCTTCATATCTTCACTTTGACTTATCGATATCTCTGAGTTCTCTAGTGACTTATTGACTTGTCGATAACTCAGAGTTCTCTAGTCAAATTTGACTTGTCGATAACTCAGAGTTCTCTAGTGAACTTTTGACTTGTCGATATCTCTGAGTTCTCCAGTGAATTTTGACTTATCGATAACTCAGAGTTCTCTAATGAATGTTGACTTATTGATAACTCTGAGTTCTCTAGTGAAGAATTGACTTGTCGATATCTCAAATCTTCATGTCTTCAATTTGGCTTGTCAATATCTCTGAGTTCTCTAGTAGCTTTCTTGAGTTCTTTATAAGTCATTCTGGAGTTTTCGAATGAATTTTCTATAACATTAAATCTATGACTTGTAGAGATCTTAACTTAGAATATTTTTCCCAAAACAGATTTATTCAACCCCAAGATTCTTCATAATTCTTCTGAGACATGATCTTCTTGATCTTCTTCCAGATAGAATTCTTAGGCTTGATACTGTTTAAAGAAAAAGACTACAGTCTGCTCTTTTGACATTTTTATAGACTTTAAATGTTACAAGTACAAAATGCAAACTAAGATTACAATACAACTTACTTAGGGTTATCAATTTGACTTAGTCTTGTTATTGTACAGGCATGTCTTGCACAACATTACTGTATAGTGTGTTTATCTATTCAAAATATAGTATGGTAAAGGCTATTTATATTTACGGAATATTGGTACCCCGTTGGATTATACCATATATAAAAATAGAATACTTAATAGCTAAGTATTAATAAAACTGATCCAATTCAGTATCGGTTTTAGGATAAACATCAAAATTAGGCTTTTAAATAAAATGTTGGGGTTGCGAGCTTTTGTTTACTCGTAATATGAGAAAATATCTAGTTTACCGGAGCGATCAAAAAATATTAAAATAATCGTAGAATTGTACTGGAAATCGTACAGATAAATCCGTACTCCGGATCGAAAATTTTAAACACAATATATGCTCAGAATATCCAAATTAGGCTAGAAACTAGTTTTCTTGTAACTGTCAAGTAATGAAAACGTATAAACCGCTATGAGTGGACAGTTTTCGAATAATTAAAATAATTAATGATTAAATCGAAAAATAATATTTAAATCTATAAATCAGTTATAAAATCATATAATAACGTATAATTTACCAGAAAAATATCTAAATAATCTATACCTCATTTTGAGAATATAAATATCAAAATTTCGCAAATTATATCACATACGGACCATAAACACAGAAACCAATTAACACATAATTCACAAAATTCAATTAATATTCACATAATATTTATTTATCATAATAGAAAAATACATGATAAAACCAGGATATTACATCTTCACCCCTTAAAAGGATTCTATCTTTAGAATAACCTAAAAAAACAAATGAGGGTACTTTTTACCCACATCACTTTCTAACTCCCAAGTTGATTCTTCAACCTTTGGGTTTCTCCACAATACGCTTACAAGATTTATCACTTTATTTCCTAACACTTTCTCTCTTCTTTCTAAAATCTCTATTGGACTCTCAACATAAGACAAATATGACTGAAGTTCTATCAGCTCATATTTTATCACAGTCCTAGAATCTCGATGGTACTTCTTAAGCATTGACACATGAAAGACGTTATGAATGTGCTCCATATGCGGGGGTAACGCCAATTTGTAAGCTACCTTGCTAACAAGTTTCAAGATTTTAAATGGTACAACGTATCTAAGACTCAGCTTTCCCTTCTTTCCAAATCTGCACAGTCTTTTCCATGGAGACACCTTCAGTAATACTAGTTCTCCATATGCAAATTTCATGTCTTTCTTGGCTTGGTTCGCGTATTTCCTTTGACGATTCTGTTATGCAATTAACCTTTTCTGGATGACTTTGACAACTTCTTTCGTTTGTTGTACCAATTATGGTCCAAGTATCTTACGTTCTCCAACTTCATCCCAATATACTGGTGAATGACATTTGCGTCCATAAAGAGCTTCGTAAGGAGGCATTCCAATACTGGCCTGATAACTGTTGTTGTAAGAAAATTCAACTAAAGGTAGATGCTCATCCCAGCTTCCTTTGAAATCGATAGCACAAACACGTAACATATCTTCAATAGTCTGAATCATTCTTTCACTTTGGCAGTCTATCTGTGGGTGATAAGCTATACTCTTGTTCAACTTGGTTCCCAAACATTTCTCAAAACATCTCCAGAATCTTGAATTGAATCTTGGATTTCAGTCAGATATAATGGATACAAGGTCTCCGTGACGAACTACTATTCCCTTCAAATACATGTAAACTAACTTGTCCAATGAGAATCTTTCATTAATGGGAAGAAAATAAGCTGACTTGGTTGTCATTGTTTGCTTTTGTCCTTGGTAATCTGACTATAAAGTCTATCACAATATGCTCCCATTTCCATTCTGGAATTTCTAACTGTTGCAATAATCCACTTGGCCTTTGATGCTCTGCTTTAACTCTCTGACATGTATAACATCTACTAACTTATTCTGCAATCTTTTTTGGAATTTTGAAGATCTTCCCAAGTAGTGATGGACCCAGCTGGTAAAGAATGTAACCAGTCCTTAGCCTTGTCCCTCAGAGAGAATGGAAAATGCCTCAGCTTGATAGCCTCATCAGTAACACCATTATATTTGAAAGTACTACAGATCTCGACAAAATTCCTAATATACATGTTGGGATCTTCAATCGCAGCACCTCCGAAAGAAACAGAATTCTGTACCATCTGAATAGTGCCCGGCTTGATTTCAAAAGTATTGTCCTGAATAGCCGGATGAATGATGCTTGACTGAATTTCATCATTTTTAGGCCCAGAAAAGTCCACAAGAGCTGGGTCAGCTGTAACTATACGATCACCCATTATTTCAGGTTCTTTCTTTTCACTCTCTTTATCCGAATCTTCAAAATCTATCCTCTCCGGAAAGTCAAGAATGTATCTGTCTCCTCAACCTTATCTAGATTTCTCTTGCGGGTGCGAGAACGTGTTTGCATAAACGCTCGCTAGAATACCTGAAACACAACCAGAAGCAGTAAGTAACAAGTCTTAATCAATGAATCCTAATTTTTCTGTTTTTTTTCCTGCCAACATTTTTCTAATTTTTTTGGGTTTTTGGATAAAGTATAAATTCTAAGGGTTCCTCTGGTCTCATATCTTGGGTTGCCTCCCAAGAAGCGCTTCTTTTACGTCATTAGCTTGACGTAGAGTAATGCGATCAAGTTGACAATAAAACGGCACTAACCACTTCATGGTTTGCCGTATCCCCATAATAGTGCTTCAATCTCTAACCATTTACTTTGAATGCTTGGCCCAGATCATTCTCAAAAATCTCCACCGCTCCATGTGGAAACACAGTTTTGACGATAA
This sequence comes from Apium graveolens, assembly GCF_009905375.1. NCBI lineage: Eukaryota > Viridiplantae > Streptophyta > Magnoliopsida > Apiales > Apiaceae > Apium > Apium graveolens. The sequence continues at coordinate 76,096,233 of NC_133654.1, forward strand.
ATGGTCCAGACCACCTTGATTTCAACTTTCCAGGAAAAAGTCGGAGACGGGAGTTGAATAAAAGAACTTGTTGCCCCGGCACGAATGACTTAGGAGATAGCTTCCTATCATTCCACCTTTTTACCTTTTCCTTGTACATTTTGTAGTTTTCGTACGCTTGAAGTCGAAATTCATCAAGTTCATTTAACTGAAGCATTCGCTTCTTCCCAGCTGCATCTAGATCAAGGTTTAACTTCTTCAATGCCCAATAAGCCTTATGCTCAAGCTCCGCAGGTAAATGACATCCCTTACCATAGACAAGTTGAAACGGGGACGTCCCAAGTGGAGTCTTATATGCTGTTCTATAAGCCCAAACAGCTTCATCGAGCTTCAAAGACCAATCTTTCCTTGACGGACAAATGACTTTCTCTAGAATGCGCTTGATCTCTCTATTAGACACTACAGCTTGACCATTAGTTTGCGGATGATAGGCAGTAGCAATGCGATGATTCATATTGTAGCGTTGCATCATAGAAATGAACTTACGATTGCAGAAATGTGACCCTTCATCACTTATGATAACTCGTGGCGTTCCAAACCTTGTGAATATTTTCTTATGAAGGAAACTCAACACTACCTTTGCATCATTAGTCGGTAGAGCCTTGACTTCTACCCATTTCAAGACATAATCGACTGTCAGCAAGATGTACTGATTATTGCAGGACGAGATAAATGGTCCCATGAAATCGATTCCCCAAACATCGAAGACCTCAAATTCAAGCATCACATTTAAAGGCATCTCATCCTTTTTGTTAGGATTCCCAACTCTTTGGCAACGATCACACCTTAAAACAAACTGATGTGCATCCTTAAACAACGTAGGCCAGGAAAAACCTGCTTGAAGAATACGAGCTGCTGTCTTTTCACCACCATAATATCCACCATAAACTGTGGAATGACAGTCTCGTAATATCCCCTCCGTCTCACAGAATGGGATACATCTCCTGATGATCTGGTCAGCTCCTTGTCTAAACAAATATGGTTCATCCCACATGTACCACTTCACCTCATGCAGAAACTTCTTCTTTTGAGCCACATTCATATTAGGAGGCATTATATTACTAACAAGATAGTTCACAATGTCTGCGAACCATGGCTCTTCCTCTTGAATTGTGAACAACTGCTCATCCGGAAAAGATTCATTGATCAATGTCTTATCATGTGAAGTAGAATTGGGATTCTCCAATCTAGAGAGATGGTCAGCTACTTGATTTTTAGTACCTTTTCAATCCTTGATCTCTAACTCGAATTCTTGTAGCAAGAGAACCCAACGAATAAGTCTAGGCTTTGAATCCTTCTTTGAGACCAGATAGCGGATGGCAGCGTGATCAGTGAACACGGTCACCTTTGTCCCAAGTAGATAAGATCGAAATTTTTTGAAACCAAAAACTATAGCCAAGAGCTCCTTCTCAGTAGTGGTGTAGTTCAGTTGGGCTTCATTTAGCGTCTTACTAGCATAATGGACCACATGAAAGATATTATTCTTTCACTACCCAAGAACTGCTCCCACTGCATAATCACTTGCATCACACATCATCTCAAAAGGTTCTCTCCAATCAGGTGTCGTAATAACTGGTACGGTGATTAAACTCTTCTTGAGAGTCTCGAATGCTGCCAAACATTCATCGTCAAATGTGAAAGGCACATATTTCTTGAGCAAGTTGCACAACGGCTTAGATATCTTAGAGAAGTCCTTGATGAAACGCCGATAGAAACCCGCATGACCAAGAAAGCTACGGATTCCCTTCACAGAAATAGGTGGCGGAAGATTTTCAATGACGCCCACCTTGGCTTTATCCACCTCAAGACCCTTACTAGAGACCTCATGCCCAAGAATGATGCCTTGCTGCACCATAAAGTGACATTTTTCCCAATTGAGTACCATATTGGTTTCCACACACCTTTTGAGCACCAAACGGAGATTATTCAAGCATTCATCATACGAATGTCCAAAGACAGGGAAGTCGTCCATGAACACTTCGACATTATTTCCAATCATATCAGAGAATATAACCATCATGCATTTCTGAAAAGTGGCAGGTGCACCACATAAGCCAAAAGAAACTCTGCGAAAAGCAAACGTGCCGAATGGACAAGTGAAGGTAGTCTGCTCTTGATCTTCTGGTGTAATGCAAATCTGATTATAGCCCGAATAGCCGTCCAGAAGACTATAATACTCATGACCAGCCAACCTGTCAAACATTTGATCAATAAATGGAAGAGGGAAATGATCCTTCCTCATGGCTTTATTCAACTTTCTGTAGTCCATGCATACCCTCCATCCTGTGACTGTTCGAGCGGGGATGAGCTCGTTCTTCTCATTTGCTACCACAGTAATACCTCATTTCTTAGGTGCACATTGCACGGGGCTCACACAAGAACTGTCAAAAATAGGATATATAATTCCTGCATCCAGCCACTTTAGAATTTTTTTCTTCACCACTTATTCCATGATAGGATTAAGCCTTCGCTGTTAATCAACAGTTGGCTTGCTACCTTCCTCTAGCAGAATTGTATGCGTGCAGTACGAAAGGCTGATCCCTTTTATATCTGCTATAGTCCATCCAATGGCTGATTTGAATTCTCTCAGGATCCTCAAGAGCTTGTCCTCATCACTACCTGAAAGGTCACATGCAATAATAACATGCAAAGTATATGCATCACCTAAAAAAGCATACCTCAAATGTTCAGGAAATGGTTTAAGCTCCAAAGTAGGTGCTTCCTCAATAGATGGTATGAGCTTTCCCTCAGCATTCTTGAGATCAGTATTTTCCAGAGATTAAAATGGCATGTCTAGCTTTTATTTCCAAGGAGAAGCATTTAGATATTGTAACTGCTCATTGCCTTCCTCATCATCGCTGTCAAATTCCCCCAATAAGGCTTTTTCTAAGGCATCAGGCCTTAGTAGATGATCAAGTTCTGAAGTAACTACAGAATCAATCAAATCCACCTTGAAGCACTCCTCATCTTCCGTAGGGAATTTCATCGCATTGAACACATTGAATGTCACATCTTGATCTTGCTCCCTCATGGTGAGTTCACCTTTTTGCACATCTATCAAGGTGCGGCCTGTAGCCAAGAAAGGTCTTCCCAAGATTATGGAAATCTTCTTATCTTCCTCGAAATCCAGAATGACAAAATCTGCAGGAAAGATGAGCTTGTCCACCTTTACTAGCACGTCCTCCACGATGCATCGTGGGTATGTAATCGAATGATCAGCCAATTGTAGAGACATGTAGGTGGGCTTTGGATCAGGCAAATTCAGCTTTTTGAAGATAGACAACGGCATCATATTTATGCTTGCTCCCAAATCGCAAAGGCACTTGTCGAATGACAATTTGCCAATGGTGCAAGGAATGGTGAAGCTACCTGGATCCTTTAGCTTTGGAGGTAACTTTTGTTGTAGCATGACACTGGACTCTTCCGTCAGAGCAACGATATCAAGATCATCCAGTTTCACCTTCCTTGAAAGAATACATATCATGAATTTCGCATAACTAGGCATTTGCTCCAGAGCCTCTGCGAAAGGTATGTTGATGTGAAGTTTCTTGAACACCTCCAGAAACTTACCAAATTGCTTGTCCATCTTTTGTTTTTGCAATCGCTTAGGAAAAGGTGGTGGAGGATAGAGCTATTTCTCCCCTGTATTACCCTTAAGCAGAGTGTGTTCAACAGTAGTCTTCCTTGGTTCCCCTTCTTTCTCCTTTTGCTTTTCTTCTCCATCTACCTTCAACATCTCCATCTTTTGCTTTTTCAGCATCAGCAACTTTTCCAGACCTTAAGGTGACAACTTTGACTTGCTCCTTGGCTTTCTTCCTACCTGGCACTTCAGTATCGCTGGGAAGTGTGCCAGGTTGACGATTGAGCAAGGCATTGGCTATTTGTCCAATTTGATTTTCCAAGGTCTTGGTAGAAATAGCCTGACTTTTGCACAACAACTCTAACTCCTCAAAATCAGCACTAGAAGGTTGAACAACACCTCCTTGTTGAGGATATAATTGCCTTTGAGCATATTGCTGAGGTTGCTAGAATCCAGGTGGATTAAACTGTTTACTTGTATCTTGCTGATATGATTGTTGAACAACATTATGATTATTGCTCCAGCTGAAATTGGGATGATTTCTGTTATCATGATGATAAGTAGCGGGCACCGGCTGCTGCGATCTCTGAAAATTGTTCACATACTGAATAGATTCATTAACAAGAGTACACTGATCCATATCATGAGAGCCTGCACAAAGCTCACGGACACTAGCTATTTCATTTACTCCATAGTTGGCTAAAGAATCGACCTTCATAGACGGCGCCTGAAGCTGCGCTGCAATAGCTGTAGCTGCATCAGCTTCCAGAATACTTGCTACCTTCCCAGGCATCATCCTTTGAGTTGGGTTTTGATACTCGTTTGAAGCCATAATTTCAATGAGATTATAGGCCTCAGTATAGCTTTTGGCCCATAAAGCGCCTCCAGAAGCAGCATCGAGCATGGGCCTAGATTGGGCCCCCAAACCATTGTAGAAACCAGTGATCACCATCCAGACAAGCATACCATGATGTGGACACTTTCTCAACATCTCCTTGTAGCGCTCCCAAGCTTCGCACATAGATTCTCCTTGTTGCTGCGCAAACTGAGTAAGAGCACTCCTCATACCTGCAGTCTTGGCCATTGGATAGAACTTCAACAGAAACTTTTGTGCAAGATCTTCCCAAGTAGTGATGGACCCAGCTGGTAAAGAATGTAACCAGTCCTTAGCCTTGTCCCTTAGAGAGAATGGGAAAAGCCTCAGCTTGATAGCCTCATCAGTAATACCATTATATTTTAAAGTACTACAGATCTCGATAAAATTCCTGATATGCATGTTGGGATCTTCAGTCGCAGCACCTCCGAAAGAAACAGAATTCTGCACCATCTGAATAGTGCCCGGATTGATTTCAAAAGTATTGGCCTGAATAACTGGATGAATGATGCTTGACTGAATATCATCAATTTTAGGTCGAGAAAAGTCCATAAGAGCTGGGTCAGCTGGAACTATACGATCACCCATTGTTTCAGGTTCTTTCTTTTCACTCTCTTTATCCGAATCTTCAAAATATATCTTCCCCAGAAAGTCAAGAGCTGTATCTGTCTCTTCAGCCGTATCTAGATTTCTCTTACGGGTGCGAGGACGTGTTTGCATAAACGCTCGCTAGAGTACCTGAAACACAATCGGAAGCAGTAAGTAACAAGTCTTAATCAATGAATCCTAATGACCACTTGTTGTGTATATGTTGTGTACTTGATGATTTCATGAACGAAACTCCTTGGTAGATTTTACTTAGTGAAAATGTAGCACTCGACGGATAAGGATTATACTCCCGACGGATAACTCATTTTAGTCCCGACGGATGATGACTAATTATCTATCGAGTGAGTAGCTTATGTAACAATAAGTCTGTAGCACATTTCTGTATACACATTATTTAGAATCTGTAGTAGTACTTAAGTCATGTTGACTTTAACTAGATATGCAGAATAGGTTGATTAATTATACATAGATGATGTCTTGTAATTCTGCATAAATGAAATGAAGTCAAGTGCCTGATTGCTACCCGAAGGATAAACAACAATAAATTCGACGGATGATCAACAACCCGACGGATGATCAATAACTCGACGGATGATCATAAACCCGACAAATAGAGAATTCAAATATCTGTTGACAGTGACAACACAGTCACATGCGTCGAGTGTATACAAATGGAATGTGATAGCCTATTCAATAGGGTTTTCAAGAACAAAGAAGCATTGCCATTTCCATGCTATTATGAAGATATTCAAAGATGCTGGAATAAAGTAATGAAGTAGCATTGTATTAGACTTCATAGTTTTTGTTTTATTATCCTGTCTTATTACTTTGTAATCTTGGTGATATATATAAACCAAGAAGCAGGAATAGAATAAAAATTAAGAAACTAAGCAACTAAGAGAGAAACAATTGTAAGTTGTACTCTTAGCATTTCTCTCATTCTTAGTTGTTATCATTTTGTAAGCAGCTGTGAGATTTTTGCACACAGAGTTCTCTCGATATATATTATATATCTCTGGTGGAATCATTAAAATCCACCACAAAGTTTTTAAAGACTCTTGTTTTTAATTACTTGTGTTTTGATTCATTTCAAGTAACTATTCTGCATTCTGCTAATCAATTCACACTTATATATATATATTTGAGTTAGAACATTTTTATTCAAGAAAAAGTTTTAAGAATTCCATTCAACCCCCCTTCTGTAATTCTTGTTACATCGTTAAGGGACTAACAATTGGTATCAGAGCAAGCTCTTGAAGAACAAAGAGTTTAAAGATCAAAACAATACAGCAAGATGAACAAGAAGGATGTTGGAGTCAAGATTCCTTTTCTGGATAAAGATAATTACCATAATTGGAAGGTAAAGATGCATCTTTATTTGCTTTCTCAAGATGAGGCCTATGTGGACTGCATAGAAAGAGGCCGTCATGTTCCAATGAGAGCTGCAACTGGAAATGAGACATTTGTCCCCAAGCCAAGGCATGAATGGTATGATCCTGACATTGAACAAGTCATGAAGGATTAAAAGGCCATGAATATCATGTTTAATGGAGTTGATGGTGATATGTTTGACAACATTATCAACTGCAAAACTGTCAAGGATGTTTCGGATACAATACAGATCATCTGTGATGGCACTGAGCAAGTTAGAGAAACCAAGATGCAGCTATTGATTCAGCAATATGAGCATTTTCATAATGAAGAAATTGAGTCTCTCACTGACATTTTTAGTGGGTTTCAAAAACTGCTAAATGTTTTAAAACTACATGGAAGGGTCTATCAGACAAAAGACTCCAATATGAAATTCCTTAGATCTCTTCCAAAGGAATGGAAACCAATGACAGTCTCATTGAGAAACTCACAAGTTTACAAGGAGTTTACTTTGGAGAGACCGTATGGCATCCTGAAAACTTATGAGCTTGAAATAGAGCAAGATGAGAGGATGGAGAGAGGAAAGAAGAAAGGAGGGTCCATTGCACTAGTTGCTGAGTTAGAGAAAGAGAAGGAGATGAAGATGGAAGCTGTTGAGTCAACTTCAAGGGTCTGTGAAAGCAAAGGCAAGGGGCTTGCAATAGAAAGTGAAGATTCCTTGAGCCAGGATGACATGGAAGACATTGATGAACATTTAGCATTTCTTTCCATAAGATTTGCCAAACTCAAGTTCAAAAAGAACTTTGGATCAGCCAAGCCAAATAGAAACATGGTGGATAATTCAAAATTCAAATCTTTCAAATGTGGCTTGGCAAGGCACTTTGCCAGTGAGTGTAGAAAGTCAGATTCCAGTAAGAAAAAGTTTGAGCCTGTGGATTATAAGCAAAAATACTTTGAGCTGCTCAAACAAAAGGAAAGGGCTTTTATTACACAAGAAAATGACTGGGCAACAGATGGTCTGGATGAAGATGAAGATGTCAGCTATGTCAATCTAGCCCTAATGACCAAGTCTGATGAAACAGAAACAAGTTCTCAAGTAATCAGGTAATTACTACAAACCTTGCACATTTATCTAAAGCTGAGTGTAATGATGCTATAAATGACATGTCTACAGAGTTATATCATTTGCGTGTTACACTTTAGTCTCTTACTAAAGAAAATACTAAAATCAAAGAAAACAATTTGTTTTTGAGTGAGAGAAATAATGTGCTAGAATCTCAGTTCATTGATTTTGAAAAACTAAGAATTGAATGTAAGATTTCCAAGGAGGAATTAACTGAGTCCTTGAAGAAAGAAGAAATTTTGAAGAAGTAGTTCGAGCGTGAACAGGAGGTGATTAAGGCATGGAAAACATCTAGAGATGTCCATGCTCAAATCACCAAAGTTCAAGGAATCGAGTCCTTCTGTGATGCAGCTTGGAAAAAGAACAAGGAGAAACTAGAACCAAATTTAGTGGATTGAGTGCTAACAGATGTAGACTCGACGGATGATGAGGATCATCCGTCGGATAACAAAAAGGGTTATCCGTCAACTGATGAAAATCCTCATCCGTCGGCTGTAAGCAAGCCTATCAGTAAAGCCAAACTTGTTAAGTTAAATGAAAAGTATGGATTTGTTTCCAAGAACTTTGTTTCAGGAGAATCGAGTCATGTTAAGAAAGGGAAAAAGGCTAATGTTGGTCACATGACTGTCAAACAGTTAAGTGACAGACTTGAAAAGATTGAGGTGAAAAAAGAGGCTAAAAAGAAAAATAACAGAAATGGTAAAGTAGGGATTAACAAACACAATAACTACACTCCTGATAAATATGCTCCTAGAAAAATCTGTGTCAAGTGTGGTAGTGTAAATCATTTGTCTGTTAATTGCAAATCTGCCATACCTACTTCCATGTCTGTGCCACCTCACTTTCCTAACATGAATGCCATGCCTCCCATGCCTATGAATGCTATATCTACACAGAATATGAATGCACAATTTGCTAATATGCCATTTACACCTACTCCTTATTATGCTGCATTTAGTATGCCACAAATGCCATTTAGCATGCCTTACTGGAATAACATGTTCACTATTATTATGCCATTCCCTGTTGATTATAATATGCATGATAATTCTGTTGCTATGAATGGTTTCAAAGGCCCAACTCAAATGACCAAGGATGAATCTGATATCCCCAAGTCAAATGAGATAAAGCCTAAGAAATAGAAAAAGAAAGCTAACAAGGCAGGACCCAAGGAAACTTGGGTACCAAAATCAACTTGATTTGATTTTGATGTGTGCAGGGAAAAATAAAGAATATTTGGTACATGGATAGTGGTTGTTCAAGACACATGACTGGTGATTCTACCCTGCTCACAGAGTTCAAGGAGAGAGCTGGCCCAAGTATTACTTTTGGAGATGACAGCAAGGGTTATACTGTGGGATATGGCTTGATTTCAAAGGACAATGTCATCATTGAGGAAGTTGCCTTAGTGGATGGTCTCAAACACAACTTGTTGAGTATCAGCCAAATTTATGATAAAGGCAACTCAGTAACTTTCAACTCAGAAGCCTGTGTTGTGACTAACAAAAGAAGCAACAAAGTGGTTCTCACTGGTGTGAGAAAAGGAAATGTGTATCTAGCTGATTTCAACTCATCTAATACAGAATCTGTTACTTGTCTTCTCAGTAAAGCAAGTCAGGATGAAAGTTGGCTATGGCACAAGAAGCTATCCCATTTAAACTTCAAGACCATGAATGAGCTAGTAAAGAAAGAACTGGTTAGAGGCATTCCTCTAGTGGAGTTTTCTAAGGATGGACTGTGTGATGCCTGTCAAAAAAGGAAGCGGATTAAAGCATCATTCAGGAAGAAACTTGATTCAACAATTGAAGAACCTTTGCAACTGCTACACATGGATTTGTTTGGACCAGTCAATGTGTTGTCCATCTCAAGTAAAAGATTTTTCCTAGTAATTGTAGATGATTTCTCAAAGTTCTCTTGGACATATTTCCTAAAGTCTAAAGATGATGCTAGTGAAATCATCATCAATCACATATGGCAAGTCAATAATCATCTGGATTTCAAGGTTAGAAGAATCAGGAGTGACAATGGAACTGAGTTCAAGAATTCTGTCATGAGAGCATTTTGTGAGGAAAATGGGATTATGCATGAGTTTTCAGCAGCAAGAACTCCACAACAGAATGGAGTAGTGGAAAGGAAGAACAGATCAAAATGTATTTAGTTTGACTAATGAATATTCCATCACTAACTTGCTTAACTTGCAAACCAAGAAAGTAAGTTAGTTCTCCCATTTTACTCATTTCATACTTACTTTGCATCAATTTGACAAACTTTTTGCAAAGTTTCTCATCTGTAGAGCCAAAAATAATGTCATCTACATAAATATGAACAAGTATACTAGAGCCATTAACATATCTGAAGAATAAAGTTTTATCTACAATACCTCTTGTGAAGTAATTTTCCAAAAGGAACTTTGATAAAGTGTCATACCGGGCTCTAGGTACTTGCTTTAGTCCATAAAGTGCTTTCAAAAGATAGTAGACATGATCTGGAAAATTTGGATCTTCAAAACCAGGGGGATGACTGACATAGACTTCCTCCTCCAAATCTCCATTCAGAAAGGCACTTTTGACATCCATTTGATAGACCTTGAAATTGGCATGGGCTGCATAGGCTAAGAAGATTCTAATGGCTTCAATTCTTGCAACAGGAGCAAATGTTTCATTAAAATATATTCCTTCTTGTTGACAATAACCCTTAGTAACCAATCTAGCTTTGTTCCTGACTACTATGCCATTTTCATCCATCTTGTTTCTGAATACCCATTTGGTGTCTATTGGATTCTTTCCTTTAGGCTTGGGCACCAGCTTCCATACATTATTCCTTTTAAATTGGTTTAGCTCCTCCTGCATAGCTAAAATCCAATCAGGATCCAACAAAGCTTCTTCTACCTTCTTTGGTTCTTCCTTGGAAAGAAAGCTGTTGTATAGACATTCTTCTTGAGTTGCTCTCCTGGTTTGAACTCTAGAAGAAACATCACCAATTATTAGCTCAAAGGGGTGATCTTTTGTCCATTTTCTTTGTTGAGGTAGATTAGCTCTAGATGAAGAGGCCTCATTGTTGTCTTGATGAGTGATTGAGTTTTGATTGTTAGAAACTCCCCCTGAGTTTGTGGATCTTTGATTTGAGAAAGGGGAACTATCTTGACTTCCTGTTCCTCTTGATAACCCGACGGATGGTGAATTTTGAGTACCGACGGATGAAACTGGTTGTCTCCCGACGATAAGGCAGATTGCCTCCCGACGGATAAAGCATTTTGCAATTCGACAGATATTGAATTATGTGCTTCATTTGTAATAGATTTTTCTGCATTATCCTTTGATACTGTTTCTTGATCACTTTCATCATCACTGTCATCACTAACCATCTCCACATTGTCGAATTTGAGGCTCTCATGGTAATCTCCATCTTGAAGTCCTTCAATCTTTTTATCATCAAACACAACATGTATTGATTCCACAATAATGTTGGTTCTTAGATTGTAGACTCTATATGCTTTACCAATAACATATCCAACAGAAATTCCTTCATCTGCTTTAACATCAAACTTCCCATTTTGATCAGTTTGATTTCTCAGAATATAACATTTGCAGCCAAAGACATAAAGAAAATTTAGAGTTGGCTTCTTGTTCTTGAAAAATTGATAGGGAGTCATACATCTTGCTTGATTAACCAGGGAAATATTCTGAGTGTAGCATGCAGTATTTACAGCTTTAGCCCAGAAATATGTTGGCAGTTTAGATTCTTCAAGCATTGTCCTTGCAGCTTCAATAAGTTTAAAGAAGTTTGATCTAATATATTGCACATCTGCAAAAACTCCCATGGCTACTGCAACTAAGCTTGAATTAAACACTACTGAAAAGTCTCTGGATATTTCAAGTTATAGGGGCATGGTTGGCTCACTTCAATACTTAACAGCTAGTAGGCCAGATATAATGTTTGTTACATGTTTATGTGCTAGATTTCAGGCTGATCCTAGAGAATCTCACTTAATAGCTATTAAGAGAATTTTCAGATATCTCAAGGGAACACCAAAACTTGGCATTTGGTACCCTAGAGATTCTAGTTTTGATCTAACTGGTTATTCAGATGCAGATTATGCAGGTTGTAGAATTGATAGAAAAATTACAACAGGAACCTGTCAATTTCTAGGAAACAAGCTTGTGTCCTGGTTCATTAAAAAGCAAAATGCAGTTTCTACTTCTACAGCTGAAGCTAAATATATTGCTGCGGCAGTTGCTGTGCACATATTTTATGGATGAAAAATCAATTGCTAGACTATGGTTTGCAAGTTGAGAGGATTCCTATTTTCTGTGATAACACAAGTGCAATTGCCATCACTGAAAATCCAGTACAACATTCAAGGACAAAGCACATAGATATCAAGTACCACTTCATAAGGGAACATGTAATGAATGGTACTGTGGAACTACATTTTGTTCCAAGTGAGAAGCTGCTTGCAGATATCTTTACCAAGCCACTGGATGAATCCACCTTTTCAAGGTAGGTAAGTGAGTTAGATATGCTTAATTATTCTTAAATCTATATGAGATAATTTGCAAGTTGAAATGCAGCCATAAATTTAATTGACTTTTAAGTCTTAGATGAAATTTTGGCTAAGTCAAAATTTACATCTCGACGGATGATCCTTATCCATCGAGTTTGATCATCTGTCGGTATACTATTTGCTAAAAAAATTAATAATTTTTTCAAATATTTTATGACTCGACGGATAACAGTTTATCCTCATCCATCGAATTGTCTTAATCTCAGCCGTAATTCCATGAACATTATCCATCGAGTATACTTATAGTTTGTAAGCATAACACGTACAGTTTATTTTTAAAACGGCTATTTTAGGAAATTTTCATTAGTTACTTTATTTTACTTTATTATTTTTAGCAGTTATTTTTGAGATAGTATAAAAGCTTATTTCATTTCAATTGCTTTTCTTTTATCATTCTCAAATCAACTGCTCCAATTTCTTTCTCTTTCAAAGCACTTACCCTTTCTCTTCAAGCTCTCATTTTCTAATAATGGCGCCCGTTGTCAAGATTATGTCTCAAACTGGGTCTATTTATGAGAAGAACAATTTCACTGCATTAGTAAACAGGGGTATTCAACAATCTGGTGACTATCACAAGATGATGCACTTTGTGAAGAATTGCATGCTTAGCTATGCCATGCTAGAATCTCCCACAATCTTTTGTGAAGTTGTTGAAGAGATGTGGACCACTGCTACATACAACTCAACAGATAAGACCATCACTCTAACCATTAAAGGTAAAGAATTCTGTATCAATAGTGATGTTATAAAAGCATGTTTTAAGATTCCTGATAACACTGTGACCTCATCACACACTGACACTGATATAATCAATATGCTTAATTCCATGAACTATGCTCTTTCTACTTCTAAGTTAAGTGACATTAGGAGACTGCTCCTTAGGAAAGAATGGAGTTTTATGTGTGATGTAGTGACAAAGGTCTTTTCAGATAAAGTCAGTAATTTTGATTCAGTCAATATCTTCATGCTTAACATGCTCTACATGCTAGTTGCAGATAAATTCTATAATTTCAGTGACCTTGTTTTGTTTGTGTTAGGTTTTAAACTAGGAGAGTTAAATAAGAGAGGTAAGAGTGTGTATTATGCTAGATTCTTTATGATGTTAGCTAACCATCTCTCTGAGGGTATTGTGCTTGAGAACCCTAACAACAAATTAGATTGTTGGGTTCAAGAGAGAAGGCTCATTGTAAATTTGAACATGGCCAATCATCACAAGGAGGTGCCACTGTTCTATTTCCCTATAATGGAAGCACATCAGGTAAGTGAGGTAAGTTCATCTATTCCTACCACTATTCCAACCTCACTAATTTCTTTGAGTACTGGTGTGGCTATGGCAACTGTGTCAATGACCCAATAGTTGCCTACCCAAGCTACCAAACCTGCAAATATTTCAAAATCCAAATCAAAGAAATCCCCCTCTGGTATCTCTCAAAAGATGCCAGTTGCAAAATCAACAAAAACTAAAGAGGGGAGTGTGCAGGTGGGTAAGACAGGTGAGGGAAGGGTTGAACATAAAAGAAACCCTAAGGATAAGGATGGAAAGTTGAGTGGTTCCCAGCCTAGCCACACTGTAGTTTCTCAACAAACTGCAGTGCTTAAAAATGATAAAAGCTCATTTCTAGATGCATCCTCCCAAAAGGATGTAGTTATTAAACAAAGCTCTCAACCAAGAGCACAGGCCAAGAGGGTTAGGGACACAAGCTCACCCCAAACTTATTTCAGAAAGAAGAAATCTAAAACCCTTGGGGATGCACTGGGTACACACACTGTGCAAACTGGTGCCAAAGACACAGTCACTGCACCTTCACAAATTCAGTTTGATGTGGCTCCAATAAATGTGGAGTCACAGCCAAAATCTCTAGTAATAGAAGCACCTCAAACACCAAACTCACCCACAAACTCACTGGATGTGGATATGATAAACACATCAATTACTGATTTCCCTTCTTTAACTTTGTTGGGGAAGCCAAAATCTAATGCAAGTGAGCATCATCTTTTAGATGATTTGTTGGCTCACTTTCCCATTCTTTCAGGAACTGTTGAATCATCTGTGTCCAAAATATCTTCAATCGGCACAGAGTCCACAATAGTTTCCATTCCTAGTTCATTCATTTCTACTCTCTCGATGGATATTGATCATCCGTCGAGTAGTGATTGTATCCCGACGGATAAGTTTAACAGCAATTATCCGTCGGATAGCAAAACCACTCACCCGATGGATATCACTCATCCGTCGAGTATCTCCGCACAGCTTCAAACTTCATTTATTTCAAGTGCAGAAGAATTAGTGGTTGTACAGTCACTATTAGGATTGAGAGAGAAGAGTGTTTTGAGTGAGATTCTGGGTTGCTCCCAGGAAAAAGGAGAGGAAATGAGTGAAATTATGCAATCCACTTCTTCAGGATTGGCAAAAGAAAGTGAGAGGAGTCCCACCTTAGAAGGTGAAGGTGAGGGTATGAGGGTGGGGAGCCAGGGTGAGACCCTGATGCAACAAAAGAGAGAAAATGAGAGAAATGCAGGTACTGGAGTTATAAGGATGGATGTCATTGCTAGTGAGTTAATGAATGTCCAGGATGAAGATAGGGAGGGACTATCTCAGCAACTTAAAGCTGTTATAGATTCCACCTCCCTTGATGCTGAGGCATTTACTCACCATGTTCCAGCTTATCAATTTCTAGTTGAACAGGGCAATGACAATGCAGAAATGATGCTCAATCTGATGCATACCACACAGTCTATGATAAGAGCTAAGGATGCCATCACAGCTTTGCCTTCTACAGCTGGTGATGTGGATTATGAGACTGGTGGCTCAGCTGATTTCCTTGGTGATGAAAGTAGAGATAGTGAAGATGAAGCAATGGACATAGGGGGAGAAGTAGGTTCCAGTTCAAGATCAGGTATGCCATCATGGGCATTTTAAAATCACCGTGATGAGCACTACTTCAAGACAACCCTGATCCAACTAATCAATCAGACTAATACTGCTCTTCAAACCACTATAAATGCCAGCACCAAGAAGCTCCTTCAGGAACATCTAGCATCTCTGCAACTTCAACAAATTCAAGGCTTCCAACATGCTAGGGATGTAAACACCATCAAGGGTGATATTGAGGAGATGAAGAAGGCCATGTCAGATAAGATGGATTCTAAGCTTCCAGAAGTTACAATGTTTGACATCAAGAGGCAATTAAGGGAAAAGTTCTGATCTTGCAACCAAGATAGATGCCTTGGATACAAGAATGTCAGCCATGGAAGCATCTTTAACATCCATTCATCTTCATCAAGCCCAACAGATAGTTTTACTTCAAAAACTGGTGGCTGCTCAAACCCCCTCCTCTACTCAACTTGATGATAATAAAAAGGCGGAGAAAGGACCAAGTGAGGGGGAGAAGCTTTAAATTCAAATCAGTAAAGTAATTGTGCCCTCAATTACTATTTCAAAACCACCAGTTACAGATAGTATAGATCTGATATATGCAGCAGCAGCCAACTTTAGAGCAGCTGAAAAGAAGAAGTTGAGTCCACTCAATTGGGAGAAGATTGATGAGGAGATACAGAAGAAGTTTGAACTAGTCAAGGAGCCAGTAAAGTCAGCCTTCCATCACTCTCAAGTCAGGCAAATTTCTGTGAATGAGATGAGCATGAACTATCTGGAAAGGGGACAGTCATCCTTCATCAAATCTCCAAAGGCTAAAATAATTATGAAACTAAGGGTGAACTATCCAAAATCATCATTGAAGAACCCTTTGGACACTGTGTATGAAACACCTAAGCCTGATGAAAAGAAGCTTCTGTCAAGGTCAATTTCTTTCTACAAAGATCTAGCTGATTCAGCTTTGAAAAAAAGAATTGCTAAAGTTTTCAGGATTGGGAAAGAAATTTGTGTAGTGGCTGGACACCCTCAATTTGTTGAAGCAAAGAGAGAAGAAAAGGCCAGATTGAAGCAGGAAAAGAAGCAAGCTGCTCTGGATGCTAAAAAGGCTAAACAAAAGAAAGAGAAAATTGCTATCTTGGCCAAGCTACATGCTGTAAATTCATCACAACAGATTTCTACTCAGCCATCTAAAATCATTGAATCTCAAGATCCAAAGAAGCAAGTTGAACAACAGAAGAAGTCTCCAAGAATCAAGGAATTGGCTAAAAGAACCAAAAGGAAACTGGACATTGTTGATAAGGAATTGGAGAATCAGTTTCCCAAGGAATCCACTCCAACTACAACTCAAACATCAAAACCCTCTGTGGTATTTGAAGATATCAAGGTGGTGGATCCTTATAGGAACATTCATGGTGAACCTATTGTGCCTAAGGATGTGCCAATAGAATGGGAGAACATACCAATTCCTGACTTCAATCCGCCAATCCTTAACAAGCCAAA
The DNA here is from genome assembly GCF_009905375.1 of Apium graveolens. Lineage (NCBI taxonomy): Eukaryota > Viridiplantae > Streptophyta > Magnoliopsida > Apiales > Apiaceae > Apium > Apium graveolens. The sequence continues at coordinate 76,112,768 of NC_133654.1, forward strand.
GAGAACAAAGTCAAGAGCTGTCAAGAAAGTGAAGTTGTCACCTCTCAAATCCAAATCTCTAGTCAAAGCTCAATCTAAAGTCAATAAAGGAGATTATATGTACTTGTGTGATATCAAGGAGTTTTCTGATCTAAACCTTTATCTGGATGAACTAGATAAAGTGAGAGGAATTGATGCATACAGAAACCTACCTGAAAGGTTAGTGTTCAAGTACAAGGGAGGAAAGGAGATTCAGTGGCCACTTCACATGATCCTTCAAGAAAGCCAAGTTGTACTGATTAGGGTTTATTCATCTTTCAAGAAGAACTTTGGGTTCAATGTTACTGCAAAAAGATTGGTACTGAAGAAGATTGAAGAACTAAGGAGTGTTAGGGCTAAAGATGCACTCCCAAAGACTCTAATCATCCCTTACACAGGGAGAAGAGTGCATCTAAGGCCCTACTGGCTGATGGAGTTCATGGATGACAAAGGTGTGAGAAGATGTTTCAGATTAGAAGACCAATTGAGCATCTCTAGCAATGAGACTCTCTTGGAAATGCAAGAAAAGCTAAATCTCTCAGAATCTGATGAACTAGAATTCCACAGGCAGCTCCAAAATCAGATTGAAGAAAACAACAGAAAGCTTGGAAAGAGATCCAGACCTTCAAGGAACTAGATAAATCTGCTCAAGCTAGAGGAGCATCTTGAAAGTGACTGTGAGCAAAACTTTGTACATTTTGTTAATTGAAGCACTTTTCAGTATTATCTACTTTCTTTTAAAGTTGTATTTTTAGGGTGTTTTATTATCATCAAGTATCTCTTAATTTATGGCTACAATTCCAGTAGACATAAATTGGGGGAGATTGTTGTGTATATGTTGTGTACTTGATGATTTCATGAACAATACACCTTGGTAGATTTTACTTAGAGAAAATGTAGCACTCGACGGATAAGGATTATAGTCCCGACGGATAACTCATTTTAGTCCCGACGGATGATGACTAATTATTTATCGAGTGAGTAGCTTATGTAACAATAAGTCTATAGCACATTTCTGAATACACATTGTTTAGAATCTGTAGTAGTACTTAAGTCATGTTGACTTTAACTAGATATGCAGAATATGTTGATTAATTGTACATAGATGATGTCTTATAATTCTGCATAAATGAAATGAAGTCAAGTGCCTGATTGCTACCCGACGGATAAACAACAATGAATTTGATGGATGATCAACAACCCGACGGATGATCAATAACTTGACGGATGATCATAAACCCGACGGATAAAGAATTCAAATATCTGTTGACAGTGACAACACAGTCACATGCGTCGAGTGTATGCAAATGGAATGTGGTAGCCTATTCAACTGGGTTTTCGAGAACAAAGAAGCATTGCCATTTCCATGCTATTATGAAGATATTCAAAGATGTTGGAATAGAGTAATGAAGTAGCATTGTATTAGACTTGATAATTTTTGTTTTATTATCCTGTCTTATTACTTTGTAATCTTGGTGATATATATAAACGAAGAAGCAGCAATAGAATAAAAACTAAGAAACTAAGCAACCAAGAGAGAAACAATTGTAAGCTGTATTCTTAGCATTTCTCTCATTCTTAGTTGTTATCATTTTGTAAGCAGCTGTGAGCTTTTTGCACACAGAGTTCTCTCGATATATATTATATATCTCTGGTGGAATCATTAAAAGTTTTTAAAGACTCTTGTTTTTAATTACATGTGTTTGGATTCATTTCAAGTAACTATTCCGCATTCTGCTAATCAATTCACACTTATATATATTTGAGTTAGAACATTTTTATTCAAGAAAAAGTTTCAAGAATTCCATTCAACCCATTTTTTAATTCCTGTTACATTGTTATGGGACTAACACCACTGATGGCAAGTACATAAACTAAACAAATTAACATCGAGTCCCCGGCAGCGGTGCCAAAAACTTGTTAGGCACAAAGCATGTGCTAAATAAATCATGCAAGTATACGCATTCACAAGTAATATAGAATGATTTCTAGTTCGTTCCCACAGAGACTCTGATTAATTCTATTTAATTAACACCTACTCTCCAATGTATGATTACTCTTCAATGTCAAGACAATAACAATTAAGGTTGCTTAACTAATATTAACTACGAGAATTAAATACTTGAATTAACAATATTAAACACACATGAGATCATAACTTCATTACTACTTCATTCAATAGTTATTGTTATTACCCTTAACATGTAATGGTGATGATATTAGTCGAACAACACGAAACTGATAAACGCCAACTTTCGTTGTACGAATACCATTCTACCAAGCATCCAAAATTAAGATAAAAGTTGAATAGGCATCATATGTTGAGACCCTATATGTCTACAGAATTTGATAACATAACGATTTAAGAGCAAGTTATTCATTATGATTGCACAGGGCAAGTAAAACGGTTGGAGTTACCCACTAATCATGCATACAATACATGAACCTATGCTAGCATGGCAAGTTCTAAATCTCAAGATTCACTGTCGCTTCACAAGAGATTAACATGCTATCTTATATGTTCGCGACGCACATAAGATGAATAAGCACAACCTATGCTAGATATCATACAATTACCACATACCAAGGTATTAAACAATTAACTAAAGAAATCCATAGTAAATTCGCTATGATCCCATAATCACGATTAGCCCATAATAGAACTCATCATCATCATGGGTTCATATGAAAACATGATATAACACAATGATATAAACTAATAAAAATACTTAATAAATAATGAAGTACGTCACAAGAGTATTAATGTTCAAAGCATAAAGAAACTAGCATCCACTGTTACATCGAATTAAAAGAATCACAAGATAAACGTATGCTTCCTCTTCTTCGTTGTTGCGTGCAAAAACGGTCTTCTCAATCTTCTTGCCTTCGCTCCTTGTTACTTGTTATCAAAAACGTCTTCGAAGATTGTTTATATAATAACCCACAAGAATCAGCGCTAACAGAAGCCCAATAGAACTCGAATTCTAAAAATCAGATTTTGAAAATCCGCACCCAAGCGGCCGCCTCCTCCTTCCAGGTGGGCGCCTGCTACCAGGCGGTCGCCTGTTCTCATCAGGTGGGCGCCTGCAACCCTTCTGGAAAAATTATTATTTTGCTTCTGTTTTTGCTGAATTCTTCGCACAACATCCTGGGAATGACTCCAAGCACTTCCTTAAGCTTATTTTGATGAAATCCACCTATCTAAGCAAGTTATACCCTGAAATGCAAAAACACTCGAAAACGCGTCAAATACACAAAATACTCGAGTTCAAGACACCAATTCAAGCCGTTATGAGACGCTCTAAGTGGTATAAAATGCCACTTATCAGTAATCATAATCCTTAATCAACTTCAACCACCTTCGTTATTTCATATTAAGTTTCTTCTGCGTAAATATATATTTCAAACTCTTATGGTCTGTATAAATCTCAAACTTTTCTCCATATAAATAATATCTCCAAATCTTTAAGAAAACATTATTGTTGCCAACTCCAAGTCGTGGGTAAGATACTTCTGCTCATGAGGTTTCAGTTGTCTGGATGCCTAGGCAATTACTTTATCATGATGTATCAGTACACAACCTAATCCCTTATGAGAAGCATCACTATAAATTACAAACTCTCCTTGATCGTTTGGAAGTGATAAAACATGTGATATGATCAATCTCTTGTTTAGTTCTTGAAAGCTCTCTTTACACTTTTCATTCCATATAAACTTCTCGTTCTTCCTGGTAAGCTTTTTCAGAGGTGTTGCAATCCTTGAAAAAATATGAACAAATCTTCCATAATATCCTGCCAATCCTAAAAAACTTCTCACTTATGTTGGTGTCTTTGATCTCTCCAAATTTATAAAGGCTTCAATCTTTGCTGGGGCCCACCCCGATTCCTTCATTACTGACTATATGCTCTAAAAATTAAACTTCCGGTAACCAAAACTCATATTTTGAAAATTTGGAATACAATTTCTCTTTTCTTATAATTCCTAAAGCTATCCTTAAATATTCTGCATGGTCTTCTGTTGACTTAGAATAAATCAAAATATCATCTATGAACACAATTACAAACTTGTCTAAATACTTTTTAAAAATTATGTTCATCAAATCCATAAATGTTGTTGATGCATTAGTTAATCCAAAAGCCATTACTAAGAATTCATAATGACCATATCTAGTTATGAAAGCTGTTTTCGGTACATCCTCAGGTTTAATCTTCAATTGGTGATACCCAGATCTCAAATAAATCTTAGAAAAGTACTTTGCTCCCTTCATTTGATCAAAAAGATCATCTATTCGAGGTAACAGATACTTATTCATAATAGTAAGCTTGTTGAGTTATCGGTAGTCGATACATAATCTCATGCTCCCATCCTTTTTCTTAACAAATAGTACTAGTGATCCCCATGGGGAAACACTAGGCCTAATCACTCCTTTTTCCCATAACTCTTGCAATTACTTTGCTAATTCCTTGATCTTTACTGGTGCCATTCTATACGGGGCCTTGGATATGGGTTCCATTCCAGGTGCTAAGTCGATTGCAAACTCAATTTCTCTATCCGGAGGAAGTCCTGATAATTCCTCTGTAAACACGTCTGGAAACTCATTGATTACTGAAATATGTTCAAGTTTTGCAGGCTCCTGACTTTTATCTAACACATAAGCGATATAATTCTCACAACCTTGTCGCATTAATCTTTTAGCTTGAATTATCGTTAAAAACTTCTTTATTTGTCTTTGACCTCTAAACGTTATCGTTTTCCCATACGACGTCTTCAGATTCACCTTCTTGTTACGATAGTCTATATGAGTATCATGCTTATATAGCCAATCCATTCCTAGAATAACGTTAAATTCTTTTAACTTAAAGAGTATAAAATCAGCATAAAACTTATGTCCAAAAATCTCAATCTCAATCTCACAATTGGTACAGACCTAGTTAACAGAAACACGCTCTTGATTTGCTAGCTCTATATTCATGGTCTCATTTAACAATTCAACCAGAAAATTCAACTTATCAACAAATTCTTGAGAAATAAATGATTGAGTTGCTCCCGAATCTACTAATACTTTAGCACATAAAGAATTCATAGTAGGCGTACTTGCCACCACATCAGTGTCCTGAATAGCATCCTTCATAGACGTGTCATAAACTCTAGCTCGTGGAAGCTTATTCACTAACATAGTAGATTCCGTGATTCTAAGCACATTACTAACCGGTATTGGTGTTTTGCAATCCTTCGCCATATGCCCTGGTTTCCCACATTTAAAAAGTGTTAACCGAATTGCTGAAGTCTTGCCTACTTGATTTATGGTAGATTGATCTCTAGTGTCTTGCTCTCTGGCTGGTTGACTTTGGCACTCCCTTGAATAGTGCCGCTTCTGGTTGCATTTATAACATACCAAATTCAGTCTATTACAAATTCCTCCATGTCCCTTTCCACAAACCTGACACTCTAGTATAGAAGGCCTTTGCTGACTCAGTTGATTTCCAATGGCTGGACAATTTCCTTGTACACCGTTGCCCATATTTTGCTTCTTGAAATTAAAATTCTTCCCTGACTGGAACTTCCCTTTATTTTTTATTATTAATTTTTTGAAACTTCCCTGCTTGTGACTGTTATTCATTTTCCTTAAACTTTCTTTTCTTATTCTTCTTCTCTTTTTGTGACATTTTACTCTCTATTTCTGCAATCATAGCTTTCTGAACCATTGCTGCATACGTGTTCAATTCGAATATAGCTACTTTCTCTCTAATTTATGGTTTAAGACCATACTGAAATCACTTAGCTCTCTTCCTATCCGTGTCTACATAAGATGGCATAAACCTGGACAATTTGCAAACCTACTTTCATAATCTGCTACTGACATATTTCCCTACTTCAACTTTAGAAATTTTAACCCCATCTGATCTTGAACAAACTGAGGAAAATATTTCTCCAAGAACAACTCTTTGAATCAATCCCAAGTAATAACATCCGTACCTTCCATTACTTTGACAGACTCCCACCAATAGGTGGCATCATTTTTCAAGTAATAACTTGCAAACTCCATGTTCTATTCTTCCCTTACCTTGACTAAAGAGAATAATTTCTCAATCTCCTGCAACCAAATTCTTGCTTTAATTAGATCTAAAGAACCCTTGAATTCCAGTGGATTCACCGCCTGGAAAGTCTTAAAAGTTACCTAGGGATTGGCCTGCTTCTTTGTTGTTGAGTTAGGTTAACTGTTTGTTGGGCCAAAATATGAAGAATCTGGGTCACAGTTGGGTCTATGGAACTGGATTTGCATTCTGGTTGTTATTGTTGTCATTGTTGTTATTGTTAGTTTCATTATTGTGGGTGGTAGCACGGGTGTTTCTTCTGGGAGGAATTTTCTGTAAAGAATCAAACAATTTATTTAGTCTTTAAACCAAATCCTTTTTATAAAAAGTTTTAATAAAACAAAGTATTTCTTTCTGAAAATATTTTTAATTATTCAACTAGGTAAATTGCATGCTTCTTTATAGAATGTAAAACAACAAGGAAAATGGATATAATGTTTTCACAAGAGTTTATAATTGGTGCAGGAAATAAAGTAAGATAAAACAGGTGCAGTAATATAAATGACAATATTGGAAAAGAAAAGTAATGATATATATCAAGGTTCGTGGTACAAGCGTGAAAACACTTCAACAAAAGCAAAAGTACAACATGCCTATCTATTAATCAACAAGTCTATTTTATATATACAAGGCAAAAGTCTGCTGATGCTATACTACACCACTACTATACATATAACATCTACCATAGCAACACTATCATCTAGCTCTAGGGAAACTCTGGACCTCCAATCTCCTTAAAGTCCTCCAAAATCCATCTGGTCCACACCACAAGATGATCAGGGGTGGCATACTCACAAGTAGCTCCATGTAGACTAGAAGCAACTACCCTCCGGAACACATAAATCCTCTCTCTAAGCTCTCTCTCATCTCTCCCAACATCTGTGGTGCTCACAATATGCTATAACTCCCGAATCTGTCCTAGAAGGTTTTGTCCCTCCTTAAGAAAGGCCTCGAACTCATGGTATGGAACAGGGCGTGGGGTAAACTAAAAAGATTCTCTGACAGCTGAGTGTTCGGTGGAACTAGAATCCTTAGGTAGGGGTCCTCGAATGGGTGGTCGCTCATGAGGGGGTGGTGATATAGCTCAAAGAGGTGCATCTGTCACTACAAAAGACATTAAAGCTGATATTGATGGAGAAATAGGGGGTGGATCAGATCTAGGTGGTGAAGGTGGTCCATGAACAGAATGCTCAGAATAATAAGATGGTACATGTATAATAGGATCCGCCATAGCTGGTATCTGAAAATCAACACAGCAGGATATTAATAAGAATCTCTAATCACAACAGGAATTATACCAAAGACCTATTATAAAGTTGCATTCAACCTCTCGACGTCATATCTTTCTCTTACTCATCTCTATTCCTAACCCTCTACCCAAACCCGACAATCTAGGCTTATTTCATTGACTTATAACCTGCAGCTCTGATACCAACTTGTGACGCCCTCCAAATCATGGTCATAGATTCGGGGGTCACAACACAATATAAACCTGTATATAAGATAATATATATGCAATGACCCTAAACATCCACGGCTTATAACAGGTTAAAGTATAAAACAAACCACAACCTAAATTATATTACAACGTTCCAAATCCCAACTATCTAAACTTACAACAAAACGTTCTTACAAACTTGCAAAAACTTATAACTATTGCATAATACGCCAGGTACCATTCTCCAATACTTAACCTTGAATCCTTGTCCAGGTACCGGTCTGGGGATCCTCGTTACCGATAGTTTCCTTCTTAACTGGAAAAGAACACAAAAGATCGCAAGGGTGAGCTAACTAGCTGAACAAGTAATATAAACAATAATAGAGGTTAAATAACTGCCAAATAAAATGAATTAGAGAATCAAGTTTCTCGTTAAATAATTATTAGAATTGGATATTCAATTTTTATTTTATAAACCAAGGTTAGGCTGCTGATCAGTCACGCACTAACCCCGAACAAGGCACACTATCATGTTCTCAATATACTGGATCCAAGGCACACCTTGGCCTAACATGACCACAAATCTGGTCTGACCACGAATCTGGTCCACTTATAAAAAACTATCCAATTCTATAGCAATTCAATATGATAAAAAATATAATTCAACAAAACAAGATTTATATAAGATATTTATTTAAAAGTAGAATGCAATTCATGAGTATCACAAGGGTATATCAAAGTATGTATGAAGAATGGCTTCAAGCCTGTAAGAGAATCAGATACAAGATGGAAAAATAATTTAATGGTCATAGTGGGTTTGGTTCCTTCAACTTACAATGTATTATAGGATGTATGTGTTATCGTTTGTCAGGTACTCTATTTTAGTGTTTGATATTTGGCATGTATGTATCTGTACAGTGACATAGTGTTTGTGTAATATAGTATCTAGTAATTCAATAATTGATGGTTCTCGATCGATATGGTTCACAATTCAAGTATCAAATGAACTGGTTCAGGGTTAAGGCTAAGCAAAGTAACTAACACATGCTATAACCAGATATATCTCAAAGTCTATTCAAATTACTTGCAATATAACACAAGAAGGTTCGAGAATACAGGTTCGAGAATACTTGCAATATATCTATAAGAAGTGTTCAAGATACTTGCCTTATTTCAACATTTTCAACTTCACTTGTAGTATCTAACGGTACTACTCATTAGCCACTTACTTCCCTTTTCTACGCCTCGCTTTCTCTGCTAAACATAACAATTATCTATCAATAATCAATCCCATATTATTGTAATCATACCACAATCAACACGAGTTTCTTTATACTCTTTGTTTCAGCCAAAACCAACTTACGGATTAAAAGATACGATCAAAATAGTCGTACGACGTTCACATAAGCATATAACACATCAATCAGATAGCATATAGCACGTAACATGTATGGTTTACGGAAGAGAAAATTTCCGATAATTTTCTCCCCAAAATTTTCTTCCAAAAAATGTGAAGATTTGGAAAAAATCCTCTCACATCATCTTCTTTTTCATGGTCAATTTCTCTATTTTTTTACATAATTCGGGAACACACAGACTGATTAATTTTCTTCTACTATTTATTTTCTCTTCTGTTCTCTTCTCCTCCCATCTCTTTTCTTTTCTTCTCTCCTACAGAATTTCTAGAGCCCAGTTTAATTAAGAGCGAATCCAGACGACAATGTTAATAAAATAATAAAAAAAACTACAGTAGAAAAAATTTAGTTCATCAACGTCATTCTTAAAGTACCATTAGCTATGATACTAATTAAATATTATTTAGAGGGTTTGGCTAATCATATTTAAACTAAATTCTTGCAGACGAGTTTGAGGATTTATAATGAGGCTAATGCGGGTGGAATCAAAAATATAATTACTGAGGAACCGAATATTATAATTCAGGAGATCAAATTAAATTAATACATATATTTTAAAAAAATTATCTGTATTTTTGATAAATTTTGACTGTTGATGAGGTCGGGCCTCCTCCCCATCCCCGATTCGGACCCCGAGGCCATGACATGTAAAGTATAGTGGCTTGTTAAGAAATATAACACACTACTAGAGCTGGCCACATGTGCGGTCCGTGCGTGCCGGGCCGGGCCGCACACGGGTTGAACACTCCGTATTTAAACACTGAACCGGACCGCTGAATTACGAACCGTGCTCGGGCCGGGTTTGAACCGTTAAAACAGGGCTCGTAACCGAACCGAACAAACCGAACAAATTCGCGGGCGAGCTGTGTGTGCGGGCTGTGCGGGTTGGATTCGTGAGTTGGGCGAGCCGTGTGTGCGGGCTGGGCGAGCCGTGTGCGGGCTGCATTGCATAATTCAGATCCTGACTGGAACTTCCAAGAAAGATAAAGAAGTTCCATTTCAAAGAACTAGAAAAGATAAACTAACTCTGATAAAAAAACTCGAGCAATAATAACTCGAAATTAGTAATCAATTAATAAAAAATAAATAACAAAATGTAACATTATTTTCTATTATCTCACATAATTTATTCAAAATATTATAGTTGTAATCAATTAATTTTATTATTTTAAATAAAAAAATTACAATAATCAATTAAAAAAATTACAATAATCAATTAAAAAAATTACAATAATCAATTAAAAAAATTACAATCATGAATTAAAAAAATGAATTTACAAAACGAATAAACAATATATTATATATATAATACACGAATAAAACTATAGAAGCTGAATTAGTAGTAAGTTGAAAATTAAATGGTAATTAGTACTACTAATAAAAAGGCAACAATTCAACATAATGGTAATTATAGTTTATAAGCTGAATTAATACTACTAATTAAATGGTAATTCGCCTTTCAATACACCAACAGGCAACAGGCAACAACTCAAGGCAACAAACAGAAGCAGAAATTGGCGCGTGACCCCCACCCGCGGGCGTGCTGTGCGGGCTCGTGCGGGCTGTGCGAGCTGGCTTGCCGTGCGACTCGTGCGGGTTTGGCTCGTGCGGGCTCGTGCGGGCTCGTGCGGTCCCGAGTTCTAAAATTGGTATTCGTGTTCGGTTCACCTAATTTACCGAGCTGTGCGGGTTTGAACCGGCCCGGTTCGGTCCGAATTTTTTACGGTTTCCGTACGAACCGGTCCCGAATGAGCGGTTCAAACCCGCCCATTTGGCCAGCTCTACACACTACTCTTCTGGCTCATATAAAATTGAGTACATACATGAAAAAATTGGTTCATAAAAAATTTACAAAATTATATGGCATAAAAGGTGTGATGGTTTAATTGGATTATTGATGTGAAAGTGGGGTCACTCTAATTGATGTCTACCACATATTATTTTGTGAAAAATTTTATATACAATTTTGTGAATCTAGCCTTACTCTAAAAATCTAAAAATTAATGTTTTGATGAATACATACACGTCTGCAAATGTGTGCCTTCCGTCAAATGCGGCAACAGCATCAACTGATGCAAGCGTGCATTCTAGTAAATACACAAAGATGCTATATTTAGATCATTAGATGCTTGTACAGATTGTCTCCCCATAAGATCCCAATAGGCTCAGAAATTTTTTATTTAATTTGGAGAACCAACAGTGAACGAAGTGCAGACAAAATTAAGCTTCTAGCACAGAAATCAAGTCCCACAGACCTGCAGAATTTAAGGCCCATGTTAGTAATTAGCAGAAAACCGTGTGAAGATCTTGGTGGTTCCTTCTTCACCTTCTTAACCTATCAACTTTTATAGAGTAGTTTCTCAATTTCTACTGCAACTATATGCTAGCACAACTAGAAGTAACTGCAGGGTATTCTGTCTGATCAATCAATCAATCTGAAGAAACTTTAGTTACTCTGTCGGTTCTTTGCAACACTTGTCTCCTAAAATTTTCAATCTTTTTCCAAATTTTCTCTCTGTGTGTGTATGCTTCTTCTTAGTTGTTTCCGGGTTAGTTTGATTAGTTAAATGCGTGTAATCTTGAATTATATATAATTGTGAATAATTTTAAAATTTTACCTGTAATTGATTGTTATTCAATTTTTAATAAGTGTAACTTAAAATAATTTTCATATATAGTATTTGCATTGAAACTTTGAAGTTAAAAATTGACATGTATTATGAAAAAAAATCCTGCCCCAAAAACTAGTATTATAAGAGTTTTTCGCAAATATTTTATAAATCGTAATTTTCTCCATAATAATATGAGGCCCGTATATGTTTATATATTTAAATAAATTACATTTTGATGCGGGTTATGTGAAGTAATGTTTATAATTATTTTAATACAAATTTTGGGCTATATTTTCAGAAAATACCATAAGAAGGAGCATTTAATTAAGCTTGTATAATGTATGTTATATATAATTTGCATAAACTATCCTCTTCATGACTTCCTCCCATTTTAAGGGCATTTTGTAAAATAAAAAGTTTTCAAAATATTTGTAATATTTTTTAACCCATGCTTATTTTATATTTTTAATATTGACTAAAATAAATCACAAGATCCTCTTCATTATTATTTTTGTATAGAAATTAAAAATGCACTGTATTTTATGCCTTTTGTATGTATATATATATATATACGTATAAATTTACTTGTCTATGAAATAGTAAAAATTAAGTTGTACTTAAGAAAAAAATATTGTATTCTTTATTTATTAATATATGTGAAATTTGCAAAGTGCTTGATTAAATGGGACCAAGAGAGTAATAATTTTGTCTATTGAAGTTACCACGTATAGAAACAAATACATATTCATGCAATTTACTATACAGGATGGCTCATCTGTCCGCACCTGAGTTCTTACGACATCATTGAATTCATTAATCCCCTGTCTGCTCCCCGGAGACAGGAGTAGGCGTTAGGTTTTATGCTGCAGTGAAAGATCGATGTTGACTATTTTAAGTACATATACCAAGAATGTATGTTGAGCAGATGCCACTAGTGTCTAAGATTCTCAGTGTCTAGGGAAATATGAAATTTTTTTCAAAAAGGTTTAGGTTAAAATTCCAAATTCCTAAATCTAACCAACGTGTTACGATACAAGTATGTGACATATTCTCATCCTATAATTAAAAATTTCAATTATTTAAGTCACTGGGTAATGACTAAAGCCTGCGAACATAATTGTCAATAAGTTGAGTTTTTACTCATCAATAAATTTTTTTCTTTTTCAGTTCTCGAATTGTATTTTTTTATTATCTAGTATTTGATGTTACTTTTAGGCTGTATTTAGATGGGGGTTGGGAAGGAGTGGGTTGGGACCCGCTAATGAAAATCATGTTTGGAAAAATTTGTCAAAGTAGGGGTTGGGTTTTGTGAGGGTTCATTAAGGTTGAAAGGGGTTAATTTGCAATACAAAAATTGAACTTTTCCAACATCACAATTTGGGGTGTTGGCAGCTTATTTTTTTTATTCCTCCTCTATCTTTCTCACTCTCTCACTCTCTCTATTGAAGTTTTTTCATTTTTTTTAAAATTTTTAAAAATATTTCAAAAATTAGTTAAAAATTTTAGATTAAATTTAAAAACATTTACTAGATTTTCAATATATAATATATAATTTATAGATGATAAAAACCAACTTTACTCCAACTCCAAACCAAACATGTCAAGTTTCAACCCTACTAACTCCGCACCTACATCCAAATGAGGTAAGAGGTCAAAATAGCCTAACACAACCTAATCTAGCCTAACCCAACCTAACCCCACCCCTCCCTGACCCCAATCCAAACAAGGTCTTACGATTATACTAGAAGATTTGATGGTTAGTAGTTGATTTCATGATTGAGATCTACGTATTACACATCTCCAGCAGCTTACTAGTTTATTTCTTAAATTTAATATAAGATATTGGATAACTTAAAACATTAATAGTTATTCTCAACTCCATCAACATTACCTATATTCATTCCTTATATAATATTTATTCATTAAAAAGTAACATTAATACATGAAGTGAAGAAAGAGAAAGTGTTTGTTTCAAATATATATTATAAATTAAAAGTTAGAGGAGTAGAAAGGTTAGATAAAAATAAGGAATAAGAAGAAGATCTTAGTGGATCTTAGTATCACTAGAATACTGTTGGAGTATCTCCATATTCTTTATATTAGACTTTAAAAATTCTCTCTTACCCAGTTAAGTTTAACGAATATAGTCAAGTATACGACTCAATCTCGAAACGAGTTTGAGCCTGCTCATGAACATACTTTTAAGTACTAATTAACTACGTACTATCAAGTTTTGGCAACAGAATGTACACCTATTAGCTCAAATTATAAACGTGGATTCATCACCGAGGTTGTAAAGTAGGACGAGGGTAAACTTGATTAAAATGCAAATATATAAGCAGCTTGGAGCTACATAACATACATGCATGTCAATTACCAAAAAATAAAATAAAAACATGCACATGCCTTTTCTTTAGAGTTACATAATTTTATTTTGAAAGTTCTCATTTATAGGTCGTAGATAATGATCAGGTACACTATAGAAACGTGCATCGCTTTGGTTTTTGTGGCTTCTTCTTCTGTTTGGGTGGCATCAAGGCTACTCTTATTGCTGTATCAAACACAGATTTCACATTCTGGAGTATCTCAACAAACACAGATGAAAAGGTATTTGGTCAGTAGATATTCGATACAATACTGTTTGTAACTGCATAATTTAAGGTTTGCAATTTTTTTTATATTTAAATTCTCTCGAACCACAATGTGTTCTAGTCATAACAACACTAGGTGATGATAGTTACCCTCTGTGTTTTGGAACTGCACTCAATATACGCAACTGCATTAATCATCTTCCGAAGCTCTTCCCCCTAAAAATATTACTTTTCATTAACACCAGTGAGCGAAAAAATATATGCATCAGAACATAATGTATCTAATATCTTCAAATATTTCTAGTAAATTACATTACCTGAGTCGTCGTTAGTACAGTGACACCAGGATGATCACTTACGAACTGTCTGTCTTCTCTCAAATCTGCATTTTTTGTTGATGGTGATTGGTGGAAAGTCTTATTCCTATATGCGATAATATAAACGAGTCTCTATTTCTGCTAAAATTATGTTTTTACTTCTCAATTAACTTTTTTCTGTAAAATTTTAAAAATGTTACTCCATTTCAATTAAATTATACACAGGTGATCAATGAAATGAAACTTGCGGTTTGTATACTACGTAAAAGACTCATCTCACCAAGTTTGGTTCCCACAAGTACAATTGGTACATTTGGTGCATAATGTTTCAGCTCAGGTATCCACTACATATAAAATTTAACAAGGATATTGATCAAACTAAATGTATAACACCTTCAATTTTAAAAATTAATAGGGAGAACAAGTTAACGTAAGAATTAGCGTTAAACCTTCTTGTAGATGTTCTCATAGCTGGCCTTGCTAATTAGAGAGAAAGCCAATAGAAAGATATCAGCTCCTCTGTAACTCAGAGGCCTTAGCCTGTTATAATCCTCTTGTCCTGGAATTATGCATACAGCAAAATGTTTAGTACTGACTTTACGTTAGGCAATCAGCAATTTTGTACGAAGGTATGCAGAAATGAGACTTGCCTGCAGTATCCCACAGGCCCAGGTTAACTGTACTACCATTTACCACCACATTAGCACTAAAGTTGTCGAAAACAGTTGGAACATAATCCTAAGAGAGAAGAAGATTATTTCAGTACATGCAATAAGCCAATAAAATGAAATAAAAATAAGTATATACTCTCAGACTCATTGTGACAAAATGTTTAGGTAAGATAAAGAAAAAAGAATAAAAAGAAATTAGAAACACACAGTTGGAAATGTATTGCTGGTGTATGATATGAGCATACAGGTTTTTCCTACTGCTCCATCTCCTACTGTCACACATTTAATAAATCTTGCAGTAGTCATATTTCTTTCCGATCTTTGATCGTTTGATTTTCAAACAAGGATATTGTTTTGTTTTTTATATTAAAACATCATATTGTTAAGCACAGAATTTGAATCTTAAGGAGAAACCAAGAGACAAAGAAGTTGGTAGTAATTTTCAACAACCTAGAAATTGTCTGAAATGATGAGTGCCAGAGGACTTTACTTTTCTTGAAGTGCAAGAACAAGAGGTAAAAAGAGGTTGTGATTTAGTAGGTGTAGTTGTGAGTGCTAGGTGGTTGTTGGTTAATTGTTGAAGAAGGAAAAACATATTGATGGAGAATTAATAGATACATCATGGTTATCAAATATAGCTTACTGGTAAAGTATTCTTCAACTAGAAACTTGATCATAAGCTATGATCTCATCAGCCAACGTATATTAACTTGTTATCGGCTGGAATAAAATTTAAACTTTTAAATATATCACATTTGATTTTTAAAACTTGAGATTTGCAGTTTCTATAATAGATCATGTATTACATAATGTAACTAGCGTAAAAAGTCAGTGACGTCATATAAAATGTAAAAATAATTTCTCATACCGACTCGGTAAATATGGAAAATGTTTTATTGTAATGCCCTCCAAATTCGGGGTTTAGATTTAGGGGTTACTTTGCCAACTACCAACATAATTCAACCTGTACAATAATTATATAAATATATCTTCTGACTACTCCTCACAATCTTTAAGGTTAAGGTACACTACAGTAAAAGCGGCTAAAATCAACCGGAAAAATCCGGTTGAATTTAGAATAATTTCAACCGGAAGCGGTTGATTTTAATATAAATTCATCCGGAACCTTTCCGTTGAACATAAGGCCGTTGAAATTAGCAATCCGGTTGAATTAAGTTTATATTCAACCGTTTCCCGTTGATTTTAGTGAGATTTATTTCAACCATCTCTAGTTGAAAATAAATTTAGTCATTTCAAAAAATTTGAACTTCAAAATTTAAATTTCACCCTGAAAAAAATTTCCCGTCAATGATGGTAAAATCAACCGAAAATCGTTGAATTTTAATTTTTTAAAATCAACCACTTTTCGTTGATTATATTATCTCACCATGTGTCTGTATATTATATTCAACCAATTCTTGTTGGATTTAGTCCTCCCAAAAACAACCAAATGTAATTGATAATTTTTAGGCCCCGTGTGTTAAATTCAACTAGATCATGTTGAAGTTGCTTAACCATATACTACATCATATAATTTTTTTGCAGTTGATGCCTGTACAATTCTAATATATACATAAGACATGATTATTACCGCAACAAAAACCATCAAGAAATAGGTCCAAAATAAAATCCATACACATTACCAAATCATACATAATGTTGGATTAGCTCGATACCTTCCATGTCTAGATTAAAATAAGTACTAAAATTTTTTAAACAGAAGAAAATGTTTTAAAAGGTTCTCAGACCAAAGATAACACAAACAATAATCTTCAGCCTAAAGAGGGAAGCAGGTCTCCAACTCCTCTAAATGGATATCATTGTCATCTTCCTGCAGCTCCACATGATCTGATGCATTATTCTGCAAATAAGAATCAGACAATCTGTTTAGACTAGGTTGCCAGCAATATAGGTAGACAGCTTTTGCTCATATTCATCAAAATAATTAACTACTTATATGTATCTAAATAATACAGGTTAAATGAATTTAGCTTGTAGTTTAAAGCAGCAGTAGTCAAAAAATAATAAAAATGTACAATACAACAAAATTATTAAAACAACCACAAGAAAAAATGACATAAAACAATGATATTTGTATATCTCCTGCAAGAGCTAGACCTCACTGAATAAAAATTAAAAATCCAAGTGTCTCAGATTTTGCTCATTGGAGTGAAAATATGTTCCAACACTGAGGTGAAAATATTGTTAACAACCTTCCTAAATAACTCATCTATTTCTTTTTATTCTATTTTCTATTTTTGCGCAACTACAGAAATTACACAAATATGTATTCAAAAACTTCCAAATTTAATAATACTAACTTTGTACACAATAATATGCAGACTTTATCACTTGAACACCAGAATTGCATTTTGTTAATACAACTTCTAATTAACTTGGTTCCGGTAAATTAGCAGTGAGACTCAACCAGGTTACAAAAATAATGCACAATTATTTAACTAGTAAAAATCATATAAAAGCGAGGGAGATATCAAAAATATATAAAACTATGAGCACTAATTCTTGGCTACAAAACATATAACAGCATTATGGTTAACCTAATAGCAAAACTAGTTCTTGGCTATGAAATGACATTAAGGTTCTAGGCTAATTATATGTCCTTGGATAGAAGTAAATTATTATATTTATAATCTTGAAGGTACGAGGTAACATTGAGATCAATTTGATTAAAGGTTAGATTAATTTTAAAACAACATACAACATTTTAACAAACTATCTCGCGTATCACCAAAAATCACTATTCAACTCTAAGACAAATCAGCAACTAAAAGCATAAATACGGCATACTCAAACACATACATGTTCATCGATCTCTCTACGAGTGCTCACAATTTAGATGTATCAGATAATAATCAAATGTTTAACCTAGTAGCAAAACTAGTTCTTGGGGGGGGCAGGTTATGCAAAGAGTTAATATTTAAGTAAAATGACATCAAGGTGTTAGGCTAATTACACATTCTCGCATGGAAGTACATTATCACCTTTTCAATCATGAAGGTACCAGTTAACATTGAGATCAATTTGGTTAAAGGTTAGACTATTTTAAAGTAACATGCGAACATTTTAACAAACTATTTCATGTATGAGCAAGAATCACACTTCAACTCTAAGACACAACAACAACTAAAAGAATAAATACGACAAACTCAAACTGAAAGCATATCCATGTTCATCTTTCTGCAAGTGCTTATAATTTAGCTAAATCAAATGTTTAATTAACTTTGTAGCAAAACTAGTTCTTGGCTACAATATCATATAAAAGCATTATGTTTGTATCATTACCTCTCGAATAGTCTTTTTATAATGCTCAAATAGAGGAGATGCCATTTGTGCTGCTATACGGATATACTCTTCCCATAAAATTTTAGAAGTAGGATCATCTCTGTTTGGAAAAGCACGAGTAGCCAAGTTCTGCACCTCTTTGTCAAGTCTAGCACGTGTCACCTCTAGTGCCTCAACCATGTTGGTCACATCTGTCATGACTTTCCCAATAATATTATATGCACCGCTTGGAATGCGTTCTGGAATGCAAGCTAGAGTAGACTTATAATTTGTATATTTGACAACCCCGTCCATTCTAAGAAGCTCTGAAAGTGAATGACGTGGAAACATAACCACTTTTCCCTTTTTTGAAGGATTAACCTCCAATAATTGCTCGACTTCCCGTTTTCTTTGAAATTCCTGAGATGGTAAATTGCCCTCCTGAGAACTTCCCTCTTGCATATCACGCTCCATAACAACCTATAATACATAAACTATTAATACAATTGGAGGACCAGAAGCCATCACGTACATGAGGATATATTGTATCACAACACATACTAACAGCCTAGAGTAAGCAATATTTTTTAGAATAAGCAGGACTAAATGTTAATTAAAAATCTGAAGTCCGAAACAGTAGGAAAAATTAGGTGTAGTAGAACTCACATAGGTAGGAAAATTTTTAAATCTGGATTGCACAGATTTATGTGAAAATTAAATAAAATTATATTATGATGTATTAATAGAGAACAGAGGAATAATTTGGAGCATAATTTTGAAAGAAACA
Organism: Apium graveolens; assembly: GCF_009905375.1. Classification (NCBI taxonomy): domain Eukaryota; kingdom Viridiplantae; phylum Streptophyta; class Magnoliopsida; order Apiales; family Apiaceae; genus Apium; species Apium graveolens. The sequence continues at coordinate 76,131,994 of NC_133654.1, forward strand.
AGTGCAGGAAAAACATACTTTAAGTTTTTTCCCTATTTCTTCTGCTTTTACTTTTTTCTTATAGGAAGCATCAAACTTTTCCAAGACAGTGAGAGGTCTTTCCAATTTTTCCTCTAGTTCCTGAAAAAAATTGAACAAACACATTACAAAAAAGCGTAATAAGTTGACCTAATTATATAACATTATACCTCATAACGATGATCAAATGGCTTTGCTCCAGTGCAGTGCTTAATCTCTAATTTCTTAACATTTTTCTTGCCATTTTCTGACATCTTAGAAAATCCCTCTGTCTCCCAGTAATCAACCAGACCATTCCATGCACGTTCAGATAAGAAATAGGGGATGTAATTACGTAGGTTTGCACTTGTGTCTCCCCTGACTAAACACACGAACACAAACATACACCCCTGACCAAAAACACATATACATTACACACATGTCCAAGCTCCCTTCCAAAATAGAATAAGCCCTAATTAAATTAATAAGAAACACCCATAAAAATCAGCTATCATCCGTAATTAGAGAATAAAATAACAACAACTAAAAGCCCTAATTCAAAATTAGCTAAAATAAATTAAAAACCCATTATTACACCAATTGATTCGCACAAATCCAAAAAAATTGTGACCAAAACGAAGTTGAAAATCGAAATCAAAAACCCATTCAAAATCGTGATTAAAACGAAGTTGAAATCATACCTGTTAAGACGGACATCATATTTGGAAGAAGTTTGTAATAAGCTTGTGGAAGATTTGAGAGAGATTTGTAAAAAGTTCTTGAGAGCGGCGCTGTGAGAGGAAAGGGGAATAAGATACAAGCCTAATATATATGACCTAGGGGTACATGACATTAGTTGTTTAGATCAATAAATTAAAACAACCAAAATTGGTTGTTTTAAATATGCTACATAAACCTGGAATAGCTACGGGAAGTTGTATCCTGCTAATTTAAAAAAAAATAGTTTAATAATACATGTAATATATAAATCTAATCATTATAATATATAAATTTAAACATTAAGCAAAATAATTGCAATAATCTTCGTCTTAGTACAAATTTGATATTACTAAGACTAATGCATATCATCATCGCTCTCACTTTCTTCATCATCAACACTCACGTATTCGTCCTTATTATTATCTTGTTCTTCATTGTAGTCATCCATGGAGTAATCATTCTCAACAAACCTCAAGTCAATAAAAAAATTCTTAGGATCATGAATAACCACCAGTTCGACGTGAGATGATGAAGCATTTGAAACATCATTTTGTAAAGCATCGTCATTTGAGAGCGAGCTCTTCTTTGATGCCACTTCTTCATTGACAAAATGACTTTTCGTTGTTAAAACCGTGTACCATGGTGATTTTGCACTTGAAATACTTTGGGCATAATAAACTTGATGAGCTTGACTCGCCAAAATGAACACATCTTCGGCATTTAACGTTGATCTAATGTCCACCGTAGTCATCCTATTTCTATCCACTTTGACATGTGTTGTATGATCAAACTAATGACATTTGAATAATACAACTTTATGTCCATTATGGTAGTGAAGCTCAAGAATTTCTTCAAGTCGACCATAATTGTTTTAAAAACTCTCCTTGTAAGAAGTTCCTACATATAAATGAATACATTATTAAGTACAAATAATACATCAATATAATGAGTAAGATAATAAAACGATAATGTATATTAAATAAAATTCAAGAATATATTATATTTCTTACCAATAACAAGCACACCGGAATTTGGTGAAGTGCGTTCATTTGCTACATCATCAAATTCGGGGTATTGTTTGTACACCAACTTGTGAAATTCACTATAAAATAACAATAACTAATAAGATAAAATAAAATGAAGGGAACAAAATAATATGAGTTAAAAAAAAATTACCTCAAGTACTTTGCAACCTCCGGTGTATTAATAAGAACATAGTATTTGATAAGTCTATCTTCATCCACACTCAAGATTCTATGTCCTTTTCTTACAATGGGTTTCGTGGGATGTGTGTAAACACTTATCAAGTTGGGATCAATGCACTTTTTAGGTGCCTCAAAACGACGGAGCTGATTATGCACTGTTTCAATTTCAGATTCAAAATATAGTGACCAAAAGTGCACACACTCCTCTTCGATGTAGCGTTCAGCCATTGAACCCTTCGGATATGCTTTGTTCCTTACTTTCATCTTCAATCCATGCAAGAATCTTTCAAAAGGATACATCCATCTATATGTAACAGGACCACCCAACTTACACTCAGTAGCTAAATGTAGCGGCAAATGCTCCATCGGGTCAAAGAAACCAGGAACATAGATGGTTTCAAACTTAGACATGATCTCACTACATCTTTCTCCAATTTTAACAAATCAGAGTATCTCAAGGTAGATGAGCACATATCTTGAAAGAAGTTAGACAACTCAATAATGGCATCACCAACTTGTCTTGGTAGCAAGTCATGACAAACAATGGGCAACAATTTTTGCATAAAAATATGACAGTCATGTGATTTCATCCTCTGAATAGTATGTTTTTCAAGATTTACACACCTAGATATATTTGAAACATACCCATCCGGAAGTTTAAGTGTTAGAATCCAGCCTAACTGTTGGGTCTCGAAGGCATAAAACGCAGAGGATAAACGTAAATTAAACAAAAATTTCGAAACCCAAAAACAGGATCCATGTATAGTTATGGTCAGATTATGGAGATAACGAATCATACCTTTCAAGAGCTTAACTTTCACGAACTCAACGGAGATCCTAGCTATCACGCTTTGTGTCTACCTCTCGGAGAAACACCTCTATGGTATCCACACGAGCACCTTCAAGAACGTCTCACGAACTTGACTATGGAATGGATGTACTAGCCTACTTCTTGACGATCTGAATTGCCTCTGCCTCTCTTTGCCGCTAGGGTTTTCTCAAAAACGTACCAACCTCTTTAACATATCATTATGTATTTATAATGGCTGATTAAAAAGGCCCATAACAGCAAAGCCCAACCCTAGTAGGTATTGGATTAAATAATAAAAATGAATTTCAATTATTAAATTAATAACTAAGTCATACTTAATTATTATGGGAAAAACATTTCTTTTAATTCAAATTTATATTATCTCAATTAAGTCTTACTTAATTATAATAAAATTCAAATAATTATCAATTAACTTAAATCCATAATTTAAATTAACTATTCCATTAAGTGCTCTATTTGTGCGACCCTATAGGCTATTATTTAATTGGCAATAATTTTATTCTCTAATAAAATTATAAACAATGAGCGGTATCTAGTAATACATCATTGTTACCCAATTAAACAATAATTAAATCGTGATTAGATAAAACCTTTCGTGATTAATATTTTTCGTGTAATATAATCCCTTTAACCATACATATTATAGATTAAACTCGAGGCATGTATTTAGTCATCCTCTTCAACATTTAATCCGGGTTTACTTGATCCATGAGTAGATTATCGAGACAAATCATTATTTGAGCATGGCCATGCTTTTATAATCTCACTCTATCAAGAGGCCAATAATATCTCTTCTAATTATAGGAGGGTTAAATCCTTTATCTATCATTCATATTTCTCATACGACTCATGATATACTAGATGTCCACTTTTATCATCACCCGATCAAAAGTAACTTTTAATGTATTCAAAGTATATTAATCCTCGTATAGAAATATAATGATTTCAAGTCAAAGGATCGTTACACCATTATCACTGTGAGTCTTTCTTATGACTTTATTAAACATGAAGAATCTCACTGTGGGTCTGTCCAGTACCATGTACTCTCACATGTACCTATGTATTGACTTTAGTATCCCCATACTTATAACCAATGAGATGTGGTTATCTTGTCAAACAACATACTAGTCTATCTATGTATTATTATTGTCCTATATAATAATACTCGACTAGGGACCTTTAAGAATATGATATATTATATAATCTCAAGTTCAAGTCATGTACTTAAACTATACAATTTGTATCATGATTCTAAGGACATTTATTATGTTAACAAAATATCGCAGTAATTAAGGTCATAATAAATACATTTATTGAATGATCAACTGACATAAAGATTATAAAAGAATAATGTATTGCCTCTAGGGCACCTACACTAACAATCTCCCACTTGCACTAGAGCCAATCACCCATATATCTAATACCCATGGAACTAGTGTGACCATCGTGCTTCTGCTGCGACAAGCCTTTGGTGAAATCTCCTGAATATATGTTTAGCCCGGGAGTGTGATCTAGGTTCTTTAGCCTGTACAATGGCTCCATTATTATCGCAGTATAGATCAATGGGATCTGCGATCGATGGAACCACTCCCAAATCAGAAATGAACTTTCGAATCCAAACGGCCTCCTTAGCAGCTTCACAAGCTGCAATGTACTCAGCCTCCATTATAGAATCAGCTACTGTTTCTTGCTTTGAACTCTTCCAGCTTACGGTACCTCCGTTTAGACAAAACATAAAACCAGACTGTGATACAGTATTATCTCTGTCTGTTTGGAAACTTGCATCGGTGTAACCTTTTACAACGAGTTTCTCTTCTCCTCCATACACTAAGAATGAATCTTTAGTTTTTTTCAGGTACTTAAGAATATTCTTAACTGCCGTCCAGTGACCTTCACCCAGATTAGACTGATATCTGCTCGTCATGCTCAAAGCATACGAGACATCTGGGCGAGTACATACCATTACATACATGATAGATCCAATTGCTGAAGCATATGGAACTTTATTCATATGGTCCTTCTCATCCAATGATTTTGGACACTGGTCCTTAGAGATCGTTATCCCTTGAGACACGGGGACATATCCCCTTTTTGCATTTTGCATTCCAAAATGATGCAAAACCTTATCAATGTATGTGCTCTGACTTAGACCGATTATCCTTCTAGATCTTTCTCTATAGATCCTCATTCCTAGAATGTAGGATGCCTCTCTTAAGTCTTTAATGGAGAAATTGCTCCCTAACCAAGTCTTAACAGCCTTTAGAGAAGGTATGTCATTCCCCATTAGTAGTATATCATCAACATATAGTACTATGAATGCCACATAGCTCCCACTAACCTTCTTGTAAACACAGGGTTCATCTTCATTTTGAACAAAGCCATACTCTGTGACTATTTCATCAAAACGGATATTCCATCTCCTAGAGGATTGCTTCAATCCATAAATGGATCGATGCAATTTACATAGCTTGCCAGCATTCTTTGGATCGACAAAACCCTCAGGTTGTGTCATGTACACATCCTGTTCAAGGCTTCCATTAAGGAAGTCTATTTTGACATCCATTTTCCAGATTTCATAATCATGAAATGCTGCAATGGAAAGTAAAATCCTTATAGACTTGACCATAGCCACTGGTGAGAAAGTTTCATCATAGTCAATACCATGAATTTGTTTGAAACCTTTTGCAACCAGCCTAGCTTTATAGGTCTGAACATTTCCATCCATACCCTTTTTCTTCTTAAAAACCCATTTGCACCCTATGGGTTTTACCCCTTCAGGTGGATCAACCAAAGTCCATACTTGGTTTTCGTATATGGAATCTATCTCGGATTTCATGGCTTCAAGCCATCTCTTAGAGTCTGGACTGTTCATAGCATCTTGGTATGTGAGAGGCTCATCTTCATCTATGAGCATCAAATCACCACACTGAGTCATGAGAAATCCATATCTCTCTGGCTCATGGCGAAATCTACCAGATCTATGAACAACCTGTGTTTGTTGAGCATTATCATTATTATGCTCTTGTTCCATATCAGGTTCAATGTTATTTTGCGGTTCTCAATCTTCATCGAGATCTATAGTTCTCCCACTGTTTCTTTTGGAAACAAAATCTCTTTCCATGAAGATAGCATCTCGAGCAATAAACACTTTCTGCTCAGAAGGACTATAAAAATAATACGCCTTTGTTTCATTAGGGTATCCTACAAAAATGCACTCTTCGAATTTAGGTCCAAGCTTGTCAGATTCTTGACGTTTCACAAACGCCTTACATCCCCAAACTTTCATAAAGTTCATGCCTTACCGTTTCTCCTTCCATATCTCATATGGAGTCTTTTGAACCTTCTTAGTAGGAACACAGTTAAGTGTGAAAGCCGTTGTTTCTAGAGCGTAACCCCAGAAACTAATTGGAAGATCTGCATGACTCATCATTGATCGCACCATGTCCAACAAGGTGCGATTTCTCCTCTCTGAAACTCCATTCCATTGAGGTGTTCCTGGCGGAGTGAGTTGTGATACAATACCACACTCTTTCAAATACTCTCTAAATTCGGTGCTTAAGCATTCACCCCGACGATCGGATCGTAAGATCTTAATACTTGCATCTCCGCCAATTTGCTTCTCTACTTCAACCTTGTATTCTTTAATTTTTTCAAAAGAATCGAATTTGTTCTTCATAAGATATATATATCCATATCTACTGAAATCATCAGTAAATGTTATGAAGTAGTAGTAGCCTCCTCTAGCCATTACACGCATTGGGCCACATACATCACTATGTATTAGCTCCAGACATTTAGTGGCCCTTTGACCCTTACCAGTGAAGGGGCTTTAGTCATCTTACCAAGCAAACAAGATTCGCATTCTTGGTATGATTCAAAATCAAACTTATCCAAGTATCCATCCTTATGTAATTTGGATATGCGTTTCTCATTTATGTGGCCTAGATGACAATGCCAGAGGTATGTTTGATTTGAGTCATTCATTTTAAGTTGTTTGTTTTCTATATTACAGACAGGGTTATCTAAATCAAGAACATATAAACCATTAAATAAATGCGCAACACCATAGGTTAAATCATTCAAAGCAAAAGAGCAACTGTTGTTCTTTATTGTAAACGAAAAACCTTTCTTGTCCAAACAAGAAACAGAAATAATGTTTCTGCGAATCGCAGGCACGTAAAAACAGTCTTCTAGTTCTAAAACAAGCCCAGAGGGCATAGATAAATAATAAGTCCCTACAGCTAAAGCAACAACTTTTGCTCCATTGCCTACTCTTAGGTCCACTTCTCCCTTAGCCAAAGTTCTACTTCTCTGCAGGCCCTGCACATTTATACAAATGTGAGAAGCACATCCAGTATCAAATACCCAAGATGTAGAAATAGACAAATTGACTTCTATAACATAAATACCTGATCCAGAAATCTGAACTGCTTTCTTTTTCTTCAGATCCTCCATGTAAATTGGATAGTTTCTCTTCCAGTGACCATCTTTCTTATAGTAGTGACATTCACCCTTGGCCACACCACCTTTAGGCTTTAAAGCCTGTTTGGGACCTGACTTTGGCTTGGATGTAGAATCAGATCCAATCTTCTTCTTACCCTTCCATTTTCCCTTCTCTTTGGCCTTACCTTTATTTCCCACCATCAGTATGGGAGCAGGTTCAGCTGTCTTCATGTTGGTCTCATATGTTCTCAACATATGCAACAATTCAGTAGGTTTTTTGTCAAATTCATTCATATTGTAGTTCACAACAAACTGAGTGAATTTGTTGTTCAGAGAATTCATGATTAGGTCAATACCAGTTTCCGGACCAATCGGGAAACCCAAAGTTTCAAGGTACTCAATGTAACCAATCATCTTCAGAACATGTGGGCCAACTGGTTCACTCGCCCCTTGTTTGTAATTAAAAAGTGACTTACTCGTGTTGAACCTTTCTTGACAAGTTTGGCTTGCAAACATGCTTTGCAAGTGCTCATTGATAGTATATGCATCCATATGCACATGCTGTCTTTGAAGCTCAGCACTCATAGTTGCCAACATAAGACATGCAACATCATTTGCATCATTCTCATCCCTTGTGCGTGCTGCTCATTCATCAGCAGTAGCACCCTCAGGAAGGGGGCCTGGAGAAGGAATATCAATGACATGAAGCTTGCGCTTCTGCCTGAGGACAATCCTCAAATTCCTCTGCCAGTCTAGGAAGTTGTTTCCTCCTGTCAGCTTGTCCTTCTCAAGGACTGAACGTATGGATAGTGTGTTTGTGTTGTTTGCCATTACTCAGTATCTACAATAATAAAAGTGCAAAATAAACATTAGATTGTCTGAGTTAAAATTTTATGCTCATATGATTATGATATATTCATAATATATCTCCCACTATTTTTTTATCAAATTAATAGCCCTAACTATTAATTCGGAAAGTATATCCCATAAATCTTTCTAGTGAGCCAAGATCCATATTTCGTCATGTTCTAAGTCAACCACTGGTATCCTTAAAACATGATTATTTAGGTAGACAACAGTTGTCAATTATATCATATATAATTCTTGGATAATTTGGTGAACAACAATTGATCTTATCTATCTAATAGATATTTAACCAAACTTTATGCTTCTAAGTTCATAATTGTTGAATATAACCATTTATATTCACCTTATTATGATGACTCAGTTAAGTTAGACCCAATGATACAACGTCCGAATATAACCGTTTATATTCGTCGCATTTCACCATGATAGATAGGAGTCCCCTGCCACTGACAGCCCTTCCCCTTATCGATCTAGGATTTAATGAGTGTTCATTCATTGGAAAGCATCTGATTAAAACTTAATATTTTTACTTAGGGATTTTTAATTTAGAATGATCATGATCCCATCATAAAGAGATTCCCAATTTTTCCTTGAATAAAATACTTCAAATCAATACTCGTCAATGGTTTGATTTCCAGGTAGTGGAGGAGTCACATCGGTCTCGCTTAAAACCCACAGCCTTACAAGTTCTATGAACCCGTTGTTGACAAAATCGCCCCATGTCAGAAATAAAGAAAATTCGTATTTTATTCCGTGTTTCATAAACACGAGAATCTCATGATCGTTTGTTAATTTTAAATCTTGAGTCATTACAGATTTTATCTTGTTTAAAGGCATGGCATGGGTGATGTATCTAATACATACATGCATCATTAATCTAATTAAAACATGCATTTTCTACTCTACACATACTATTTATACATCATATGAAAAGTTCGTAAAGTAAACGTGCAATAGTTATGGCCCAATCCTATGTGATCTTTTCAGGCTAATGAAAAGATCAAGGTCAGTCTATGGTGTAAAAATAACTATTACATATGTCTTCTCTATTGCTTCCATTGTCTCCTTGGCCTCCATAGGATGCCTCCTCTTTCCCTTGTCCTTCTTGGATATTACATTAAGAATTATACTAATGAACTTACAAAAGAACTCGAGTTACATTCGAGATAAAACAACTACAAATAGAAAATGACATGCAAGTCGTATTTATTATAAACCAATAGAATAAACCATTACAACTAAGGTCTTAAGGCCATAACTATGCACCATGCTCAAGTAACCATTAAAGAACATGATAGATCATATAAAGATGACATACTATTTATCATTTATCATGATCCAATCAAAAATAATAAATAAGTAAAGCATATGTCATAAGCACAAATTAAAAACGAAACCCTAAGCACGCGGATCGAATACTATTCCAGTATACTATTCCAGAATACTAAGCAAAATCAAGTATCAGAATACTAGCAAAACATGTATCAGAATACTATTCCAGAACCATGTATCAGTATACACACGATCCATATCCCAGTTACCAAAAACATGTATCAGTATACATATTTTAAGAGATCACATACATATGAGTTATGGCAGATCTTAAACATACTAGTATTATCATATAGATCATTAACAGATTCATCATATCATTCATATAACATAAATGTTATCATGGCAGACTCATATAACATAACTGTTATCATGGCAGACTCATCACACATGCATACTTGTAAAAATACAGTAAACACGTAACCAAATCAGCCCCTTATACACGTAGCTCTGATGCCATTGTTGGGTCTCGAAGGCATAAAACGCAGCGGATAAACGTAAATTAAACAAAAATTTCAAAACCCAAAAACAGGATCCATGTATAATTATGGTCAGATTATGGAGATAACGAATCATACCTTTCAAGAGCTTAACTTTCACGAACTCAACGGAGATCCTAGCTATCACGCTTTGTGTCTACCTCTCGGAGAAACACCTCTATGGTATCCACACGAGCACCTTCAAGAACGTCTCACGAACTTGACTACGGAATGGATGTACTAGCCTCCTTCTTGACGATCTGAATTGCCTCTGCCTCTCTTTCCTACTAGGGTTTTCTCAAAAACGTACCAACCTCTTAACCTATCATTATGTATTTATAATGGCTGATTAAAAAAGGCCCATAACAGCAAAGCCCAACCCTAGTAGGTATTGGATTAAATAATAAAAATGAATTTCTATTATTTAATTAATAACTAAGTCATACTTAATTATTATGGGCAAAAAACATTCCTTTTAATTCGAATTTATATTATCTCAATTAAGTCTTATTTAATTATAATAAAATTCAAATAATCATCAATTAACTTAAATCCATAATTTAAATTAACTATTCCATTAAGTGCTCTATTTGTGCGACCCTATAGGCTATTATTTAATTGGCAATAATTTTATTCTCTAATAAAATTATAAACAATGAGCGGTATCTAGTAATACATCATTGTTACCCAATTAAACAATAATTAAATCATGATTAGATAAAACCTTTCGTAATTAATGTTTTTCGTGTAATATAATCCCTTTAACCATACATATTATAGATTAAACTCGAGGCATGTATTTAGTCATCCTCTTCAACATTTAATCCGGGTTTACTTGATCCATGAGTAGATTATCGAGATAAATCATTATTTGAGCATGTCCATGCTTTTATAATCTCACTCAATCAAGAGGCCAATAATATCTCTCCTAATTATAGGAGGGTTAAATCCTTTATCTATCATTCATATTTCTCATACGACTCATGATATACCCGATGTCCACTTTTATCATCACCCGATCAAAAGTAACTTTTAATGTAGTCAAAGTATATTAATCCTCGTATAGAAATATAATGATTTCAAGTCAAAGGATCGTTACACCATTATCACTATGACTCTTTCTTATGACTTTATTAAACATGAAGAATCTCACTGTGGGTCTGTCCAGTACCATGTACTCTCACATGTACCTATGTATTGACTTTAGTATCCCCATACTAACCAATGAGATGTGGTTATCTTGTGAAACAACATACTAGTCTATCTATGTATTATTATTGTCCTATATAATAATACTCGACTAGGGACCTTTAAGAATATGATATATTATATAATCTCAAGTTCAAGTCATGTACTTAAACTATATAATTTGTATCATGATTCTAAGGACATTTATTATGCTAACAAAATATCGCAGTAATTAAGGTCATAATAAATACATTTAATGAATGATCAACTGACAAAGATTATAAAAGAATAATGTATTGCCTCTAGGGCACCTACACTAACACTAACAACTTATCAACTTGTTCCGTCACGAGTGCATATGGAGCAGGTGGCATTGTCTTCCCATCCGGAGTCCACAACTCACGCCTAATACCAAGTTCCTCACAATCATGGCTTGCTTTTAAGTTGTCTTTTATCTTGTTCTTATCATTCAGCATTGTGTAGAATATGTTTTCAAACACATTCTTTTCGGTATGCATGACATCAATATTGTGTCGAAGATTAAGTGTCTCCCAATACGGGAGCTCAAAAAATGGAGAATAATGAGTCCAATTATAAGCCACACCATAATCCCTGGGTCTTCTTTTGGTTAACTTTCCCGAAGGAGGAAACTGTATAAGATCACATGTAGTCTTTGCCCTTGTTCCCGAATGTCGAGCTGTAACAGATCGTACCTCTCTTTTTCCAAACTTTGTGCTATTCCTCAAAGGATCACCCGGTTCCAAAAAATTATCGAGCAGTGCCAAAGAAAGAAGTTTTACCACCATTCTTGAGTTGAAAGCCTTTAACGTCTCCACTACATACATGACATGATAATTTACCCTTTGTTGACCATCCACTTAACATTGCAAGTGCTGGAAAGTCGCTAATCGTCCACATTAGTGCTGCTCTCATCTAAAAATTTATGCGTGATGACCTATCATATGTCTCCACCCCTGTATGCCATAACATCTTCAGTTCATCAATTAACGGACGGAGATAAACATGTAGGTCTTTTGTAGGATCAGTGGGACCGAGAATAATGAGAGGCATGAACATGTATGGAGCTTTCATGCACATAGATGGTGGAAGGTTATAAACAACCATAACCATAGGTCATACAGTGTAATCCCTTGCTAGTGGATCACGAAATAGGTCAAATCCATCACTAGAAAGGCCAAGTCTGATATTCCGTGCCTCTTTTGCAAACCTCGGAAATCTAGCATCAAAGGCTTTCCATTCATCTCCATCGGCTGCATGAAATAATTGACCTTCAACTACAACTCTGTCATGGTGCCACGTCATACACTTAGCAGTTTTACCAAAAATTTATGGTTGCGGTTGCGGTTACGGTGTTATCCGGCAACCGAGCCGAACCGGCCCACGCTCTCTCCTAACCAGAACAGTTTTAGTTAGATAGTTGTTGTGTGTGTTTGAATAAAGCGAAATTAGTTTTAAAACATGTTTAGATAAATGGTTTATTATAAAGAAAGTTTTGTAAGATTATAAATTTGAGAATGTAAAGGTAGAGTGGTGTTCTTATATTCATACCACTACTAGAAAAACCGGCTAAATTCAACCGATTAAATTCAACCGGCCGTAAATTCAACCGGATCCAGTTGAATACGCAGTCAAGATGATATGAGCTTTGACCCAAACTTAATTTCAACCGGAAAAATTCAACCGACACTAAATTCAACCGAATAAAATCAACCGATGTCAAATTCAACTGTATCCGGTTGATTTTGGATAAGCAATTATTTCAGAAAGCGGGAAACTTCCCTCCGAAAAGATAAAATCAACCGTTTAAATTCAACCGAAATAAATTCAACAGTTTCTAGTTGAATTTGTATAAAGCTCTTTTCGTTTAAGCGGGAAACTTCCCTCCAAAAAATAATTTCAACCGATTAAATTCAACTGATATAAATTCAACCGTTTCTGGTTGAATTTGTATAAGACTCTTTTCATTTAAGCGGGAAATTTCCCACCAAATTGTAAATTCAACCAATACTAAATCTGGTTGAATTTATATTTGTGAGAGTCTTCCCTATACTTTATTTTTGGGTTATAAAAACAACTGAATGTGGTTGTTTTTAATAAAAATGCTGATTTTTATAAGAAATGACAAATAACTATATATTGATTTCTAAAAGCACTGTATGATAAAAAAGACATCTAAATGTACAGTTTAAAATTATATGAGCCAATACTAACAATAAAACTAGTAACCTTTAGAATTATGAGTTTGTATTCAACTACTCAGTCAACTTCTTTAATAAAAAAATAGCAAGTATTTAATAATTTTTATAAATTCATAAAAAATTAGTATGGAGTTAATTATGCATATGTCCCCTAAATAGTAACAAAGACTTGATTTTATAAAAAAATAAAATTTTTTAAGGTCCGTGTTACTATTTAAATATAAAAAATTATTCTATTTATTTTTAAAGTCATCAAGAAACCAAGAAATATACTTTAAAGTTTATTCTAACTAATAATAGCAAAAGGTATAGTAATTAGATGCTCAATGAATTGGTGACACATTTATTTACAAGCCACCTAACCCTTATTTTCAACCATTTTTTGTTGAATTTATTTCATAAATTTGTAAACCCTACTATCGGTATCCTTTCTTTTTCGTGGTCTCCGTTTTCCTTTTGCCTCTTTACAATTTTCTCTCATATCTGTGCCTCCCTCAAACTTCGATTTTGCAAATTTTCATGTCCAAGTAAGTTTTGTTTCATAATTATTTTAGATCTTGTTGTGATAATTGTATCAATTTTATTAGTTATGCCAATATTACATGCTTTTTTTGTATAAATTGATGTTGACTATCTTACTTAGATTGAAAAAATTATTGTTATTATTACTTGTTATTAAATATGTTAAAATAATTGAGAAATAATGAGTTATAAATTGATACTATTAATTATATTAATTATTGAGATATATATAAGTTATTATTTATATAAATAAATAATAATTTATATATATAATAATTAGCTTCTTGGTTTTACTACAATTATTAAATTAAATTACATGTAATATTTTTAGATGTCATCCGATCGAAGATGGATGAATGAGAGGTTCGATGCAAAAAATAATATAACGGAGGAATACAAACTTGGTGTACAAATTTTATTAGAGTTGCTTTAAAAGGGGATGTTGATTCAAAGGGGAGGATAAGATGTCCATGTAAAGAGTGTGGAAATATATGGTATAAGTTACCCGATAATGTAACTTATGATTTGTATCGACACGGCATTATGGAGTCATACACTAGATGGATTTTTCATGGTGAGAAGGATAGCTCCGGTGTTGAAGGCGAGACTTGTAGAGATGATGATATGTATGATGCGCATGACATGCTTAGAGACTTTGCAGATGCACATGAAAATTTTGGGAATGGTGAAGAGGAACCCAATGCAACAGCAAAAACGTTTTATGATATATTGGATGGTGCTTCTGAACCACTTTATCCAAATTTCTCTAGTTCTACCACTTTATCATTCGTGAACAAGTTGTTGTATTTTAAGAACAAACATGGTTGTAGTAATAAGGGGTTTGATGAGTTACTTCAACTTATTGGATCAGTTTTACCCAAGAATCACAATCTACCTGAGACCTATTATGATGTGAAAAAGATGATAAATGGATTGAATATGGGATATGAAAAGATTGATGCTTATGAGAATGATTGCATGTTATTTTATAAGGAAAACAGTAAGAAGACATGTTGTGACATATGTCATACAAATCGATTTAAGAATCGAAAAGATAGTGAGAAGAAGTTGATTCCAAGAAAGATCTTGCGATACTTTCCACTAGTACCGAGACTACAACGTTTATACATGTCTAATCGCAAATCCCAATCACTAGTTCGTGTTCGGGTTCAATTTCGGTTTAAAAAATGATGGTTCAGTTATAGTCGGCTCAGTTTCGTTCTAAAACTGGTAAATATAAATTTAACAATTTAACCTAATGTAAGTTATAAAATTATAGAATACAGATTAGCAATTCTACACATATTATAAATTATGTGCAATAACTTTTAATTTCATTATGTATAGTAGATTTCATAGATTCATATGAATATTTTGTAAGATGAAGGGTTTATGAAATATGTTACTCTTATTGGCAGCCTGAACAATATATTAGAAAATGAAAGGACCTACTGGATAAGATTGATTTACATGTTAAACAAGCAGTTCTAATGACATGTTATACAAGTCAATTGTATTTTTTTACTTGTTTCAGATTATAGATTTGATAAAATGATGATTAATGTTCTCTAGAGGCTGACCTCTACCATAAACTGCTCAATATTATGAGTGAAAAATCACTTACCTTGCCCAATAAACTATTGTCCTTTCTCTCAAAATCCTCAAACTACAACATTCGGTTAAAAACTTTTATACAAACATAAAGACACAAGATACTGCATTCAAAATTATACATATAGTAGTTATAAATTTTTAAAAAAATCATAAATAATATACTAAAAATATATGTAAAACATAATTTTTATTTATTAAAATTAGTAACCGGTTCGGTTCGGTTTTTATGGGTTCGGTTGGAATGCATAACCGGGACCGAGCCATTTAAATCGGTTCGATTTTTTGTTTTTCAGTTTCGGTTTCGGCTCAGTTTTTTGCGGCTCGGTTTTCTCCGGTTTTATCCGGTTTCGGTTCGATTTCGGTTTTTAATCGATTTTTTGCTCAACCCTAGTTCTGGTAGTTCAATGCTTTCTTCCGGAATCGGGATTAGCACTCTTGGTGCTAGAGGGTCCCGCCTTTTCACTCGCTTCTTTACTACCCAGGTGTGGATAAGCTTCATCTTCGACTTTTACTGAAAGATAAAGTGAGTAACAACAAAAAGGTGAGTCATAATTGCTCAGCAAATCCACAATATATATATGGTACCATAAGAAAGTCAAGTGAATCTGATATGGATAGGTAATCAGATTCTATAAGTATCTATGTATTTCTGTAAGGAATAAAGAAGGTCGTTATCGGCGATTATCAATAAAATAGACTACATACAAAATTAACATTCGCACCTATACCCTACTGATCAGTCATGATATAGTACAGATCTATACCTATCTGTATAGATCCATTCGGGTACCCAGGCACTATGACCCAATAAACAAAAGAGTCCGGTCCATCCCCGACCCATATGGTTCAATCCATCCCTGACCCTTATCGTAACTATCTAGTCCATAGATAAGCATCCGGAACAATCGGTATGCGTTGATGTATCCCAACATCAAAATATTTCAGGATATAGATAGTATGTAATCTATTGGATTATAAATAGAGAATTCAAAGTATCAAGGATAATCTGTAACGCCCTCCAGACCCGGGGTATAAGTCTGAGGGTTACTAGATAATCATCAAACCTGTACAATCTAATTAACAAATAATAATGAAATGATTATAAACCCCTTTAACACAAGCCAGGATCTTTTTAGGTTAAAGTATGAAAACAAGAACCACTAACTACTTTATTACAAACCAAATTCAAAATCTTACAAACACTCTTATTACAAACCATTTTCTAACCAGTTTTAAACTAATTTCATCTTTTTATTCAAACACACATACTAACTATCTACACTCCACCTGTTCGGGCAACTCAAAGCTTTCTACTTGGATTGGGATCAACACCTTGGATATGAGAGGATCCCGAGGCTTGACCCACTTCTTTACCACTCGAGTCCTGATGGGTTTCATATTCCTTTTTAAATGAAAATAATAAGGTGAATAATAACAAAAAGGGGTGAGCCAAAAATTGCTCAACAAGTCCACAAAATATAAACAGTGTTTAAGTAGTTTAAATGAAACGGTAACCTGGGTATATCTCCAAAGATATAACCCCGCGAGAGTAGAAAGAAGGCCATTACTAGCGAGTACAAATGAACTAAACTAAACACAAGTTCGCATCTATACCCTGCTGATCAGCCAGGATACAGTGCAGATCTATATCCCACTATATAGATCCCGTCTCAAGGATCCGGTTATCTCCCGGTCCTTAGGATTAAATAAACTTAATCCCTAAAAATATCACTATTCAGTCCATGGAATAACAACCAAAACAATCGGTATGCTTTGATATATTCAAATCACCAGAATATATCAATATTTGTGAGTAACAATTGGAATATGAACGATGAATTCAAATGAATAGGAGGAATCAAGAATCGAAATGAAATAAGAACAAGAATCAAAAGAGCGCAAGCGTGATCAGAATCTGAAGAAATATCACTATTCTGAAATTAGAATAAGGGAAAAACTTGCCTTCTACGTGACTCACTGCAATTATGTCACCTTTGTCTATCACCGACTCAACCTGCCTTGCTGGCTTAGCTTCTGTTAGAGAAATAGACTGGTTTAGTCATTTCGTACTTCAATTGCGTCTTGAATCGACTTCACATCGTTCCTACTGTCTACCCATGCGCTTATGACAGACTCGTATATTACATATTAGCAAGTAAGACTCGATTAATCACATAATACACATAAGCACATAAGCACAAAATCATTTTTATAGTTAAAATAATTTTTAGAATCAAAATCGATTCGTTGATCGCTCAACTGATCATTATCTGACTCGTTTCCTATTTTTCGAAATTTTTTAGACTCGTCTCGGCACGCAACTCAGCTTCTAATCAAAGGAATAACAAAGTCAACTAAGTTATAGAAGAAATTAGGTCTTAATATTATTTTTAATGAAAAGAATTCATTTTTCTGAGTCAAAGGGCTTTCGTTTCGCTCGAATCGGACTAACGGTCTATTTAATATCAATTAAACACGAATAATTCAATTTATTATTTAATATAAATAATTATTACTAATTTTTAAACCCTAAAATAATTTTCAAACAATTGTTTAAGAAAAATCATAATTAAAATGATTTTTCTATAATTTTTGGAATTAAAATAAATTATTATGATTTATTGAAAATTCTTTGATTAATTATCAAAATAATTAATAATTTTTAAATAATTAGTAAATAATAAATAATTAATAAATAATTAATAAATAATTGAGAAAATAATTAAATCTGATTTTTAGAAAATATTTCAGTATTATTTATAATATAAATCAATGAATTAATTAAATAATTAATCAATTTATAAAATAAATAAATATGATTTTTATAATTAATAAAAATAAAAATAAAAAATTAAATCCAGAAACATTTGTCAGAAACAGAATCTCTGACAGAACGGATCAAAACCGGGTTCAAAAACCGGGTCAAACGGGTTGGGTTCCGGGTCATGAAGAATATGACCGGAAATTACCCAGAATCCGGCCAGCGGCCAGGATTCCGGGCAACCAAAAATCAGGCCAAAATAACATTGTTTGGTACGGTTTTTGAGTCCAAACCATTCCCAATCACTTCCACAACACAACCACACCGTTCAATCGTCGGAATCATCCCTGGATACCATTCTCCGATCAAACCGACTTAAAACTCCGTCCAAACTTCGAATTTCTTCATTTGTACATGAAACTTAACGTTCTATAGTGCAAATCAAAGCTTACAACACGTATAATCAAAGCCCTAACAATTCAGGAACCAAATATTCACCAAAATCACGAAGCTATGTTTTGAAAATTGAACATAAACCTAATAATCGAATTTTACTATCCAGGTATCGTTTGTTCAATTAAACACCATGAATCGATTACAAATAACATTAGGAAGCTATATCAATCATCAAAACATCATAATAACCCTAAATCAAAAAGCCCTAATTCGAACATAAACCCTAGAAATTGAAAATAAAAAATTACGAATTAAAACATGAAATTGATGCTAGAAACAGAAAGAACAGATCAAAACCTTCAATTTGGGTACTTGAATCACACGATTTGATGCTGTAATCAGTGAGAAATCACGGCTTGAATTTCTAACCCGACCCCGTTCTTCCCGACCTGATTTCAGAGAATTTTGTGAATTTTGCAGATTTTTAATGATTAATTATAATTAATTAAATAAAAATTAGGCTATTTATAGTAGGAAAATTAATACTCCTGATTAAAATTAACGCCCTAATTCTACACTTTTTAAAATTAATAAGCCCCTAATTATATAATTTTTGAGTATTAAAATTTAATTTATAAATATTTTATATATGCAATATATATGCCAAAATTTCCCAAAAATTGCGAATATTGCAAAAATACAAAGAAATGGAATAAATAAAAGTCCTATAATTTTATAAAAATAAAAATGTGATTTTTGTGGGGGTTTTAACACCCAATAACGCCCGGAAAAGTCATTTTTCGCAAAGCGAGAAAATTTATAAAATACCTAGATGTTGAGAATAATGCGATGGTAAAAGCCGTTTGATGAAAAATAAGGCCCTTTGTTTTATTTAAAATACCTGCTTTAAAATCATGATTCGGGTCGTAAAACATTTGAAATGAAAGTTGTAAATGAAAAATAAAATACCTGAAAAATATCTTCAAAGTACCGAGACGACACAGAATACACGTAACACTTAGCAATTAGGGTTTGACAGATAATTCCACATAAATGACACATAACACATATAATTTATTATAAATATGATATAGTACATACGTAAATTTCCCAGATGTTACATCCTTCCCCCCTTAATAGGATTCTGTCCTCAGAATCTCGCTACGAAAATAATTGAGGATATTTTTATAACATTTCGCTCTCAAGCTCCCAGGTTGATTCTTCAACCATAGGGTTTCTCCACAATACTTGCACTAAAGACACAAACTTATTTCTCAACACTTTCTCTCGCCGATCTAAAATTCTTATCGGCTGTTCTATAAAAGACAAATCAAGTTGGATATCTAATGGTTCATATTCTATTACATGCCTAGAATCAGGATTATATCGCTTAATCATCGACACGTGAAACACATTGTGAATATGTTGCATATGAGGTGGTAAAGCTAATTCGTATGCAACTTTTCCCACTTTCTTCAAATTTCAAATGGTCCGACGTATCGTGGCTTCAATTTCCCCTTGTTGCTAAATCTGGTTAATCCTTTCCATGACGATATTTTGAGTAACACATGCTCTCCTTCCCGGTAGTCCATATCCTTCCTTGCTTGATCTGCATATTTACGTTGCCTATTTTGTGCTGCATCCAGTCATTTTTGAATGAGTTCTACCTTTTCTTTAGTCTGTTGGATTAATTCTGGACCCAAAACTTTGCGTTCTCCAACTTCATCCCATTATACTGGTGATCTGTATTTTCTTCCATATAACGCTTCGTACGGTGGCATTCCAATGCTTGCATGATAGCTGTTGTTGTAAGAAAATTCAACCAAAGGTAGATGCTCATCCCAACTGCCTTCGAAATCAATCGAACAAACTCGTAGCATGTCCTGATTGTTTGGATAGTCCTTTCACTTTGCCCATCAGTTTGCGGATGATAAGCGGTACTCATGTTTAATTTAGACACGATAGATATTGGAACTCCATGTCGCATCACAATTTCCTTGAGATACAAGTGCACTAGCTTGTCGAGTGAAAATCTTTCGTTGATCGGTAGAAAATGTGCCGACTTTGTTAGTCTTTCAATGATTACCCATATCGCATCATGATTGGTTTTAGTTCTTGATAGTCCTACCATAAAATCCATCGCTAGATGTTCCCATTTCCATTCTGGAATATCCAGTGGTTGTAATAATCCAGTCGGACGTTGATGTTCCGCTTTAACTTGCTGGCATGTGTAACATTTACTTACCCATTCTGCTATTTCCTTCTTCATATTCGGCCACCAAAAGTTTTCCTTCAGATCCCGGTACATTTTTGTACTCCCGGGATGAATGGAATACTTTGAACTGTGCGCATCTCGCAATATTTCTTCTTTCAGTTCTGCCACGTTAGGGATCCAGATTCTTGATGCAAAGCGTAGTATTCCTTTGTTATCCTTCTGATTTGTAATTTCTTCTCCCGTTAAGTCTTCATCTTGACTCATCACTTCTTCTTGACAGCGGCGAATCTTCTCTAGTAATTCCGATTAAAAAGGCATAGCATAGATAGCTTCTGTAAATTCATTGGGAACACGAATTTCAATTTCCAATTTATCAAATTCCTTAGCTAACTCTTCGCATGCAGTTAACAAATTCAATATTTCTTTCTGGCTTAGCACATCTGCCATAACATTTGCTTTCCCTGGATGATAACTAATCGTAACATCGTAATCTTTAATCAATTCCAGCCATCGGCGTTGTCTCATGTTCAGTTCCTTTTGCGTAAAGATGTACTTCAGACTTTTATGATCCGTGTAGATTTCGCATTTCTCACCGTAGAGATAGTGTCTTCAAAGTTTTAATGCAAATACGATCGCTGCTAATTCCAGGTCATGCATAGCATATTTTTGTTTATGAGGTTTTAGCTGTCTCGAAGCATATGCAATGACATTACCATGTTGCATCAGTACACATCCTAATCCGCGGTATGAAGCATCGCTGTAAATGACAAAATTCTCATGCTCATCTGGCAATACGAGTACCGGTGCGGTTACTAATCGATTCTTCAGCTCTTGGAAACTTTCTTTACAGTTGTCATCTCATACGAACTTTTCCTTTTTTCGAGTTAACATGGTCAACAACGTTGCTATTTTCGTAAAATCTATGACAAATCTTCTATAATATCCTGCCAATCCCAAGAAACTTCGAACATCTGTTGGTGTCTTTGGCCTTTCCCAACTCAACACAGCTTCAATCTTCGCGGGATCGACTTGAATGGCTTCTCTACTGATGATGTGCCCTAGAAATTGTACTTCCTTCGACCAGAATTCATATTTCGAGAATTTCGCGTACTGTTGCTCTTTTATCAGAATTTCCAAAGCTATCCTCAAATGCTCAGCATGCTCTTCTTCTGTCCTTGAATAAATCAAGATGTCATCAATAAATATAATCAAGAATTTATCCAGATACCTTTTGAATACCCTGTTCATCAGATCCATGAATGTTGCTGGCGCGTTGGTCAAACCGAATGCCATTACAAGAAACTCGTAATGTCCATATCTGGTACGGAATGCAGTTTTGGGAATATCTTCAGCTTTAATTTTTAATTGATGACGACCCGATCGCAAATTTATCTTCGAAAACTATGAGGCTCCTTTTATCTGATCGAATAAATCATCGATTCTTGGTAGATGATACTTATTCTTGATAGTGAGCTTATTCAATTCCCGATAATCAATGCATAGTCACATGCTGTCATCTTTCTTCTTTACGAACAATACCGGTGCACCACACGGAGATACATTGGGTCTTATGATGCCTCGGTCTAGAAGATCTTGCAGTTGCGTTGACAATTCCTTCATCTCGACAGGAGCCATTCGATATGGAGCTTTCGAAACTGGTTCTGTATCTGGCGTTAAATCAATCGTAAATTCAATTTCTCGATCTGGCGGTAACCCTAAAAGTTCGTCTGGAAAGTCGTCCGGAAATTCATATACAACTAGAATATCTTCTATTTTGGGACTTTCTTTCTCAGTATTTAACACGTAAGCTATGTACATCTCATATCCCTGTCGAAGCAATCGTTTGGTCTGCATCGCAGTCAGAAATTTCTTTTGCTGTTTTTCCCCTTTGAACATTACCGTTGCATTTTCCGCAGTTCGCAATTTGACTTTCTTGTTCGCGCAATTGATCTGAGCATTATGACAAGCTAACCAATCTATTTCCAAAATGATGTCAAACTCTCCTAACTTAAAAGGAATCAAGTCTACGGAGAAATGATGTCCGGTTATTTCGATATCGCACGCAGGACACACTCGATCTACCGGTACTTGGTCGTCATTTGCTAATTTTATAATTAACGTCTCGCCCAACCATTCAATTTCGTAATGTAACTTATCAAGGAATTCTTCAGAAATAAATGAACGGCTAGCTCCAGAATCAATTAATACCTTTGAATCTACAAAATTCACCAAAAGCGTACCTACAATTACACTAGGACTCTATACTGCTTCTTTTATTATTATATTGAAAGTTCTTGCTCAGGGTTGATTAGGCGGCGGTGGAGGAGGTAATGCCAACACTTTCGGAATACTGGTTGCCATTGCTGGTCCTTTGCAATTCCTAGCGATATGCTCTTTCTTTCCACACTGGTAGCAAGTAATTTCGGCTGTTTTGTCTGTTGGACATTCGTTAGAATAGTGCACTTTCTGCTTACATTTGAAACATGTCACATCCGCTTTGATACATACGCTGGTGTGTTTTCGTCCACAAGTTCTGCAATACGGCACTAGAATTCTGACAATTCCCTGTTGGCTGGGGGCTTGGAAACGATTACCTGTCTTCTGGATACCTTGTCCTATTCTTTTAAAATTCAAGTTTGTCCGGGCTTGAAATCCCGGCTTCCTGCTGGATCGGTCTTGGAAACTTCCCTGTCCTCTTTCCTTTTAAAATCTTTCGCTTTCCTCTTCAATGATCAAGGTTTTCTTGACTACAGCGGTATACGTTGTTAACTTAAAAACTGCAACTTGCCACGGATCCACGGTGGTAACCCTTCTTGAAACCTTTGGACTCATTTTTCTTCAATGTTAACTTGTTCTAGAACGAACCTAGCCAATTCAGTAAATTTGGCTTCATACTCTGTCACGGATATACTTCCCTGCTTCAATTCCAAAAATTTAATCTGCATTTGATTTCTCATGTAGCGAGGAAAATGTTTCTCTAAGAACAGCTCTTTAATCCTATCCCATGCAATAACATCTTCACCTTCTAAAGCCTTTTTAGATTTCCACCAATAATTCGCTTCTCCTTTCAACAAATAACTAGCAAAGCTAGTCGTCTGGTCTTCGCCTACCTTCACTAATGCAAATGCTTTCTCTATTTCTTTTAACCAAGTGGTAGTCTTAATAGGATCGGCTGACCCATCATATTTTGGAGGTTTAACCGACTGAAACTGTTTGAAAGTAACAATAGGTATAGCTGGTGGTATCTAAGGCTCAGGACGAGGTGGTTGTTGTAACATTTGCTGTTGAATTTGCTGATGCTGTTGCGGCATCTGTTGTTGCATCATTACCATCTGTTGTTGCATCAGATGGAACATTTGGTTCATGGTATCATTGGTCTGTTCTTCAGAATTGCTGTTGGAAGTCTCAGTTCTAGTCTTTCTCTTTGGTGCCATTTTCTGATAATAAAATAAGTGATGTCTCTTTAATAGTTTAATAAATAATTGACAGTAGATAAGAAACAATTTATCATGTATTAACAAAATATAGATAATGGTTCGAAGAAAGAAAACAGTTTGCTTAATATCAAAACAGAAAATGTAAACGGTTAAATAAAATGTTTGTCTCTTCTTTCTCTTTTTTTCGACAGAATTTAAAATATGAAAAGCTGTAAAACAATAAAGTAAAAGTAAATGCTGTAAAACTGTAAAGACTGAAATTTAAATAAAGGAAATTTTGAAAAAGTTCAGTTTATATATGATACCAGCCTCAGGTGTAAGTGCGTGGTACAAAAAGTCTCGCTCTGCTGGTCATAACTGCGGCTACAAGTCAAACTAACTACTACCAGTCGACTACTACTACAAGTCAAGCTACTACTACACACATACATACTACTCACTATGTCATACTAGGCTGCATCTATATACATCTGTCCTCTGAAGTCAATATCTCAGAACCCCGGTGGAATACGCCTCAGCTCATCCCTAAGTATCTGAACCAAAGTCTGCGCCAAACGGAATATCCTGTAAAACTTCGCAAAAGAAGGCGGCCCCTCGTGTGTCAAATCATCCAGCTCACAGGTAGCACTCATCAAAGCAGACTGTAACCTCTGCCTCATCATGTAATCTGGCTGTAAGGCAGCTAACAGTCCTCGGTCTCTCTGATCAAATAAATACATGATCTCCCTACACTGAGCTCTCCAATACTCAACATCATCTCTCGTAACCCTATACTCATGATATGGTACCATATATGGCTGTGCAACCTGACCCACTGACTCCTGTAACGGAACCCTCAGCATCCCTGCACCCTGTTGTGGTAACCCCAACTGTAAATCCACATCATGCTCGCCCATCCCCTCAACTGGGATCATCTGAAATATATCTGGCTCTGGGACATGTACTGGTATAGGAGGCAATATTGGTGGTGGTGGAAGCTCCGGCTCAATCCCCGGTATAAACTAATGCTCTACCGGTAGTGGAATCAACGGCTCAAAGAACTCCCATGGATCAAACATCTCTATAGGGTCATGGACTATCCCCTGTACTGGAGGTACTGGCTCCTATGGCAATGGTGGTGGAGGTGGAAGAGGAGGAAACATGAACTCAGATACTGGTGGCACAACTGGTGCGACTGGCCCGGTGACTGTCCTCTCGGAAGAAGCCGAATAACCTGACGATGCCACCTGATAATATATCAAAGAAAGAAGAAAGGTCACTAAATCATTCCTAGAACTAATACCTTTCTTTCCTAATCTTATCTAAGTCCTAACACCATTCTTCCTATTTGACTATTCCTATCTTATGTGATCTTTCTATCTTATCTTAACCCTAATATTCTTGTTTTCAGGGACCAAACCTACCGCTCTGATACCAAAACCTGTAACGCCCTCCAGACCCGAGGTATAAGTCTGGGGGTTACTAGCTAATCATCATACCTGTACAATCTCATTAACAAAAAATAAAGAAATGAATCTAAACCCCTTTAACACTAGCCAGGATCTTTTTAGGTTGAAGTATGAAAACAAGAACCACTAACTACTTTACAAACCAAATTCAAAATCTTACAAACTCTCTTATTACAAACTATTGTCTAACCAGTTTTAAACTAATTTCATCTTTTTATTCAAACACACACACTAACTATCTACACTCCACCTGTTCGGGTAACTCAAAGCTTTCTTCCTGGATTGGGATCAACACCTTGGGTATGAGAGGATCCCGAGGCTTGACCCGCTTCTTTACCACTCGAGTCCTGATGGGTTTCATATTTCTTCTTAACTAAAAACAATAAGGTGAATAACAACAAAAAGGGGTGAGCCAAAAATTGCTCAACAAGTCCACAAAATATAAACAGTGTTTAAGTAGTTTAAATGAATTGGTAACCTGGGTATATCTCCAAAGATATAACCCCACGAGAGTAGAAAGAAGGCCATTACTAGCGAGTACAAACGAACTAAACTGGACACAAGTTCGCATCTATACCCTGTTGATCAGCCAGGATACAGTGCAGATCTATATCCCACTATATAGATCCCGTCGGGCACCCAGGCACTACGGTCCATCTCAAGGATCCGGGTATGTCCCGATCCTTAGGATTAAGTAAACTTAATCCCCAAAAGTATCACCATCCAGTCCATGGAATAACAACCAGAATAATCGGTATGCTTTGATATCTTCAAATCACCAGAATATATCAATATTTGTGAGTAACAATTGGAATATGAACGATGAATTCAAATGAATAGGAGGAATCAAGAATCGAAATGAAATAAGAACAAGAATCAAAAGAGTGCAAGCGTGATCAGAATATGAAGAAATATCAATATTCTAAAATTAGAATTGGGGAAAAACTTGCCTTCTACGCGACTCACTGCAATTATGTCACCTTTGTCTATCACCGACTCAACCTGCCTTGCTGGCTTAACTTCTGTTAGAGAAATAGACTGGTTTAGTCATTTTGTACTTCGATTACGTCTTGAATCGACTTCACATCGTTCCTATTGTCTACCCATGCGCTTATGACTGACTCGTATATTACATATTAGCAAGTAAGACTTGATTAACCACATAATACACATAAGCACATAAGCACATAATCATTTTTATAGTTAAAATAATTTTTAGAATCAAAATCGATTCGCTGATCGCTCAACTGATCATTATCTGACTCGTTTCCTATTTTTCAGAATTTTTCGGACTTCTTGGCACGCAACTCGGCTGATAATCAAAGGAATAACAAATTCAACTAAGTTCTAGAATAAATTAGGTCTTAATATTATTTTTAATGAAAAGAATTCATTTTTCTGAGTCATAGGGCTTTCGTTTCGCTCGAATCGGACTAACTATCTATTTAATATCAATTAAACACGAATAATTCATATTATTATTTAATATAAATAATTATTACTAATTTTTAAACCCTAAAATAATTTTTAAATAATTGTTTAAGAAAAATCAGAATTAAAAATGATTTTTCTATAATTTTTACAATTAAAATAAATTTAATATGATTTATTGAAAATTATTTGATTAATTATCAAAATAATTATTCATTTTTAAATAATTAGTAAATAATAAATTAATAATTAATAAATAATAAATAATTGAGAAAATAATTAAATCTGATTTTTAGAAAATATTTCAGAATTATTTATAATATAAATCAATTAATTAAATAATTAATTAATCAATTTATAAAATAAATAAATCTGATTTTTATAATTAGTAAAAATAAAAATAAAAAATTAAATCCAGAAACATTTGTCAGAAACATAATCTCTGACACAACCACAACACACCGTTCAATCGTCAGAATCACTTGCACAACACAACCACACCGTTCAATCGTCGGAATCATCCCTGGATACCATTCTCCGATCAAGCCGACTTATCCGGCCAAACTTCGAATTTCTTCATTTATACATGAAACTTAACGTTCTATAGTGCAAATCAAAGCTTACAACACGTATAATCAAAGCCCTAACAATTCAGGAACCAAATATTCACCAAAATCACGAAACTATGTTTTGAAAATTGAATATAAACCCTAGTAATCGAATATTACTATCCAGGTATCGTTTTTTTAATTAAACACCATGAATCGATTGCAAATAACATCAGGAAGCTATATCAATCATCAAAACATCATAATAACGCTAGAATAAAAAAGCCCTAATTCGAACATAAATCCTAGATATCGAAAATCAAAAACTACGAATTAAAACATGAAATTGATGCTAGAAACAGAAAGAACAGATCGAAACCTTCAATTTGGGTACTTGAACCACACGATTTGATGTTATAATCAGTGAGAAATCACGGCTTGAATTTCTGACCCGACCCTGTTTTTTCCGACCCGATTTCAGAGAATTTTGTGAATTTTGCAGATTTTTAGTGATTAATTATAAATAATTAAATAAAAATTAGGTTAGTTATAGTAGTAAAATTGATACTCCTATTTAAAATTAAGGCCCCAATTCTACACTTTTTTAAAATTAATAAGCCCCTAATTTTATAATCTTTGAGTATTAAAATTTAATTTATAAATATTTTATATATGCAATATATATACCAAAATTTGCCAAAAATTGCGAATAATGCAAAAATACAAAGAAATTGTATAAATAAAAGTCCCATAATTTTATAAAAATAAAAAATGTCATTTTTGTGGGGTTTTTTAACACCTAATGACGCCCGGAAAAGTCATTTTTCGCAAAACGAGAAAATTTATAAAATACCTAGATGTTCAGAATAATGCGATGGTAAAAGCCGTTTGATGAAAAATAAGGCTCATTGTTTTCTTTGAAATACATACTTTAAAATCATGATTCGGGTCGTAAAATGTTTGAAATGAACTGTAAATGAAAAATAGAATACCTAAAAAATATCTTAAAAGTACCGAGACGACACAGAATGCACGTAACACATAGTAATTAGGGTTTGGCAGATAATTTCACCTAAATGACACATTAACACACATAATTTATTATAAATATGATATAGTACATACGTAAATTTCCCAGACGTTACATAATCAAAATTAAAAAATAAGAGTATGATAAAAAAACAATAATTGTGTTTCAGTGAATATGAACAAAGGTTATCAAATATCTAGTGTATCAAGAATTTGAATCAGATATAAAATTAAGCATAACAATTCACTATTCTGAATTTAGAATAGGGGATAAACTTGTCTGATAGACGACTTATTCCAAATCTATCACTGCTATCTATTCGCTGGCTCGAACTGCCTCGCTCGATTCGTATCTATCAAGGAAAGATACCGATTTAAGACTCGATTAACCACATAAATCACATAGCACATAAGTTAGGTAGTCATCGTGGTCTTTAAAACATTATTAGAATCGGAATAAAATCAGTATTCGCATTATTGAACAATATCCGACTCGTTTCCTAATTTTTAGAATTTATAAAAATTATAATCATAACTAATTAAGCCTACAATCAGGTACATATTGGAAGACGACTCGTTTCTGAAATAAATTAGGATTTAAAACTATTTTTATTGGAAATAGATCATTTTTTTGAATTTAGGAGCGTTCGTTTTAATTGAAACGGATAAATGGTTCAATTAATATTCAATTAATAAGAATAATTCAATTATTATTTAAAAAAAAAATTATCCAAATTAATTAAATATTATTTATTTTTTTAAATATATATTTAGGAAAAATCAGAATTAAAAATGATTTTTCCATAATTTTTGGAATTAAAATAAAATTAATACGAATTATCAAAATAAACCGATTAATTATCAAAATAATTAATCAATTTAAATAAATAATAAATAAATAAAATTTTGGATTTTTGAAAATATTTAAAATAATTCAGATTTATTTATAGAATACATTAATTAATTAGAATAATTAATCAATTTATTTATATAAACAAAACTGATTTTTAAATTTTTTAAAAATAAAGGTAAAATTAAAATTCAATAATAGTTTTTGAAAATATATTTTGGGGAAAAACGGATCAACACCAGGTATAAATCGGGTTGATTCCGGGTCGCCGGCCGGTTTGATAATCCGGCGACGAACCCATATTCTGGCCACCTTATTTCAGCTAATATCAGTATTGTTTCTCCCCGTTTTTGGGTGGTTTTCATTCCCAGCATTCTAGAAACACATACGTCCTTTCAACCTCAACTGATAACTCTGGGGTTATCTTCTCCGGCCGAAAACACGATGAACGCCGACGAGCTCCAATAGATTCCGGCGAGCTTGGTTACAATCGATTCATGCACCATTTGGATCGAGTTTTACACGGGTTCGATTGGAAACAACATTCTAAACAATAATCAAGCATCAATTCAGTCCCATAACCCTTGTATCAACTTCTCCGATCAAATCAAAGTAAATTACGGCCAAATATCCATTTTCCTTATTCGTACATAAAATTACACATTTTATACGTTAAATTAAAGATAATCACTTGTATAATCTAACCCTTATACTCAAACACATCTTTGGTTCTTCAAAATTCAAAAACGGTTAAACCAAAAATCAAATAAACTCTAGAAATCAAATTCGACTATCTATCAATCGTTTGATGAAATTGATAGTATAAATCGATTGTACACACTCATATAAAGCTATATCAATCATCAAATCAATCAAATAACCCTATAATCAAAAGGCCCTAAAATTAGTCAAGAACCCTAGAATTTAAAATAAAACATCTAAGCATCAAAACATGAAATTAATGGTATAAACATGTAGAACAGATAAAGAGCATCAATTTGGAAACTTACATGATTGGATTTGGTGCTCAGAATTGATCAAAATCACAGTTTGATTCTCTGACCCGAATTCAAAACCCTAACCCGATTTGCAGAGAATTTTTGGTATTTTTCTGATTTTTAATGATTTTTATATAATTAATAAATAAAAATTGGGGTATTTATAATTACAAGATAATACCCCTAATTAAAATTTAGGACCTAATTATATCTCTTAATAAAATTAATTCGCCCTTAATTAATAATTTATGGGGAATAATTTTTAAATATTTAATTTCAATTAAATAGAAAATATATGCCAAAATTTCCCAAAAATGGTGAATAATTCAAAAATACAAAGATATGAAATATTTGAAGGTCCCATGATTTTATAAAAATAAAAATATAATTTTTGTGGGGTTTTGAGATATTTTCGTGAAATGAGATATTTTCTAAATTAACTATGTTCAGAATATCAATATGGTATACGCCATATTAGGCAAAATAAGGCCAGTTATTTTATATGAAATATCAGCTATTAAAATAATGTTTGGGCCGTATAACTTTTGATATAAAATCATTTAAAACGTAATATAATACCTGAAAAATACCTCAAACTACACGCAATACATACAACACATAACAATTATTATTTTACAACTAATTATACTTAATGACATATTAAAACACACAATACTCATTTATTATGATATTAAAACAGTCATAATTTCTCAGTCGGTTTATCCTTCCCCCTTAAAAGGATTTTGCCCTCCGAATCACGCTAAGAAAATAAATGAGGATACTTTTCCAACCTCTCACTTTCAAGTTCCCAGCTTGACACTTCAACCATAGGATTCCTCCACAAGACTCGTACTAATGGTGCAAAATTCTTTCTCAATACTCTCTCCAGCCGATCTAGAATTTTTATTGGTTGCTCTACATATGACAAATCAGCTTGAATCTCTATCGGCTCGTACTCTATCACATGCCTCAAATCAGGATTATTATGGATCGCAAAATAATCTGATTTGACGGATACCGATCCGTAACCCGAAATTTAGGATTTACCAAACCCAATTTTTTGGATTTGGATATGAATTAATTTTTAAACCCGAATTTTTTTGGATTTGAATTTGGATATTTGGTATACCAATCCGAAATTCAAAACTCTATTCGAACCCAAAATCCCAAAAAACCTGAATTATTATAAATATATATATATATATATTATTCTATATAATATACATTATACATAGTATTATATAATTTTTAGAACATATTTTTTTTATATTTATGTTAAAAATTAACTAATTATAAAGTTCAATGGAATATAATTAATCAATCATTTAAACGGGTGATAAGGTTTATAAGGTTAACAAAACATCTTTTAGTGATAAATCTAAAATATTGGGTATCAGTTGAGTTTATTTTTTAAATATTAGATATACATATAATAACACAATTAAAGATGTGGTGGAGTGGTTGAAGATGACACGTTAAAACTGTTATGGATTCGATCAATAAAACGCAACGGGAAAAACAAAATTTCGAATCCCAACCGCAGGTTCTATGTATAATGAACGGATAATTATGGAGAATATATGATTACCTTAATAAAGCTTTCCTTTTGATTGTGATGAACGTTCTGATCTTGATGAATCAACACAACAGCCTTCATTTCGAAGATCTACTCTCCAAGGTATCCACACGAACGTCCGATCGTCCAACGATCACCGAAGCCGGTACTAGCCGATTTGGTTGCCTCCTTCTCTCTCTCTCTCTCTCTCTCTTTCTAGCCTCTCTAAGATGTAGAGCTTCTAGAATTTTTCTCTAAAACCTTGATTAACTTCTTAAACCCTAAAAATATACATCTTAGTGTATATATATAGGGAGAGAGGAGATTCGGGCCTAACCCTAATCATAATGGCTTCTAAAAGGACCCATTCTGATTTTGGGTTTATATTATTATTAAATTCGAATTCTAATATATATACAATTAATCAAGTCACACTTAATTAATTTAATAATTAAATTTGAATTAACAACAATAAAATATTTAAATTCATAATTTAAATAACACTCTGTTTTAAACGTTCTTTGTGTGTGACCCTTTAGGTTATTATTACTTTGGAAATAATTTTATTTTCTAATAATAAAATTATAAATAATGAGTGGCATCTAGTAATAAATCATTGTTCCCCAAGTAATAATAATAATTGGTGATTCAATCAAACCTTTCATGAATAATGTACAATGTAATATAATCCCTTTAGCCTTATATTATAGATCAAACTCGAGGCATGCATTGTATCATCCTCTGTTAACGTTTAATCCTTCTTTCCTTGATCAATGAGTAAACTATTGAACAACTCAGTATTTGAGCACGGCCATGCATTTTATAGTCTTTCTCATTCAAGAGGCCAATAATATCACTCCTTTAATAAAAGAGGGCTAAATCCCATCTAGATCATTCATATTTCTCATATGATTCATAATATACCCAATGTCTACTTTTATTATTACCTGGTCAAGGATACCTTTCAATAATACCAAAGTATATTAATTCTCGTATAGAAATATAATGATTTCAGGTCAAAGGACCAATACATCATTATCACTGTGAGATTAACTTATGACACTTTAAATATGTAGTATCTCACAACGAATCAATTCAGCACCATGTATTTAATACATGTGTCTGTGTTTTGACTTTAGTATCACCGTACCTGTGATCAATGAGATGTGATCATCAGTCAACAAACACATTAGTCTCAACGTATTTATTATCTTCCCTTAACAATAATACTTGACTAGGGAGTTTTAGGAATATTAATACTATTCTCATAATCTCATTTCTAAGTCATGTACTTAGAGATATAGATTTACATATCATATTCCAAGGACATTTAGTAATCTAACATTTTATCATAGAAAATAAAGATATAATAAATTACTAAAGAATAATCCATAGAATTATAATTAATAATCCAAATATTTTATAATATAAATATAATATTTTTGTCTCTAGGGCACAAACACTAACAATCTCCCACTTGTACTGGAGCCAGTCACCCATGTATCTAATATCCATGAAACTAGTATGACCTTCATGCTTTTGCTGCGACAAAGCCTTAGTCAGTGGGTCTGCAATATTATCATCAGTATGCACTTTACATATATGTATATCTCCTCTTTCATCAATCTCTCGAAGAAGGTGATATCTCCTAAGTATATGCTTTTCTTGGGAATGGAACCTTGGTTCTTTAGCTTGCGTGATGGCTCCATTATTATCACAGTAAAGATCAACTGGATCTGTGATCGATGGAACCACACCAAGTCCCGTTATGAAAATCTGTATCCAAACAGCCTCCTTGGCTGCTTCACTGGCAACAATATACTCAGCTTCCATTGTAGAATCAGCTACTATCTCTTGCTTTAAACTCTTCCATCTTATAGCACCTCCATTAAGGCAAAACACAAAACCTAACTGAGATACTGAATCGTCTCTGTCTCTCTGAAAGCTGGCGTCAGTGTAACCCTTTACAACTAGCTTCTCATCTCCTCAATACACCAAGAATGAATCCTTAGTCCTCTTCAATTACTTAAAAATATTCTTGACAGCTGTCCAGTGACCCTCACCTAGATTAGACTGGTATCTGCTCGTCATGCTCAAGGCATACAAAACATCAGGACGAGTACATATCATCGTATACATTATAGATCCAATTGCCGAAGCATATGGAACTTTGCTCATACGGCCTTTATCATCTAATGATTTAGGGCAATTGTCTTTTGAGATCAATATCCCATGAGACATTGGGACATATCCTCTTTTTGCCTCTTGCATCCCAAAACGATGCAATACTTTATCAATGTATGTACTCTGACTTGGGCCGATTAATTTCCTTGATCTATCTCTATGGATCTTGATCCCTAATATATAGGTAGCATCACTTAAGTCCTTCATTGAAAAACTATTTCCCAACCAAGTCTTAATAGCCTGTAGAGAAGGTATGTCATTCTCTATTAGTAATATGTCATCTACATATAGTACTAGGAATGCCACATGACTCCCACTAACCTTCTTTTTAACACACGGTTCATCCTCATTTTGAATGAAGCCAAATTCTTTGGTTATTTCATCAAAATGACGATTCCATCTCTTCGAGGCTTGCTTCAATCCATAAATAGATCGAAGCAACTTACAGACCATCTTAGAAAACTTAGGATCCAAAAACCCCCAGGTTGTATCATGTATACATCTTCTTCAAGGATCCCTTTAAGAAAGCGGTTTTGACATCCATTTGCCAAATCTCATAGTCGTGGTAAGCAGCAATTGCTTGCAAAATCCTGATGGACTTGACCATAGCAACTGGTGAAAAGGTCTCATCATAGTCTATACCATGAATTTATTTGAAACCTTTTGCCACTAGTCGCACTTTATAGGTCTGTACTTTACCATCCATGTCAATTTTCTTCTTGAAAACCCACTTGCACCCTATAGGTTTTACCCTTTCAGGTGGATCAACTAAAGTCCATACTTTATTTTGATACATGGATTCCATTTCGGATTTCTTGTCCTCTAGCCATCTCTCGGAGTCTGGACTGTTCATAGCATCTTTGTAGGTAAGAGGCTCATCATTATCTATGAGCATTACATCATCATCTTTAGTCAGGAGAAATCCATAATATCTCTCTGGCTCATGACGAGTCCTACCAGATCTAAGAACAACCTGTGTTTCCGGAGCAGGAACATCTTGATGTGTTTCCTGCCCACTTTCCAACTCTGGTTCAATATTACTTTATACACTCGATCTTCATCGAGATCTATAGTCCTCCCACTAATTTTCTTGGAAAGTAACTCTCTTTCAACAAATACAGCGGTTCGAGCAACAAATACTTTGTTATCGGTAGGATTATAGAAACTATACCCTTTAGTTTCTTTAGGATATCCCATAAAATAACTTTTATCTGATTTTGGTCACAGCTTATCAGACACCAAGCGTTTCACAAATGCTTCGCATCCCCATACTTTCATAAAAGACATGTTGTGACGTTTCTCAGTCCATATCTCATATGAAGTCTTTTGAACCGATTTAGTTGGAACTTGGTTTAGTGTATATGCAGCCGTTTTTAGAGCATAACCCCAGAAACTTATTGGAAGATCTGCTAGACTCATCATCGATCACACCATGTCCAACAAGGTACGATTTCTACTCTCGAAAACTCCATTCCATTGAGGCGTTCCAGGAGGAGTAAGTTGTGATACGATACCACACTCCTTCAAGTAACCATTAAACTCGAGGATTAAGGATTATCCTCCACGATCTGATCGTAGAACTTTTATACTTTCCCCTGTTTTCTTTTCCACTTCAGCCTTGTATTCTTTGAACTTTTCAAAAGAATTGGATTTGTTCTTCAAAAGATACATGTATCCATATCGACCGAAATCGTTAGTAAATATAATAAAGTGGTAAAAGCCACCTCTTGCCATCGTATGCACTGGACCACATACATCACTATGTATAAGTCCTAATCGTTCGGTGGCCCTTTCACCTTGTCCGGTAAAAAGAGCTTTAGCCATTTTTCCAATGAGACAAGATTTGCATTCTTCGCATGATTCAAAATCAAACTTATCCAAGTAACCATCTTTATATAA
The DNA here is from genome assembly GCF_009905375.1 of Apium graveolens. Lineage (NCBI taxonomy): Eukaryota > Viridiplantae > Streptophyta > Magnoliopsida > Apiales > Apiaceae > Apium > Apium graveolens. The sequence continues at coordinate 76,168,163 of NC_133654.1, forward strand.
TTTGGTAATGCGTTTCTCATTTATGTGACCTAAATGACAATGACAAAGGTATGTTTGATTTGAGTCTTTCATCTTAATACGTTTATTATGTTGGATATATTTGAGATGTCATGTCTAATATGTTTCATGTTTAGTTTTCAGATCTTAACTAACGGGAAATATCAGTTCTTACTGGAATCAGGACTTACTGGAAGTCAGGACTTAAGGATATCAGGACTTAGATTATCAGAAGATAATATCAGAAGATGGATATCAGAACTTAAGTACTGGAGGACTAACAGTTAAGGAAAGAAGCTGATTTACAGAAAAGAAGATCGAGGCTAATACAAGAAGAAGATATGCATGGAAAGAGTTAGAGGACTAGAAGAATTATATAAGATATCTGATTGATATATTTTAGGAGACATAATTATATTCCATATTAATTAGAAGTTATCTTGTAACTGTGTGTCTATATAAACACAGACATAGGTTTACACTATATGTGTTACGATCATCGAGAAGATCATATATTGTAACCTAGAAGCTCTCGTGATATTTGTTTATCACTGAGAGAGAACAGTTCCATTGTAACAGAGTTTATTATATCGAATACATCTATTTTCTGTTGTGTTTTAAATCGATTTAATTGTATTCTACACTGTATTCAACCCCCTTCTACAGTGTTGTGTGACCTAACAAGTGGTATCAGAGCCTATCTGTTAACACACATACAGTAAAGATCCAAAACAATTATGTCTAAAGAAGCAGAAAATCCAACCAAGCCCGCCAAAACTGAAGAAACTCCAAAGACTCAAACCCACAGTCGATATGAGACTATCAGGGTTCCCATACTGAGACCTTATGAGTATCCCATATGGAAAGTGAAGATGGCTATGTTTCTGGAAGCTACAGATCCAGAATACCTTGACAGAATTTATGAGGTCCGCATAAGCCAACCAAGCTCTCTATTGTGGCTGCAGATCAGCCAGCAAAGACCATACCAAAGGAGAAAAGTGAATACACAATTGAAGATATCTCATATATTGCCAAGGATGCAAAGGTAAGGCATTTGCTGCATAGTGCCATTGATAATGTCATGTCAAACAAGGTAATTCAATGCAAGACTGCAAAGGAGATATGGGATGCTTTAGAAACAAGGTGTCAGGGAACTGATGCAATCAAAAAGAACAGGATGACTATACTCACTCAAGAGTATGAGCACTTTGACTCAAAAGCTGATGAGTCATTAAATAGTTTATATGACAGATTTGTCAAACTCTTGAATGATCTGTCACTGGTGGACAAGGAATATGATCTTGAAGATTCAAATCTTAAATTCCTTTTAGCTCTTCCTAAAAGTTGGGATTTGAAGTCAACTACCATAAGAGACAACTATGCTCTTGATGAAACTACTCTTGATGAAATTTATGGTATGCTCAAGACTCATGAACTTGAGATGGATCAAAGAAGCAAGAGGCATAGAAGAAAGTCAAGGACAGTTGCTCTTAAAGCTGAGGAGGAATCCCCTAAAGTTGCTGCCTCAAAGAAAGACAAAGGAAAGGCTCTCATCATAAAGTATGATTCAGGTTCATCAAGTTCTGATGGTGATGATGACTCAGAAACTGTAAGTTTACCTGAAGTAAATTCTGATTAAGAGATGATGAAATTGTATGCTCTTATGGTGAAGGGTATCACAAAGATAGCCTACAGGAAATTCAGAAAGGGAAAGAAATTTTCCAGGAAAGGTACAAGTTCTGATAAGAAGGGCTTCAGAAAATCTGAAGGCAAAGGAGGAAAGTCTGACAGAGGAGATTACTTAAATGTCAAATGCTACATCTATGGTGAGAAAGGCCACATATCTCCTGACTGCAAGAAAGGAAAGAGTGACAAAGGCAAGGCTCTTGTCACAAAGAGAAAAACTCGACGGACACTTCAGATTCTGAAGATGAGGAGAACTATGCCTTGATGGCAAATGCTAATAGCAGTTCTGATGCTGCTGAGTTAAAGGTACCTCAAACAACATATGCCTTTCATACTGATGATATTACTGAGTTGAGATTATATCTTAAAGCCATGTTTATTAGTTACAGAGATCAAACTTTAACATGTGAGAGATTAACTTCTGAAAATCTTACTTTTAAAAAGAGGAATGATTATTTAGAAAAAGAGTTAGTCATGTTCCATCAAACTCAGAAAGAAAGAGATGATACCTTTTATGTTAGAGATGATACCTTTTATGTTAGAGATGAAGTGCTAAAAATGAATAAATCTCTAAAAACTGAGTGAGAAAAGGAGAGAGAGATTATCAGGACTTGGACTAACTCTTGAAGAGCAACTCAGGATATACTAAGTAGTGGAAACTGGAAAGAGGGCTTAGGTTATGGAGATGAGAAAAGTGAAAAAGGAACTGAACAAGTTAAGCCAATTACTGTTAAAAAGACTACTAAGCCAAAGGTAAATCCTGTTAAATTTGTAGCTAAAACTGTAAAGTCTGATTCTGAAAAGATGAAAGATATTGAGACAAAAGTGATAGCAGAGTCAACTTCTGAAAAATTAGAACAGGATAAACCAAATGAAGTTAACATAGGCTTAATGACTAAGAAGTAGCTTAAACATAAGCTGAAAGAGATTACCAGTGTAAACAAGGTAAAGGTAGCTAGGAAAAATAGGAATGGAAAGGAAGGTGTGAATAAAAGCAACAATTATATGCCTGTTCCTAATGCTCCTAGAAAGAAATTCTATAACTGTGGAAACTCTAACCATCTAGCTTCTTTTTGTAGGAAGAATAAGAATATAAACTCCTTACCTTCTAAGTCAGGAGTTAAGAGTCAGTCTGTTAGGTTTAAGCCATAAAATCCTTGTTTTCATTGTGGTAGTATATGGCATTCCATTTATACTTGTAAGGAATATCATAGTTTGTACTATGATTATTATCAGATAAAACCTTCTTTGAAGAAAGTTACTTTAATTTCTTCTAGTTTAAAGTATGATGCAAAGTCTGATACTGTTAATATTGATAAGAAAAATGTTAGCATAAACTCTGATGTTAAATCCGCTGCAAATGTTAACAAACTTAAAAAGTCCAAAGGATCCAAGCAAGTCTGGGTCCTTAAAACTAACCATTAGTGGTCTTTGTGATTGCAGGGCAACAGGAAGAACATCCTAGTTATGGATAGTGGATGTTCAGGACATATGACTGGAAATAAAGCCCTGCTATCAGATTTTATGGAGAAAGCTGACCCAGGAGTTTCTTATGGAGATGGCAACATTGGAAAAACTCTAGGATATGGCAATATCAATCTTGGGAATCTCATCATTGAAATAGTAGCTCTAGTCTCAGGACTTACGCACAATCTGTTGAGTATAAGTCAAATCTGTGACAGAGGTTATCATGTGGATTTCTTTGAAGAACACTGTGAAGTTATAAGTAATTCTACAGGCAAAGTGGTTCTGAAAGGATACAGGCATGGTAACATTTATGAAGCCAGACGTTTAAGAAGTACTGATGGTTCTGCAATCTTTCTATTAAGTAGAGCATCAATTGAAGAAAGCTGGAATTGGCACAAGAAACTCTCTCATTTAAATTTCAACAATATAAATGAGCTTGTAAAGAAAGATCTTGTGAGAGGACTGCCAAAAACAATATTTTCTCCTGATGGCCTTTGTGATTCATGTCAGAAGGCAAAACAAAGAAAATCTTCTTTCAAGAGCAAAACTGAGTCATCAATTCTTGAGCCTTATCACCTACTGCATGTTGATCTATTTGGTCCAGTCATGTCTATTGCAAAAAAGAAATATGTTATGGTTATAGTGGATGAGTTCACAAGATACACTTGGGTGTATTTCTTGCACAAGAAGACTGAAACAACATCTACTCTAACTGATCATGTCAAACAGTTGGATAAATTGATCAAAGATTCTGTTAAAATCATAAGGAGTGATAATGATACTGAGTTCAAGAATTCAATCATGGAAGAGTTCTGCAAAGATCATGGAATCAAACAGGAATTTTCTGCACATGGAACTCCACAGCAAAATGGAGTTGTAGAAAGAAAGAACATGACTCTCATTGAAGCTGCACGAACAATGCTTGATGAAGCAAAGCTACCAACCTATTTTTGGGCTGAAGCTGTGCAGACTGCTTGTTTTACACAAAATGCTACACTCATAAACAAGCATGAAAAAACACCAAATGAAATGGTGAAGAAAAAGAAGCCAAATCTGAAATACTTTCATGTATTTGGTTGCAAGTGTTTTGTTCTTAAGACTCATCCTGAGCAGCTATCAAAATTTGATCTAAAAGCTAATGAAGGAATTTTTGTTGGATATCCACTTTCCACAAAAGCCTTCAGAGTCTATAATTTAAGAACAAGGGTTGTCATGGAATCTATCAATGTCTCTTTTGATGATAAGAAGATTACTGGACTTGAAGATTTTAATGATCATGATCAGCTGAGATTTGAGAATGAAGATTTAAATTCTGATTCTGGAAATTCTGATGACTTATATCTTGATCCTGTAAGTTCTGATGGATTAAGTTCTGATGTCATTGAAACTGTGGTAACAACTCCAAAGGAAAATGCACCTGTCTAGGGGGAGCAAGCTGAAGATCCTACCATATCCCAAGACTCTCGAGAAGCATCAGAACCTGTCACTGGCTCTTCAAGTTCTGATTCATCTAGTTCTGACGAGCCAAATTCTGATAATTTTGGAAGCTCTGATTCTTCAACTCCTGAAAAATCAAACTCAAATTCTGAAGTCTCAGAGAGCATAACTACAGGGGGAGCATCAGAAAATGCTGATGGAGACAGCATGGATCATGGGGGAGGATCTAGTTCTAGAGATCAACTTCCATCTGCAAGGAAGTGGACTAAAGCACATACACCTGATTCAATCATTGGAGATCCTGGAGCAGGTGTCAGAACTAGAACTGCAACTGCAAATGAATATCATTCTTTTTTATCTCAGACTGAACCAAAGAAAGTGGAAGAAGCTCTTCAAGATGTTGATTGGGTGCAAGCAATGCAGGAAGAGTTAAATGAATTTGAAAGAAATAAAGTCTGGACCCTAGTGCCAAGACCAAAGAACAGATTAGTTGTTGGTACAAAATGGGTCTTCAGAAACAAAACTGACAGTGATGGCATAATTATAAGGAATAAAGCAAGACTGGTTGCTAAAGGCTACTCTCAACATGAGGGTATTGATTATGATGAAACATTTGCACCAGTTGCTAGATTAGAAGCCATAAGCATCTTTTTGGCTTATGTTGCTCACAAGAAGTTTAAAGTCTTTCAGATGGATGTGAAAAATGTTTTTCTCAATGGAGAATTGGAAGAAGAGGTATATGTTAAACAACCTCCAGGATTTGTAGATCCTAAATTTCCCAATCATGTCTACAGGCTTAACAAAGCACTTTATCGCCTTAAGCAAACTCCAAGAGCATGGTATGAGACTTTAGCTCAATTCCTTCTGGAAAGTGGATTTCACAGAGGCACAATTGACAAGACTTTATTCTACCTCAACCATCGAAAGGACTTACTTTTGGTACAGATATATGTTGATGATATCATATTTGGTTCTACTAATTCCAAACTGTGTGAGAAGTTTGTAAAGCTAATGCAGTCAAGATATCAAATGAGTATGATGGGAGAACTCAGCTATTTTTCGGGCCTTCAAGTCAAGCAAACTGAAGAAGGCACTTTTATCTGTCAATCCAAGTACACCAGAAATCTACTGAAGAAATTTGGAATGCAAGATTGTTCAACTACATCCACTCCCATGGCCACTGCAACCAAGTTAAATAAGGATACTGGTAAATCAGTAGATATCACTAACTACAGAGGTATGATTGGCTCCTTACTCTATCTAACTGCAAGTAAACCTGATATCATGTATGTTACCTGTCTTTGTGCAAGATTTCAGGCCGATCCAAGAGAACCTCACTTATTAGCTGTCAAAAGAATTTTCAAGTACCTTAAGGGTATAGCTGATCTAGGATTGTGGTATCCTATGGAATCAGATTTTAAGCTAATTGGTTACTCAGATGCAGATTTTGCAGGATGCAAAATAGACAGGAAAAGCACTAGTGGAAGCTGCCAATTTCTTGGAGGCAGATTGGTTTCTTGGTTTAGCAAGAAACAAAAGTCAATTTCCACATCAACTGCAGAAGCAGAATATATTGATGCAGGAAGCTGTTGTGCACAGATTCTTTGGATGAAGAATCAGTTACTAGATTATGAGTTAGAATTTTCTAAAATCCCTATTTACTGTGATAATCAAAGTGCTATTGCTATGACAGGTAATCCAGTTCAACACTCAATGACAAAGCACATCAGCATTAGGTACCATTTTGGATGAAGGTACAGTGGAATTGCATTTTGTTCCAACATATCAACAGCTAGCGGATATCTTCACAAAACCACTATGTGAAGCTAATTTTATAAGATTGGTAAATGAACTTGGAATGGTTTCAGGTTCTTTCTCTAAATCTGCTTAGTTTTTGTTCTCATGCATCAGAATTTATGATGAGTGTTTACAGATTGCATTATCTATATGTCATTTGTGCTTAATTTGAAAATTTATTAAATGCTGATTGTTATCTGATGTGGATTTATATACTCTGATAAGTGTTTTGAATGTTCTGTGACTATTCAATCCAATGAGGGTAACTGTGCTAGATGCTGACCTAGTAGTCTTTAACATACTAGAAATCCCATGTTTGAATTAGTTGTTTATATGGAAACTAAATAACACAAGAAGATTCTGATATTGAGCTTAGTCAAGTTTACTTTGTGTATCTTATTACTAAGTCACAAACTAGATTCTTGTTTCTTATCTGTCAAATTCCGATGTCAATAAATCTTAAGAATGAACTAAGTGCTGATAAGCCTCACTTATCAAAAGAAAAGAAAAGAAAAGAATAAAAGTCAGGTACTCCTTTGAGATCTAGAGTAAAAATGTGGAAGGGAAGACCCAAGTGCATTGCTGGTATTAAGTAATATGCATTAGAAAAGAAAAAAAAAATCTTGGTGACTTTTCACACTCTATGATTACCGGATAAATACTCTGATAACAGCATAAATTCTGATAAGCAGTCGTGACTCACTTACACTGAGAAGCCACTGTAAAAAGGAATTTCAAAAGATGCATAAAATGAGCACAAACAGTTGAGGTGGACACTTGCATAAATTTGTTCTATAGTAGACATCATGACTGATGATAGATTTTAAGCATTTTTCTGAGTTATGCCTTATTTCTAAGATGTACTGAAGTTTATCAGACTTTAATCTTTATCTGATATTTTGCTGAATGCACACACTTTCACTCCATATGAAAGATGAAAATTACTGTGGTGATTAAGTTGTTGTTGACAAACAGTTAACTGTTATTTGCATAAATTATGAGGACATGTTCTGATGGAAGTTCTGATGATTAAATTCTGAAGAAAACAAGTCAATATTTGTATGAAGAATTACAAAACAAGATATTCACTTTTTGAGCACAGAAGCCATGTTCAGATGACTGTTAAAAATCTGATATAAGTTAAGTTCTGATATTAAATCCTGATGGAATCTTTGATGCTTACGTGGCATTTTTCTTTACTTGACTTATTTGTGGTAAAATCTGAAACAGTCATATTTAAATCAGAATAAATTCGGGTGAGATAAAAATAGTCATAATCATTATGGGTTAGTGGTTAACTTGTATGTCCTGAAAAACTGCATGTGCACGGTAATTATTGCTTATTTTACGTGCCCATTAACTCTTGCTCTAACTGTTTATTGATTGTTCACACGGTGCCAGGTGTAAAGTGTATCCCATGCTTCAAAAATATAATTATTTAGTGGAGAGAGTATATATATGGGAGTTAAAAGATTTCCTAATCTTTTACTTACTTTTCTATTCTTAATCTCTTTTACTTTCTCTCTCGCTCTAATATTCTCTGAAGCGTTTTCTTTCAGGACTTTTAACAAACACATTGCAAATACTCTCTTTCTCACTTATTTTCTTACAGAGATCGCACCAAAAGACGTACTTTAAATGGAGCTAAGTTTGTTCCTAACAACTACTCCGCCATTCTTAGCAAGGCTGAAGCTCCATCGGAATTTCACTTCATTTAGGATTTTCTCACTAATTCTGATATTAGGTACGCTCTGACCCAACCTGATGCGATCTCTGGAACTCAAGTGCTGGAGTTCTGGTGAAATGGAGTATATGATGATGGTGGTGCTCAAGGGACCCCAAGTATAATCTTTACAATAAGGGAGGATGAACATGTCGTAACTTTGGCTGCAGTACGCCAAGCACTGCAGTTGCCTGAAAATAAAGCCTATACAACTGTTGAGGAGCCTATTCTTCAAAATATGATGGCCAGTCTGGGGTATGAAAAGACATTGATAAAACTGGGTCAATTGAAGAGACCTTACATAAGGAGGGAATGGAGTTTCTTCTTTGACTGCATCACCAAGGCTTTTGCAAACAAATGTTCTAACTTCGATGCAATCCCCATATTTAGTCAACAAATCGGGTATGCTCTCATTAATCAAACTGATTTTGATTATGCAAGTGATGTCTTAGGTTTCATTGGGGATAGGATGACAGAAGACAGAAATACAATTTTTTTGCTAGATTCTGTGAGCTTATTTATAGTTTTTTTGTGATGATAAGCCCCAATCAGCTAGTGAATTAATTCCATCATTCAGACTATCTAAAAGAGATTTTAATGACTTATTATCTACTGATAATAAGAAGGCTATGTTAAGACCCCTCCGAGTTCCTTTATCTGTCAAACAAGCCTTAATAACCTATAATCCAGTTAAATACACTGCACTATAACCATCAGCACAAACAACCAGACCTTCATCTTCCAAACCTTCTAAGAGGACAAAGTTTGTTCCTCAACCTCCACAAAAGAAAAGGAAGATGATTCTCAGAGATGAGCCTGAGAGTGAAGAAGAAATAATTGAAGCACGGGTTCATGCATCTGAATCTGTGACACTTGAAGCTGAGAATGTTACTTCTCAGAAAGAGAAAGCAGCTCAAAGTTCTGATACTTTGAAAAGGAAATCTGTAAATTCTGATGCTACTGAAGCAACTCCTTCATTGGCAAGGAGATTGAAGAAAATGAAGGCTAGGAGGTATTTGGCTAAGGCTATATCAGAAGAGATTGAAGAAGCTGAGGAAGGGGATCAGGAATCTCTGATCTCACAAGAACTAATTATCATTGAAGCCCTTCCATCTCAAGCCAAAGACACATCTAATGACACAATTGTTACCCCTCATGTCTCTCTTATTAAAGCTACAGATGATGCTAAAGAACAAACTGATAATTCTGAAATAGATATTCATAATTTGAATATACCTGAAGTTCTTTATCTGGAAGTTCCATCTACATCAAAGACACCAGCTCTGGAGATAAATTCTGCTGATCAGAATTTAGATGATGTTATTCCTGAATCTCCAGTTGCTTCACACACTGTTGAGCTATTAGAACATAATGAGTCTTCCTCAAGTTCTTATGACAGTGTTTCTGCTGAGACTCCAGTACCTATTCTGGGCAAGGAAGAATTGGTGAAGAAATTTGTTGAAAAGGAAGCACCTATTCCTTGGGAGGATACTCACAAAGGTGTTGGGTGGACCAAGAAGTGGAATGAATCAGATTTTATTCCATGTTCTAAAGTTCTGACAAAGCATATTGCAAAAGCTGATGAGTTGCTCATAAATGCTGATTTCAAGACACAACTCAAGATCACAGCTCTGTCTACAAAGCATCTTCAAGGTCTACATACATCTACTCATGAAAAGGTTGATACACTCAGGTAACATGTTGATAAGCTATATCTACAGATCAAGCTTGACAAGAACAAGTATATCAGACCTATTTCTGAAAAAGTTGAAGCCATTGAGAAAACTCAAGAGGAGCAACAGGCCCAAATTGTTGAGATCTTGGCTAATCAAGCTTCTCAGAAAGCTCAATTGGATGAAATCCAATCTTTAGTTGAACTTCTTCTTTCTCTCTTACTTCCTGATGATGCCAAAAAAGGGGAGAAGGTAGTTAAGTCCAAATGCTCACCTACTCAAGAACTGAAGAAAAAGGATGATAAAGGTGATGACAAGGGAAACTCTGAAAAGAGCAGAGGTCAAAGAAAAGTTCAAGGAAAATCTTTTATTCAGAACAAGTCAAGTTCTGATGTTGTGAATGCTCAAAGACTGAAGTCAAGAGGTGATAAGCAAAGTCTGATGTCAAGTTCTGATATTCTGATTCAGTCAGGATCTGAAGACTCTCAGAGGTTTTTGCAAACTCTGAAGTTAAAGGGGAAGCAAAATACTGTTTATTACAAAGATCCTAAAATCTAAACACTTGATGAAAATATAGCAAGAAGATTATTTCTGAAACACAATCCAGGAATGGATTTAGAAACTCTCAAGGAGGAAGAAGCTAGATTTGTTGCTGAGAAGGCAAATCCAAAGTCTAAAGCTTCTGATGCAAAGAAACCTCCAAGGCCTAAGGAAAAAGGCATTGTGATCAAGGAAAAGTTAAATTCTGAAACTTCAAAGTTTAAGACTAGATCATAGACTGAGAGTGATCCCAAAGACAAAGGGAAAGGAAAAATTTATGAACCAACCAAGTCACTGGACTTGAAAACTTCTCAAGATCTGATGAAACCAGTATGTAAAATGGTTCAAGTAACTGATGATAATCTTGTTGAAGATGAAACTGTTCAAATTCTGAAAAGAAGAAAGATAAATGAAGATTCTAAAACAACCTCTGACACTGCTCAAGTTGTTGTGCAAAATAAAGGATAGGAAGGTACAGAAGAAATAGCAAATTCTGATCAAGCTATCAAGACATCAACTACTGACAATTCTCAAGTTGATTTGGATAAAATGACAATTGCTGATAAGAAGAAGCTGTTATGGAAGAAACTACTCCAGTTGAACCAAAATCCAATCTCGTGATTAATCAACTTGCTACATTTGGGTTGAAATCCAAACAACCTAGAGATAGAGCCGGATTAGGTTCAGATGAGAGAAGATTCAAACAGGAGTAGAGGTTACTCTAAGAGATCCTTTCATGTTGACAGACAAACCATATGAACAAATCAAACAAAGGCACCTTGACAAGGTGTTGTCTGCTCAAGTTGTGATATATGCTCATGATAAGGAGAATCTAAAGGAGAAATTGATCTTATTTCTCAATGATGGAAGGACTCATAGATTAGCCGATTCTGATGTACTAAAGAAGTCTATCAGAGAACTTCAACATATTCACTATCTTCTGGAAGTAAAATCTGATGTTACAAGAAGATGGTCAGAATACATTTTGAAGGCTATAAGAGATCTATTCAGAATCTCTGGTACAAAGACTTCTCATTACAGTCCAATGATTACTGAAGGTGATGGAAGAGAAATTCCTATGCTAAAGAATTCTGCTAAGGTGGAAGTTATTATGAAAGGAAGATGCTTATATTATAATGAAAACTTTTCACATCCTAAGGTTATCAGACTTGGTGATGGACTTGAAAGAACATCCATTCAAGCTCTCAGAATAGCCATTTATCAAATTGGTGATAGTAAAGAAGAAGAACTGATGCAAGTCAAAGCACAGTTAGCTGAAGTTATGAAGAAAGCTGAAGATAATTTGATAAATGATTTTGTTAAGAATCATTATGGATTCAGATTAATTCAGTGATGTTGGTAAAGCTGGATGTTTTGTAAGTTGTAATTAATAGTCTTATTAAACTCTTATTGCATTTGAACTTAAATGTTTTTGACATCATCAAATCTATTAACTTGTACATTCTTGCATAATTTACAAGTTGGGGGAGATTGTTGGATATATTTGAGATGTCATGTCTAATATGTTTCACGTTTAGTTTTCAGATCTTAACTAACAGGAAATATCAGTTCTTACTGGAATCAAGACTTACTGGAAGTCAGGACTTAAGGATATCAGGACTTAAATTATTAGAAGATAATATCTGAAGATGGATATCAGAACTTAAGTACTGGAGGACTAACAGTTAAGGAAGGAAGCCGATTTACAGGAAAGAAGATCGAGAATAATACAAGAAGAAGATATGCATGGAAAGAGTTAGAGGACTAGAAGAATTATATAAGATATCTGACTGATATATTTTAAGAGACAAAATTATATTCCATATCAATTAGAAGTTATCTTGTAACTGTGCGTCTATATAAACACAGACATAGGTTTACACTATATGTGTTACGATCATCGAGAAGATCATTCATTGTAACCTAGCAGCTCTCGTGATATTTGTTCATCACTGAGAGAGAACAATTCCATTGTAACAGAGTTTATTATATCGAATACATCTGTTTTCTGTTACTTGTGTCTTAAATCAATTTGATTGTATTCTACACTATATTCAACCTCTTTCTACAGTGTTGTGTGACCTAACATATTATCATTATTTATGTTATAGATAGGAGTATCTAAATCAAGAATATATAAACCATTAAACAAACGTGCAGCCCCATAGGTAACATTATTGAATCAAAAGGAACAACTATTATTCTGAATCAAAAACGAAAAACCTTTCTTATCCAAACAAGAAATCGAAATAATGTTTCTGCAAATCGCAGGCACGTAAAAACAGTTAACTAGTTCTAAAATAAGCCCAGTGGGCAACGATAAATGATAAGTCCCTACAGCTAAAGCAGCAACCTTTGCTCCATTTCCAACTCATAGGTCGACTTCTCCCTTCACTAATGTCCTACTTCCCTACAGTTCCTGTACATTTATACAAATGTGGGAACTACATCCAGTATCTAATACCCAAGATGTAGAATTAGACAAATTGACTTCTATAACATAAATACCTGAATCAGAAGCAGCAACAACAACCTTCTTTTTCTTCAGATCCTCCAAATAAGCATGAAAGTTCCTCTTCCAATGACCTGGTTTCTTGCAATAGTGACAATCACCAACCTTTGGAACACCACCTTTAGGCTTCAAAGCCTTGGTCGGATCAGGTTTCAGATTGGTATTAGATTTAGATCCCATCTTCCTCTTGCCTTTCCATTTACCATTTCCTTTGGCCTTCCCCTTATTCACCATCAACATGGGAGCATGGGACGCCTTCTGAATATTGGTCTTAACAGTTTTCAACATAACCAACAATTCGGCGGGGTTCTTATCTATCTCATTCATTTTGTAATTCATCAAAAATTGAGAATAGCTATTGTTTAAAGATTGCAAAATTAGGTCAATCTGGTGCTCCACAGCAATCGGGGCACCCAACTTGGCAAGGTACTCAATATAGTCAATCATCCTTAGAACATGCGGTCCAACAAGATCACGTTCTCCCTGCTTACATGCATACAATGATTTGAAAGTATCAAACCTCTCCTGACGAGCCTGTTCTTCAAACATATATTAAAGGTGCTCAATCATATCATAAGAATCCATATTCTCATGTTGTTTCTGAAGTTCAGCACTCATGGTCACTAACATGAGACATTGAACATTTGTGTCATCATCGATATGTTTCTGATAAACATTATATTGAGCACGGGATGCTCCTTCAAGGAGAGGTGCAGGGCAAGGGATATCTATGATATAGAGCTTGCGCTCTTATTTGAGGACAATCCTCAAGTTCCTCTGCCAATCAAGGAAGTTTGTTCCTGTCAGCTTGTCCTTCTCAAGGACTGATCGCACAGAAAATTTGTTTGAATTGATTGCCATTTGATATCTATAATGTTTAAAATGCATAAGATAAATTAGTCTGCAGATGATTATTAAATTATGTTCAAGTGATTATTCACATATATTTAAAATATATATCTCCCACTATTTTATCAAATTAATAGCCCTAACTATTAATTCGAGGCCTTATGACTCTATTTATTCTATTTAATGAATATTATTTCGAATATTCATTCGAGGACTTATGACTCGGTTTATTTTATTTAATGAATATTACTTTGAATATTCATTCGAGGCCTTATGACTCTGTTTATTCTATTTAATGAATATTATTTTGAATATTCATTCGAGGCCTTATGACTCTGTTTATTCTATTTAATGAATATTATTTTGAAAATTCATTCGAGGACTTATGACTCCGCTTATTTTATTAAATAATATTCTTTATTTTATTAAAGAATAATGTTTCGATAATCAGACTTATTTTCGATTATTCAAATAAAGATCGTACTTTCGTATAAGTATATCTTGGGTCATTTATTATTCATTTCAAGTATAAGTTTTAAAACTTCTACTTCAATTATTTTTATAAAGATTATCCTTTATGGGAATATTATTTAAATAATAATATTCAGATATTTCCTAATATATCGGGACTGATTTATTTCATTAAATCAGCATTACTCCAAACATTCTTAAAAATGTTTTCGAGTCTTCAAAATGATTTTTAAAAGTTAGAGCGGATCCCAAAACTCATTTTTATATTTAAGATCTTCCTTTCGAAGGGGATTTAAATACTCGCCCAAAACCTGAGGGATCCGGCTCTGTGGCGTATTTTACATTCGCAACGAGGTTGCTGTTTTGAGAAAACAATTTGATTACTTGCCCAATATTCGGGAAGTAAGCCCATCTAATTGAGTCGGCATAAGCGACAGGCCGGGGTACGGTCTATCAAAGTGTAAGTGGCTGGGTGGCAGTCCATCAACGCGTAAGAGGCCGGGTGGTGGTCCAGCACAAGGTCCTAATGTGGCCAGGGTGATGACCGGTGGGGGATTCATCCATCTACTAGTAAAAAAGGTTACTTATTGGTATCTTTGCCTGATCAGCAAGATATCGGGTTTATGCCAAAATTCTTTCTTTCCAAATTCATTGGATATTGCAACTCTGTTCATACTTTACATGACAGAGGTTTTCAGGAAATGTATGAGAGATATATATGGATATATATATATATATATATATATATATATATATATATATCGGGACTTAATGAAGTATCTCGTAACTTCATTTCATTCAATAATATTTCAAAGACTGAATCTATTCAAGTATTATCTTGTAGTCTCATCTGTGTGATGAACTTTTGAAATTAATTATAACTTGAACGGTGGTAGTTCAAGTAGTATTCAGAAAAGATATAAGTATATGGGAGTATCTTGTAACTTCATCTTTTCAACTTACATCTAGTAAATGATTATCTTATGCATGATAAAGATTTTCAGAAAAAGGTTGAGACAAGGTTAGATATATGAGATCACCTTGCAACGATATTTTATACAGTTATAAATGGGAACTCTGTGTATATTATACATGTCAGAGGATTTCAAAGATTTGAGAAGTATATATGTATACTGAATATTTCCCGACTTCGTCACATTAAAATAACAAACTTGGTTCATTTCTTCTTGACCAAGACTTTCATGAGTACTATCAGAATGCTCATATATTGTTAATTATAATACATATTATTTCGGTGGGCTTGTTGCTCACCCTTGCTTTCTTTTTTCATCACACAACAACAGATAGACAAGATGAACAGGATCAAGCTCCCAATTCGTGAGCGGATAGGAAACGTTCCGCAGTTTCCTATAGGCGTTGATGTCGCTGTAGCTGAGGTAGGAACTACCAATAGGCTAGGCTTTTAACTTTTGATGTACCAGACTTATGTATCTTTATGAATTGTAATAATGGCAAAGAAATGTAAATTTATTCAGAAACCCTTTTAAGGTGTAATGGCATATAATTGTGGAATAAAATGACTCGTGTTATTTTTGGATATTCATCTCTGAGACTATAACTTGTGGTGTGTGTGTTTATTGTGGGGTCATAGTACGGAGTAGTTGATTGTTTATTAATATTGGGTGTTATTAAGGGAAATGGAACTCGTGACAACCCGGATCCCCGACCCTGGATTTCGGGGTGTTACATAAATGGTATCAGAGCCAAGTGTTATAAACCTCGGAGATGATGTGACGTTAAAATAATAAGTTCACTAAGTAATAAGAACTCTTGCCAAGTTCATAGTCGGGCTACCTAACGTAGTACTGACAGTTAAAACCCTTATGGGAATCCTTATAAATATCATGATAGAAGCGTAGTTCGCTATAGTATATGGTAGCGGGACTCCGAACCCTGAGGTTGAGGAGCAACCGCGCGATGATGTTTTATTAATTATTGGAGATCAGATTGTGGATTTGATAGAGCGTCCTAACACGAGACCGGATGATGTTCATATTGAG
This sequence comes from Apium graveolens, assembly GCF_009905375.1. Taxonomy (NCBI): domain Eukaryota; kingdom Viridiplantae; phylum Streptophyta; class Magnoliopsida; order Apiales; family Apiaceae; genus Apium; species Apium graveolens. The sequence continues at coordinate 76,184,336 of NC_133654.1, forward strand.
GATGTAGCAGTTAAGGATGTTGTCCTAGAAGGGATTATTGCTGAGAAGGATCCCGTGGAGGATCCTGAAAAGAATGAATAAAGGACCACTGAGGAATTGATAACCATGGTTAGGGAGACTACCAGAGGTAGGATTGGCCGGTTACTACCGGAGGTTCGTTCAAGTTTGTAAAGATAGTAGCCGCTTTAACGCGGTTTACTCGTAAGACTGAGAAGTTCGAATGGACAGAAAAATACGAGATCAGCTTTTAAGAACTAAAGCAAAGATTGGTGACGACCCTTATTTTGGCGTTGCCGGATGGAAAAGGAGATTTTGTGATGTGTAGTGACGCTTCGTAAAAGGAATTAGGGTGCTTCTTATACAACACAGCAAGGTAATCGCGTACGCATCAAGAAAATTTAGGGAATATAAAATTCGATGTCCCCACCCATGAGCTTGGGCTCGTGGCAATAGTTTTTCCCTAAAGATTGGAGGCACTACTTTTATGGAGAGAAGTGCGAGATTTACATAAGCCATAAGTGCTCTAGTGCATTTTCACGCAGAAAGAGCTCAACATGCGCCAGAAGAGGTGGTTAGAGCTAATCAAGGATTATGATTATGAGATTCTTTATCATCTAGGGAAAGCCAAAATGGTGGCTAAATGCCCTTAGTATAAAGGAGAGACTCAAGATGAAAATGTCTTTGGGAGAGTTGATAAGAGATTTTGAGAAAATGGAAATAGAAGTGAAGGTAACCGGAGCTGGTACCGAAAAGCTGTTTGAGATTGCAATACAACCCGAATTATTGGAAAAGATCATATTGTGCCAAGAAAAAGTGATGAATGAAGGCAGAGAGCCAACAAATAGAGAAGAGGTTAATACTGAGAAAGATGATAAGGGAATAATGAGGTATTCTTACAAAATTTGGGTTTTAAACGTTCAAGAGCTTAAGGACGAGATCTTAGATGAAATCCATAGTTCGAGGAATAAGATTTAGGGCAAACCCTGAATGTGATAGTCAGGGAGGTCGCCATCAAGAAAGAAAGAACCCATAACATAATGAAATGGAAAACAAGGATTTTAACGTATAAGATAACCCTGATTATGGGAGAAGGATGAAACATTTCATACTGAGAAAACAGAAGTCGAGTAAGATAGGGAGAACCGGGATGGTACTCCTATGGGGAAATTCATGTACCTGCCTAAACAAAAATTATACTTTTATTCCCAAACACCACCCTGAGGAAACAATGCGCTGGGAAATTCTTTCAGGACCTTTAAGTCACTAAGCTCTCAGAGTTCCAAGGAATAAGCTGACCTAGCCGAAGCAAGAGCCTGGCCAAAGGAAATAGAGGACTTATTTTATATTCTAAATGATTGATGAAGCGCAAAAGACTATTTTTGTCACTTACCTTCCTAAGAGAGAGGCCACCCGCTGGTGAAAGTCCAAGGAAGGCACGGAGCCAGAGGTTACAATAAACTGATTAAAGTTTAGTCAATTGTTTTCAGAAAAGTACTTCCCAAGGTTATGGAGATAGTGTAAAAGCTTTAGAGCCAGAACAAAGGCGGACGAGTATGATGAATTATGAATTTAAGTTGTAAAAGTTGTCAAGATTCGTTCTGAGGACACGAATCCAGAATGACGGGATGTTTGAAATCAATGCTTATGTTGTGTTGGTTCATGAAATAATGATAAGAGAAAGGAAAATAAAAAGAAACTGAAGTGGAAAGGAATATAAAGGCAATAGAGTTTGAGGAATAATAAGGAAGTTGGGTACGAGGAAACCCTAAAGACTCGTAGCAATAGAAATAGAAAAGTATGTAATCGTCAGGATGAGGGTGATTCACCATGAGTTAAATTGATGGTTGAAGGCATAAGAGATACATATATTTTATCCCCTGTAAGTTGGGAGGATTCGAGGAAACCTTGAGATAGTTCGAAGGATAAATAATGAGACGCGGATAGACTGAGGAGACAAGGAAGTAAGAAATTAGGAAAATTGGATGAAGGAAGTGACCTTCAAGAATGTGAAGTGTAAGTCCGGTGGCTTGATACCCAGGAAGGGAGACGCCAGGTATGAGAGATATCCCAACATTGAGATGACTGTTGAGATAAACAACAAAAGTAAATACAGAATTATTAAGAAGAAGTTCACGTTGAACACGACCAATATCTTCCAGAACATCCTTGTTATCGTTACCAAATCAAGCAAGAAAAGTAGATAACCATAGTTATCTTTTGGAGGCCATATTGATTGACCTCATTTTGAATACAGATGTTATTGTGAAATTAGGCATATACTATCGAGGTGGGAATGATTGAATAAGACACCCTTATCAGGGATATATGACTTGATTTATCCATGGAAGGATGCATGTACCTTTTTAAAGGTGGAATTAAAGATAAAACATCGGTAACTTAAAATGAATCCTAGGGGAATGCATAAAAGTTGGCATTTCACCCTTAATAGGGATAGTATGAGTTTTGACAGTATGAATTGGAAAGGATTAAGGTAATAACAACCTTTAAGTATAAGTGGAGAAATTTTTCAGAAACATATAGACAATGGTTCTAGTATTAGTAAAGGGTATTTTGATATGCCCTGTATCTATGGAATACAGGAGGAACGATTCAAGGATAACCTTAGAGGTTTTACAAGGAGAAAAGTAATATTCAAAATTCTCAAGAATAGAAACTTTGATAAAGGAAATATGACGTAATAAAAATAATGCCAAGTGGGGCACATGTTAAACCATGAGAAAGTATAGATTGAACCCAACGAAGGTCAAGAATGGTGAAAACAAGAAGGACCCAAGATACGAGACGTCCTAAGTATGATCGAGAGTCAGTCGTGATAATGATTAACCTCTAAAGACTGAGGCAATAACTTATGGAAAAATGGTGGTATATTTTTTTTACTCATCAGATTTTAAGGAAAACATCTTCACACAAGCAGTGATTAGAAATGAGGTAGAAAATTTAGTTGGAGATCGTTCAAACGACATTGATTGTAAAGAAATTTTACTATCAGGAAAGGCCAAAGAGGTGGCCAACACTTTAAGTGTAAGAGGACAATTATCGGCGCTCGTGCCAGAGGAATACAGTAATAATGGTTAAAGCCGTGAAGGTTGTATTATGGTTTGGAAGATTGACATTCCTTCTGATGACTGTGCAATACCCAACCGTAATAGTAGTTTGGTAAAGGTTTAATTCGTATAATCGCCATGAGCGGGCTATCTATCTTAGAAGGTACTATCTTGAGATAAGCCAGGAACATGTTACGGAATGACTAAATGAACCTTTGAGATGCATGTCTCCCAATAAAGACATATGATTAAGAATGGTATTAACCTGCTATCGTTGCCTTCATTAAAATTCTTCTGCAATTTTATCTGCTTCATGTCATATGTACGTCAAGTTCAGGAGTGTTCTTCATGAATCATGAACGGTGATCATGTTACCTCCTTAGAAGAATTCGATACGAGATGTATGGACTCCGTATGGTTAGCTATTAAGACTTCATGGAAAATGAATGACTACAGTAGGTCAACGGTGGACCCTAGTAGTGCAGGAATGATTCTGCGGGTAATGAGCCGATTAATTACAACCGTGAGAGTTGTATTGGAATGGATGTTGAGATTAAGTACCACTAATCGGGTTGTGGTGATGTATAAGTTATCATTGATAGACTAATTAAGTCGATTATCTACCTATTGAATACTTATTCCTTCTTATCAATTGAGAGTCGTATTACTATACGAGGAAGGTTGCAGTGCAAGCATAGAATTCTAGTAACGATGATGTCTAGAATGAGATCCCAGATTCGATTTTCGATGTCGTGGGAGTTTCAAAGGTGATTGTGTATAAGCTTGAGGAAGAGCATGGGTCCATAGAATGATGGACGGAATAGCAAAAATATTTAGGCATGTGAAATACGATGCTATAATACTTGATGTTGATATATATACGTATATGTTTTGTTCTCCTATGACAAACCTCTATAGTTCAGAGGTAAATTCCAAGCCAGATATTTATGGCAATAAAGTTTTTACGTATATACAATTCTCTTCAGTTCGCTCTTTTCTCTTCTTTTCATTTCATGTAAGCTGAGAAGAACAACCCTTCCAGAAGGGGACGTATTGCCGAATGACTATCTATCTGTGTGATAGAAGCCTAGTAGGATACCACATGTTATTTAATTGCTTGTCAAGTACTAAAGGCTGGCCACCTTCTGTACTAACTATGCGATATAACAAGTGTTCATGATCATAGTGATCTCTCAACAAATTCCTTTACTTCTATATGATGGACCAAGCTTTCGAAGATAGAAGCAGCTAGAAAGGAGTAGTATCAGTGCGGTGGTATTCTGATTCTAATACGTTCATGATACTAAGGTTGACGTGGTTATTAAAAGGTTATAGAACGCTAACGAGCAAAAGTGTAACCAGTATAGTATTATGTACGGAAGATAGTAATGACTACGAACTGGAAAAGAATGGGTAGTGAGAAGCAAAAGCTATAATGCTAGAAGCTATGATGAGAGCCGGTGCAATAGACTTGAAAGAATTTGGAATGATCACTTAACGCGGATTAAGTTATCTCACGATAATCGATCGTATATCAGTATCGAGGAATCGCCTTATGAGATCCTTGAGGGAAGACAATGTCGATCTCCCTTATGATAGGATGAAGTTGTAGAGCACAAGATGCTCGGACCCGCAGTAGTTCAAAGGACCAAGGATATAATAGATCTAATCAGAGGACGGTCGGTAGTAGCCCAAGATGGACATAAGAAGTATGCTGATTTGACTCAAAAGGACAAAGAGTATTATGAAATAGGGGACCTAGTGATGTTAAAGGTATCCCTTGGAAAGGATTGATGAGGTTCGGAAAGAAAGGAAAGCTAAGTCTACAATTTGTTGGACCCTTGGATATATTAAGACGTATTGGGAAGTTAGCATACGAGCTAGCCCTACCCCCGAACCTGTAGAAAATTCATAACGTGTTCCACGTATCAATATTAGGGAAGTATAATTTGGATGCCAGACAAATAGGGGCATATGAGCGCATAGACATGCAACCAAACGTAACTTATATGGAGCAACCAGGAAGGGTTATAGATTGAAAAGGGACAAATGCTTGGGAGAAGGGCTATCAAACTAGTCAGAGTTTGATGGTAGAACCACAATGTGGGAAGATTGACTTGAGAGTTAGAAAGTGTAATGCTAAGAAAGTATCCCTATTCATTTTTCCTGATTCTGGGACGGAATCCTTTTAAGGAGGGGAGACTGTAATAACCCCAAAATTTTTGAACTTTTAATAACCCTTATGAATAGTGTTTTGCTGATTATGCTGAATAAGAAAACTTTCCATGCCACACTATGTAGGGGTTCTTCTATTGTTATTCTGAGATCTTATTAGTACTTTATATGGGATATAAGTGTATGTAAAGATCGTTAGAATCCAAATTCGAACACTTTGATTTTTCCCAAAAATCCACCAGATACCGAAAGAATTGACTATAAGGGAACATGATTAAAAGGATTTAAATTCAAGGATTATAGGAGGGGATCATAAAAGGAATATAATGTATTGAGAAAGGTTAAGGGAACCCAAGTAATAAGATCCCGGGTATGATCCCTCAAACGATAAACGAGAACGAAAGTTAAGCGAACCGTATAACAGATCAGCGGTCATTAGCCAAGTAATTAGAAGCTAATCAAAGAGGTTAGTGAGGATGAAGTCATCAAACCAATAAGAAGAGGACAAGCATGGGAAGATGACATAAGATTGATGACCTAAGCATGACCAAAAAGGAAGGAAGTGTGGGTGATTGTTAACCACACAATTTTAAATGGTTAAAAGGGTAATTAAACAAAACAAAAACCTAGCAACCTAGCAAAACAAATCACAAACACAAAAACACATCTTGACTTCATTTCTAGCAACAAAGCTCTCGGCTTTTCTTCTTTTTCAAAGAGGAAAATTTCAAAATCCAAGATCCAACCATTGTTAAATTGCAAGGTAATTATCCAAGGTTCCTTATGATTAGTTATGGCTATCCTAGGAGTTTAACCTCCAAATTCCTTCACAATCTCTTTCAATAAATCATTTAAGAAGAGAGTGAATAGTGTTTTCAAGAAATTTAAATTGTTTGATCTTGTGTTTTTGGTTAGATTAAGCTTTGGTAAGGACTTTTAAGGGTGATTCCAAGCTCCTTAGTTACTCTCACTCACCAAGGAAGGTATAATCTCTTAACCTAGCATTGTTATTGAATATTAAGAGCTTATTATGAGTAGGATAGTTCATGAGAAGCATGGTGATTGAATATGTAGAGATTAGTTGGTTTTGAGATGTTTTTGGAGTTGTAAATCTTGGTTATTAGTTAATGAACTTAAGAATAGTTTTAGTTCATGTTTGAGATTAATATAAATTGGAAAACTTGAGGTGTTGGGGCTTTTTTAGTGATGTATGGATGGAGTTTGGTTGTATGGTTGAATTGTAGTTGGTTTGTGGTTGATTTGGAGTAGAATAAAATTGGTAATCGCGTAAACATAGCCGTCGTAATATCCGATTTACTTTAGACTATTTTTGTTCTTAACATCAGGACCCGAGAACTCACTGTTAGGTTTTGACCACTGCCATGATTAGATAGTTCATGTTACGAGCTTCGTTTTGATATGTGGTTCGTTTGAATCCGATGTACGGTTTAGGAGAAACGACCGTTTTAAGTAACGGCGCTTCGCGACCGAACCATTACCCCTCGCCTTACTTTGAAAACTTGGTTAAGGACTTTAAATGACTAATTGGAGTATGAAACAATTATGTAAAGTAGTTTAGGCAGTTGGTAAGGGACTCGCGAAAGAATCGCCTTAAAATTCTTAATGGTTAATTTATTAAAAATGGTGGAGCCGAGGGTACTCGAGCGACTTAAGTGAATCGTTAAGAGCAAAAACGAGCGTTAGAGTCAAATTGGTTAAAGTCTAGTTTCTTAAGCGACCGGGGTTTAATTCCGACTTATGTTGTTGTTCATAGGTTATCGGACCAACTCTAAGCTTAAGTCTATCCGGGAACACTCAGGCAAGTTTTCTACCCGTTATACTGTTGTTGTGATGTATATATGTATATGCATTATCTTGTGATAAGTGCATGATTGTTATTAGCAAAGTCTTGCGATATATTGGAGCATGTGATATGATATATATATATATGCATGCCTGTTTTGTAATCTTGATGTTCTATTATCAATTCAAATGCTTATAAGTTGCATAATACCTATGCTAGAGATAAGCAGTAGTTGCGTATACCCTTAGTATAGGGGACCCAAAGGTGAACATTTTCTAAAACCGGGAGTTGATGTTCCCGAGTATATTATATATATTTTTATATATATATATATATAGTTTTCAAAACTATTAATCGAATAAGGTTTATTCGATAACTTTATTTTTATTAATGAATATTACTTTGAATATTCATTCGAGGACTTATGACTCGGTTTATTTTATTTAATGAATATTACTTTGAATATTCATTCGAGGCCTTATGACTCTGTTTATTCTATTTAATGAATATTACTTTGAATATTCATTCGAGGACTTATGACTCGGTTTATTTTATTTAATGAATATTACTTTGAATATTCATTCGAGACCTTATGACTCTGTTTATTCTATTTAATGAATATTATTTGGAATATTCATTCGAGGACTTATGACTCGGTTTATTTTATTTAATGAATATTACTTTGAATATTCATTCGAGGCCTTTTGACTCTGTTTATTCTATTTAATGAATATTATTTTGAACATTCATTCGAGGCCTTATGACTCTGTTTATTCTATTTAATGAATATTATTTTGAAAATTCATTCGAGGACTTATGACTCCGCTTATTTTATTAAATAATATTCTTTATTTTATTAAAGAATAATGTTTCGATAATCAGACTTATTTTCGATTATTCAAATAAAGATTGTACTTTCGTATAAGTATATCTTGGGTTATTTATTATTCATTTCAAGTATAAGTTTTAAAACTTCTACTTCAATTATTTTTATAAAGATTATCCTTTATGGGAATATTATTTAAATAATAATATTCAGATATGTCCTAATATATCGGGACTGATTTATTTCATTAAATCAGCATTACTCCAAACATTCTTAAAAATGTTTTCGAGTCTTCAAAATGATTTTTAAAAGTTAGAGCGGATCCCAAAACTCATTTTTAAATTTAAGATCTTCCTTTCAAATGGGATTTAAATACTCGCTCAAAACCTGAGGGATCCGGCTCTGTGGCGTATTTTACATTCACAACGAGGTTGCTGTTTTGAGAAAACAATTTGATTACTTGCCCAATGTTCGGGAAGTAAGCCCATCTAATTGAGTCGTCATAAGCGACAGGCCGAGGTACGGTCTATCAAAGTGTAAGTGGCTGGGTGGCAGTCCATCAACGCGTAAGAGGCCGGGTGGCGGTCCAGCACAAGGTCCTAATGCGGCCAGGGTGATGACCGGTGGGGGATTCATCTATCTACTAGTAGAAAAGGTTACTTATTGGTATCTTTGCCTGATCAGCAAGATATCGGGTTTATGCCAAAATTCTTTCTTTCCAAATTCATTGGATATTGCAACTCTGTTCATACTTTACATGACAGAGGTTTTCAGGAAATGTATGAGAGATATATATATGGATATATATATATCGGGACTTAATGAAGTATCTCGTAACTTCATTTCATTCAATAATATTTCAAAGATTGAATCTATTCAAGTATTATCTTGTAGTCTCATCTGTGTGATGAACTTTTGAAACTAATTATAACTTGAACGGTGGTAGTTCAAGTAGTATTCGGAAAAGATATAAGTATATGGGAGTATCTTGTAACTTCATCTTTTCAACCTATATCTAGTAAATGATTATCTTATGCATGATAAAGATTTTCAGAAAAACGTTGAGACAAGGTTAGATATATGAGATCACCTTGCAACGATATTTTATACAGTTATAAACGGGAACTCTGTCTATATTATACATGTCAGAGGATTTCAAAGATTTGAGAAGTATATATGTATACTGAATATTTCGCGACTTCGTCGCATTAAAATAATAAACTTGGTTCATTTCTTCTTGACCAAGACTTTCATGAGTACTATGAGAATGCTCATATATTGTTAATTATAATACATATTATTTTGGTGGGCTTGTTGCTCACCCTTGCTTTCTTTTTTCATCACACAACAATAGATAGAAAAGATGAACAGGATCAAGCTCCCAATTCACGAGCAGATAGGAAACGTTTCGCAGTTTCCTATAGGCGTTGATGTCGCTGTAGCTAAGGTAGGAACTACCAATAGGCTAGGCTTTCAACTTTTGATGTACCAGACTTATGTATCTTTATGAATTGTAATAATGGCAAAGAAATGTAAATTTATTCAGAAACCCTTTTAAGGTGTAATGGCATATAATTGTGGAATAAAATGACTCGTGTTATTTTTGGATATTCATCTCTGAGACTATAACTTGTGGTGTGTGTGTTTATTGTGGGGTCACAGTACGGAGTAGTTGATTATTTATTAAGATTGGGTGTTATTAAGGGAAATGGAACTCGTGACAACCCGGATCCCCGACCCCGGATTTGGGGGTGTTACATTTTCCGTGTCACCTTAGTAATGCTTCAACCTCTGACCATTTACCTTGAATGCTTGGCCCGGATCATTCTCAAAAATCTCCACCGCTCCATGTGGAAACATAGTTTTTACAACAAACGGCCCTGACCACCTCGACTTCAACTTCCCAGGAAAAAGACGGAGACGAGAGTTAAACAACAGAACTTGTTGCCCCGACTAGACCCCTATCGTGCCACCTCTTGACTTTTTCCTCATACATTTTGTTATTTTCATACGCTTGAAGCCGAAACTCATCGAGTTCATTCAACTGAAGCATCCTCTTCTTTTCAGCTGCATCCAAATCAAGATTCAACTTCTTCAAAGCCCAATACGCTTTATGCTCGAGCTCCACCGGCAAATGACACCTCTTACCATAAACCAACTGAAACGGAGATATTCCCAATTGAGTCTTGTATGTTGTTCTGTACGCCCAAACAGCTTCATCAAGCTTCAAAGACCAATTTTTCCTCGATAGATACACAACTTTCTCTAAACTGCACTTGATCTCTCTGTTAGATACCTCAGCTTGACCATTCGGCTGAGGATGATAAGCCGTAGAAATGCGATGATTCACATTATACCTTTGCATCATAGTAGCGAACTTGCGATTGCAAAAATGCGACCCCTCATCATTAATTATGACTCTTGGAGTTCCAAATCTTGTGAATATCGGCTTATAAAGAAAATTAAGCACTACCTTCGCATCATTCGTTTGGCAACGCCTTGACTTCCACCCATTTCGACACATAATTGACCATCAACAAGATATACTAATTATTGCAAGATGAGACAAATGGCCCCATGAAGTCTATTCCCTAAACATTGAAGACTTCAACCTCGAGAAGCACATTAAGAGGCATCTCATCCCTCTAGGACATATTACCCACACGTTGACATCGATCACATTTCAAAACAAACTGATGAGCATCTTTAAACAAAGTCGGCCAAAAGAAACATGCTTGAAGAATACGAGTTGCTGTCTTTTCTCCCCCATAATGTCCTCCATAAGCCGTTGAGTGACAATCTCGCAAGATCCCCCCCCCCGTTTTGTTAAAAAAGAAACGGCTCATCCCACATATACCACTTCACTTCATGCAGAAACTTCTTCCTTTGAGCGTACGACAAGTCGGGAGGCATGATATTACTTACAAGATAGTTCACAATGTTTGCAAACCACGGTTCTTCTCCGTAGTTGTATAATTTAGTTGAGCACCGTTTAGGGTCTTACTAGCATAGTAGACCACATGAAATATGTTGTTCTTTATTTGCCCAAGAACTGCTCCAACTGCATAGTCACTTGTATCACACATCATTTCAAACTGTTCATACCAATCAGGTGCAGTTATGACAGGTGCCGTGATTAAACTCTTCTTCAAGAACTCAAAAGCAGCTAGGCACTCGTCATCAAATTTGAACGGAACATCTTTCTCTAGAAGATTGCACAAAGGTTTAGAAATTTTTGAGAAGTCCTTGATGAACCGCCTGTAGAATCCCACATGACCAAGAAAACTGCAAACTCCCTTAACAAAAATTGGTGGGGGAAGATTTTTTATGACCCACGCTTTGGCTTTGTCCACCTCAAGACCCTTAATAAAGACTTGTGCCCAAGAATAATGCCATGTCACACAATAAAGTGACATTTCTTCCAATTGAGAACCAGATTGGTCTCAACACACCTCTTGAGAATGTCGCCTAGATTCTGCAAGCACTCATCAAATGAATCACCAAACACAGAGAAACCGTCCATGAACACCTCCACATTCTGACCAATCATGTCAGAGAAGATAGCCATCATGCATCTCTAAAATGTGGCCGGTGTTCCACATAAACCAAAAGAAACCTTTCTAAAGGCGAAAGTACCAAATGGACAAGTGAAAGTAGTCTTCTCCTGATCTTATGGGGTAATGCAAATTTGATTATAGCCGGAATAGCCATCCAGAAGACAGTAGTACTCATGCCCAGCCAATCTATCAAGCATCTGATCAATGAATGGCAGAGGGAAGTGATCTTTTCTTGTGGCCTTGTTCAGCTTCCTGTAATCGATGCAAACTCTCCACCACGTGACTGTTCGAGTAGGAATGAGCTCATTCTTCTCATTAGCAATGACTGTGATACCTCCTTTCTTTGGTACATACTGAACTGGACTCACCCAAGAACTATCAGAAATGGGATAGATGATCTCTGCATCCAGCCACTTAAGAATTTCCTTCTTCACGAATTCCTTCATGATAGTATTTAGCCTTCTTTGTTGCTCAATAGTAGGCTTGCTACCTTTCTCTAGCAGAATTTTATGAATACAATAAGAAGTGATGATTCCCTTGATATCTGTTATCGTCCATCCAATTGCCGATTTGAATTCTCTCAGAATTCTCAAGAGTTTTTCCTCATCACTATATGAAAGGCCAGATGCAATAATAACAGGAAAAGTATATGCATCACCTAAAAACGCATACCTCAAATGTTCAGGTAAAGGTTTAAGCTCAAGTGTAGGAGCTTCCTAAATAGATGGCTTGAGGTGCTTAGGAGATTTTTTCAGTTCCTCCATTCCAAGAGATTCAAAAGGCATATCCATCTTCCTCTTCTAGGGAGAAGCATTCAGAAATTGTAACTGCTCATCCCTTCATCATCTTCACTATCGGAATTCCCCAACAAGGCCTTTTCTAAGGCATTAGACCTTAGCAATTGATCAAGTTTTGAAGTAACCACAGAATCAACCAACTCCACCTTTAAGCACTCCTCATTTTCCGTAGGGAACTTTATCGCATTGAACACATTAAAAGTTACATCCCGATCCAACACTCGCATGGTGAGCTCACCTTTCTGCACATCAATTAAGGTTCGGCCAGTCACCAAGAAAGGTCTTCCCAAGATTATGGGAATCTTCTTATCCTCCTTGAAATCAAGAATTACAAAATCAACAGGAAAGATGAGTTTATCCACCTTGACCAAAACATCGTTAACAATGCCTCGTGGATAAGTCATAGAACGATCGACCAGCTGCAAAGTCATATAAGTAGGCTTTGGATCCGATAAGTCCAACTTCTTGAAGATTGACAAAGGCAACAGATTGATGCTAGCTCCCAAGTCACATAAGCATTTGTCAAATGACCCCTTTCCAATGGTGCATGGAATAGTGAAGCTTCCAGGATCTTTAAGCTTCAGAAGCAACTTCTGTTGCAGCACAACACTACATTCGTCCGTGAGAGGAACGGTCTCTAAGTCATCAAGCTTTACCTTCCGAGAGAGAACACCTTTTATAAACTTCGCATAACTAGGCATTTGTTCAAGAGCTTCAGTGAAAGGTATGTCGATGTGAAGTTTCTTGAACACCTCCAGAAACTTCTCAAACTGCTTATCCAGCTTTTTCTTCTATAGCCTCTTAGGAAAAGGAGGTTGAGGATAGATCTGTTTCTCCCCTGTATTAACCTCGGGAGGAGTGTGCTCCACAGTAGTCTTCCTTGGTTCCACTTCTGCTTCCTTTTGCACTTCTTCTTCTTCAGCCTCAACTTCAGATTCTGGAGTCTTAGCTTTTTCAGTATTTGCAACCTTACCAGACCTCAATGTAATTGCCTTAACATGCTCCTTAGCTTTCTTCTTTCATGGCACTTCAGAATCGCTTAGAAGCGTGCCAGGTTGACGAATCAATAATGCATTAGCAATCTGCCCAATCTGATTCTCCAAGGTCTTAATAGAAACAGCTTGGCTCTTGCACATGAGCCTCAACTCCTCCAATTCAGTTTTTTTATTAGCTTGCGGTAACTGCCGAAGTTGAAGTTGTTGCCTAGGGGCATATTGTGATTGTTGAAATCCAGGAGGGTTATACGGCTTTGCTGTGTATGGCTGATAAGGTTGTTGCACCGCATTCTGATTGTTGCTCTAGCTGAAGTTAGGATGATTGCGGTTATTAGGATGATAAGTGGCTGGAGCTTGCTGCTGTGATCTCTGAAAGTTGCTCACAAATTGTGCTGATTCGCTAGAAATAGCACACTACTCAGTTTCGTCAAACACTAGTGATTTGATTAACTCCATAATTAGCCAACGAGTCCACTTTCATCGTCAAAGTGTAAAGTTGATCAGCTATAGCAGTAGTTGTATCTACTTCAGAATTCTTACTACCTTGCCTTGTAACATTCTTTGCGAAGGATTCTGGTATTCATTAGCTGCCATGACCTCAATCAACTCATAAGCTTCATTATAGCTTTTGGCCCATAAGGCTCTGTTAGTCGCTAAATACGCGCTAATATTACGCGCAAGTATACGAGTTCGTAAGTAGTATAAGATATAAATCAAATTCGATCCCATAGAGACTGTATTGGTTAACTATCTAAATTACGCACCTAAGCAACAATGTATGGTTATTATTCAATGCTAAGACTATAACAAATTGAGGATATTTATAACTAAGAATTACGCTAACAATATAACTACGAGAATAAAATAGACTGGATTAATATATATGACAAACATGGGATTCTAACTTCATTAAGTACTTCATTCAATAGTTTTATTATTCTCAACCTTAGCTTGCAATGGTGATGACACTAATCAGATAACACAAAACTGATAAACGCCAACTTTTGTTGCGCGAGTACCATTCTACCAGACATCCACAAAAGAGATAGAAGCTAAGTAGGCACCAATTATATTGAGACAAGAATTAACACACTATCTTATAAGTTCGCGATGCTCAAAAGATGTATAAGCACAACCATAACTAGGTTATCATACAACCATTACACACTAAGGCACTAAATAAATTAACTAAAGAAATCCATAAATAAATCCGCTAGAACCCCACGATAATGATTAGCCCATAATCGAACTCATCGCCAACGTGGGTTCCAATAAAAACATGATATAGCAAACGTAGTCTTTATACGAATAAATAAACCAAAGTACACACAAGAATATAGGTTCAAAATAACAAGAAACAAGCATCCAAGTTACAACTCAAAACAAAGATTCACGAGAATAAACTAGATCGTCTTCGCCTTTGTTGAATTGTGCCAAAAGGTCTCTTGCCGTCTTCTCCTTCCTTGATGTCTTGATTACATTATAAAAAGGACCTAAAGTTATATATATATATATATATTTAGCAGTCCATGCATTCCCAGGAGTCCAGAAATCGAATTATAAAAGAATCAGGATTTTTAATTCCCGACCCAGCGCGACCGCACGCTTCACCAGCGCGGGCGCGCTGACATTCTGCTCCCTGGCGCGGCTGTGACGACTGAGAATTTTGTGAAGTAATTAAGTCAATAAAGTATGCCTTATATGATGTGATTATAATTATGTGACTAAGTGCTGATTAATTGTCTTTTCTGTATATTAGAATTTAGGAGCGTAAATAAAAACGTTCCAATTTAAAGAGTCAGCTTAGGAGTTAAGCTGTAGCGTCGGGCCGTCAGGTAGAACGGAACCCGTCCTAATAAGGAGTTAAAGAATATAAAATATGAATTATGTGTGATTGAATGAAATGAATGTGTGAATAAAGTATTTCGTCCTCAGTGACGTGTCGATCGATAAAGATAATGAGAAGCGTAATTGAAACGCTGAGCGTCGGGCCGTCAGGCTGAACGTGACCCGATACGCGTAAAAAGGGATAAAGATTAAAGAAGAATAAATTATATGATCAGACCTGAGTCGTTATGTGATTGTATATGTGTGATTGCTTGTCTGTGTGTATGACTATGTGCTTTGTGACATTTTTATGAATTTAAAGGAATTAATTGATTTAAATAAAGGTTTTTTAACCTTCGCGCATTTTTATAAAATTATCCGAGTAAGATAAAAATATGGGAATTGTTTTGTTATCTTCATAATAGTCCTAGTGACTTTTTAAAAATGATGAATGGATTTATTTAGTGGTCCTTGCCTTTTAATTTGATTTTTATGTGGAAAATGTTATTATTAAGGCGAGTTTGCGAAAATCATAAAAAATCAACCGTACGCTCAAAATCTTATTATGAGTAATGGTTGGAAAGCTAATTTCGAGATCTATGTTTTAAAATCATCAATCGCTATAATTTCCAACATTCCGAGAGAGATATATTTATTTTTCCACCAATAATCTATGGGCATAAAAAGAGAAAGGAAAATCACTTTATAAAAGGGGATTAGTAATGTACTAAATTACCCTTGATGTTGAGTGTGTATAAACTCATCCCCCCCTTTTCTTTTCTTTTTCCCGAGCACCTCAATCTCTCTTCTCTCTTTCTTTCTCACTCTCTCTCGGCTACTCTCTCTCTCGGCTCTTCTTCTTCTCTCTTGGTAAACTACTTGTTTCTTTGATGAACTATCACCAATCCTTCTTAAAATCTCTTGTTAAACACATATAAGTGGTTATTGGAGTGTGCATGTGTGAATATCTTCTTGCATGCAAGCTTGATGTGTGTGTGTGTTCATGCTTGATGCGTGTGTACGTATGTATATACGGTCTAATATGTGCTTAAGGAGGTGATTTTATGATTGAAAAATGATTTTCAAAGCCAAGTAAGTCTTGCATGTGCCTTGTGTGTGCATATATCGGAGGTTTCAGGGATGGAAACCCCGAAATGGGGCACCACCGAGAAACCACCGCCACCGGTGATGAACTCTGGTGAACCGGTGGTGAGCAATGATGTTAAAAAAACTGAGCTCTGGTATCTTTAAATCAAATATTTGTGTTTGCATGTGGTATTTTGATAAAAAGGCCGAATGGTTTTGTAGATTACAAGTTGAAAAATTGATTCTTGTTAGTTGAAATATTAATTTAGTTTGATGTTAAGAGATTAGTAGGATAAAAGATGGAAAAGTTTAGAAGTTGAGTTTGCATGTGTGTTTTCTTGGGAAAAAAATCAAGGTTTAGCGAGTATATGTAAAGTGATATAAGGCTATGAGTAAAGAATGAGCTATGTGCTTATGTGTATAAGCTATACTCGTATATTTGAGACAAGAGTATAATCGAGCTATCATTATTGAGTGATCGTTCCGGGAACGAGAGTTGAGAAACTGATTAAGATTTTGGTTTTGATTGTAGATTCGGAGCGTGAGGGCATTCAGGCTAGGAAAGGAAAGGATATACTAGGTGGCAGTAGTTCAATCTTCAGGAAAGCAAATTCAGGCAAGTAACTCTGATTACTTGTGTCAATGATTATAACAAGAATGTTGTTCATACCATGTAGAGTATTGAACTGTTTAATTAGTGAAACCCTGATATTGATTTGAGATACCCTGCCTTTGATCTTGATAAACTGTTATTGATAAAGCTTATTGATTCAACCCTTTGATAACCTGTCCTTTCTGTTCAAGTTGTTTATTAAGCCATGAAGTGTATTGAACCCTATATCACCCTTGTGAACCCTGTTTAATGATACCTTATTTCCTGATCACCCTATTGGTCCCTAAACAGATGTTGATCCCTTTTTCTTAAGTACCTTGTTATCCTTGATACAGAATCCTTAAGAATTGTTCCTTGCTTATCTTTGAATCACTCCCTGAACTTTGTTTATCTTAAAATTTAACTTAAGAATGAGTTTCGACTCGAAAGAGTCTGAATGATTTCATATTCTTGGTAATGATAAAATGGATTTTAGAAAACCTATTTGTTTTTCCAACTCAAGGTTTTCCAAATAAATTCCTGATGGATTGGATTGGGACGTAAGAGGCTAGTGGGACTAGTCCAGTCATGGTAAGAGGCTAGTGGGGCTAGTCCAACTTAAGGCTGAAATTATGGCGATTGGTACCTTAAAGACCGGATGGAGGTCGGTACGGGCTGATCACCCGTATTATAATGAAATGGAAAGATAAAGTGATCCAATCAAGGGTTCTAAATGATTATTTAAAAGGGAATTGAAACTTTCTGTTCAGTAAATTGATTTTGAAAATGAAAATGGTTTATGTTGTTTTGAAAAGAGTTGATTATGTTAATATGAATCTTAAAGCTCGAGAACCCTGATTTTTAAATCTGTTGATCATATGATTGATTCCATATAATGAAATACTGTTGCTTTCCTCTTTTTGAAAGATCTATTCTGATCCTTTAATGATTTGTGATGAATGTCGGCTTTCGTCCTACGTTGAGCCTTGTTCCTTAAAAGCTCCATATTGTTCCTTCAAAACCTTTCCTTAACCCAAAAGCTGGAAATCTGCCACCTAGAATAAATAAAGTAGAATGCACTGAGTTTGGTAAAGAATACTGTAAATTTGATATCGTAGAACTCCTTTATAGTTACTTGCTGAGTTTTATACTCATATGTTTTGTTTTAATCTAATCATGGCAGTTAAGCAAGAAGATGGCCAGGCTTAGGCACACTGTTCGTAAGAGCGTACCTGGTGGGCCCTATCGTGTTGAGGGCTTCCGGTTGCCAGAGCAGATAGTGGTATTTCTGAGTGAGCAACCGCCTAGAAGGAAATCTATAAAGATACAATGGGTTATCTGTCGGTTCCCAGCCGGAATCGATATTATTTATTTAATGGTATTTTAGGGTTGTAAGTTATATTTTATGATTGGTAGTTGTAATCTTGTCTCATACTTTATCCTGTTGATCCTGTTAGGAGTTAATCGTGGTTTATGCCTATTTAATTATTAGATTAAAGGTGTGTGAGTCCTCATTTCCTAACCCCGAGATTGAGGGCGTCACAAGTTGGTATCAGAGCTACAAGATCTAGTCCCTGAGACAAGTTGGGAATAAAAGGGTATTTTGGGTATATATCTATATCGCGAGAGAGTTCGACTCATATAGAGTTGAGTTAGACTATTAGCTTTATTTAACCCTAACATTGTTTCTTAGTTGTTGTTTTGTGTTTTCTCTCAGGATCCTAGTAGTGGTAGTGACTCAGACTCAGAGATTAGTTTGACTAGTACCCCAGTGGACCCCATTTCACCCTCTCCAGAGGAGCCTGTGTATGTTAGTTCAGACCTAGAGGAGGACCCTTCTGAGAGTAGTGAGGTCCCTATGCAGATTTCACCCTTGAGGCCAGATTCAGAGACCCCTGCCCCTGAGCCAGAGTCTGAGATGCCTAAGACTGTACCTGTCAGTGTTGGTGGCAAGTTAGCCCAGGATCGAGACTTTGTTTACTCCCGTATTCCTGAGTTGGGAGCTTTGGTGGATAGGCTAGCCAGAGAGTCTAGGCAGAGTGCTTCAGCTATGGATAATGAGTGGCGAGTTCGGGTGAAGATGGTAGAGCAGGTTGCCAGGAGGAGACTGGATGAGGGACCATCCACTAGTGATGCTGATGCTGAGGCCCGGAGGCTGCATAAGATCATTCGCTGGATGTTGGTTGTGTTGAGAGAGATTCTAGATGATTAGACGGGACTGTTGGTTGAGCCCATAGATTGGTGTTTTTCAGCGCCAGTAGGCTTTGGGATACTTGGTCAGATGCTGGGATCCCTTTTTTATTTATCTTGTTGTATTTCAGAACTGTGTTGTAGTAGTAGTTGTTAGAAGTTAGGGGTAGATAGGGCGATATTTTCCAGTTTTTCCTCTGTTTAACCCTACTATATTATTGTACCTTATTTCAGAACTTGTGATAGCCAGACTTTTCTTTATGTACCCTTTTGTTTAAATCCATTGTCTTGTTTTCCATTGTGCACCTTAAATATCTCATAAACTGTTCTCAATATCATGTTTCTATACAACCATGTTTTCGTATAACTGTGTTTAAAGATCACAAAACCCTATTATGTGCCATGATAAAACAATACTGATATGAGAATTATGTAGTAATAGGATTGCATGTGCAAATTGGGTAAAATTTAAAACCCATAAAAGAGATTTTATAGAAACTGTTGTTATTTATATGCCATGCCATCGTATTTCTAAATAATTGCTCAATCAGGTTTGTAAGAAATGGCCAATTCATAAGATTACCAAGAAGAAAAAATTCCCACCTAAGACCTAGAAGTAAACCTAGAAACCACCATGATGAGCAGACTTGCTCAGCTTTTGCAACAACCTGTGGCCCCTAAAGTTGGAAATTTCAAACACTTTCAATATGTTCATCCCCAAGAGTTCTTAGGTTTTCCAGACCCGATTAAAGTTCAGTCGTGGTTGAGAGAAATGGAAAAAGCTTTTGAGTTAGCAAAAGTTAAGGACGACAAGAAGGCTCAGTATGCAAGTTATTACCTGAAAGATGAAGCAAGTTCTGGTGGGAGTCTTCAAAGGCATTGTTGGAAGGTAAGGACTTAACATGGGAGAAGTTCACTGAGATGTTTCTGGAGAAGTATTTTCCGAGCTATGTGCAAGATCAGTTGGAAATGAAATTTCTGGACCTTAGACAAGAGGATATGTCAGTAGCGGAATATGAAGTGAAGTTTTCGGAATTGTCTAGATTTGTACCTGAGTACGTGAATACGGAAGCGAAGAAGGCTAAGAGGTTCCAACAGGGACTTAAGCCGGGGATTAAGAGTTAAGTAGCATTGTTGGAGATCAAGAATTATGATGCCTTGGTTGAAAAGGCAATGATAGTGGAAGGTGAGTGTGAAGCTGCAAGGAGAGAAAATGAAGGAAGGAAGAGGAAATATGAAAGCTCAGAGCAAGAGCAAGGAAGCTCAAAGTTTATAGGGAAGTTTGGCAAGAATGGTGGAGGCCAGAACCAAAAATTTCAGAAATTTAAACCCGTTAACGGAGCTCAGAAGAACCGTTTCCAGAAAACAGGACAACTGGGGAAGCATAGCAGACCCCAGATTCAAGAATGCAAGAATTGTGGAAAGAGACACCCAGGAAGGTGTAATAAGTTGGATGTAACGTGTTTCAAATGCAACCAGAAGGGACATTACTCTTCGGAATGCCCAAGTGGAGCGAGAAAGCCTGATTTGACTTGTTTCAAGTATGGTAAAGTGGGCCATATGGCCAGAAATTACAAGGAGCCTGTTCAGAAGGCTAATGTTCTTAAGATTGCTGGACCGCCGTCTCTCCCAGCACCATCAGCTCAACCTAGAGCTAGAACCTTTAACATGACGATGAAAGATGCGGTGCAAGATATGGACGTGGTAGCAGGTATGCTTGTTATAAATTCAGTAGAAGTAAAAGTATTGATGGATTTTGGAGCAACTAGATCTTTTATCTCTGAAAGTATTCTTGATAAGTTAAATTGTGTTGCGTACCCTCTAGAACCTAATTTGATTATAGAGGTAGCAAATCAAGAGAAAGTTATTGTTAATAAGATTTGTCCCGATTGTGATGTGACT
Organism: Apium graveolens; assembly: GCF_009905375.1. Classification (NCBI taxonomy): domain Eukaryota; kingdom Viridiplantae; phylum Streptophyta; class Magnoliopsida; order Apiales; family Apiaceae; genus Apium; species Apium graveolens. The sequence continues at coordinate 76,205,152 of NC_133654.1, forward strand.
ATAGAAGGTCGGCACTTTTCTGCTGACTTAATTCCCTTTAAGTTAGGAGAATTTGAGGTTATACTAGGAATGGATTGGTTGTCAAACCATGAAGCACAAATAGAATGTAAAAGTAAAAAGGTAAAGTTAAGAACCAAGGATAGTGAAGAGGTGATATTTAAAGGAAAGAGGCAAGAGAATAAATTCCTAACGGTTATTGAGACGAGAAGATTAATACGCCAAGGATGCAAAGTTTATTTGGCTCATGTCATGGATGTGGAGAAGGAATCCGTAAGGATCAAGGATATTCCGATAGTAAGAGATTTTCCACATGTATTTCCTGATGAATTGCCTGGACTACCTCCAGACAGAGAGATCGAGTTTACGATTGATTTGGCTCCTGGAACGGAACTAGTGTCGAAAGCTCCCTATCGCATGGCGCCAGTTGAAATGAAGGAATTGGCAGTTCAGTTGCAAGAATTGTTGGATAAAGGAGTGATCCAACTGAGTGTATCCCCGTGGGGCGCACCGGTGTTATTTGTAAAGAAAAAGGATGGGAGTATGAGGTTGTGCATTGATTACCGCGAACTGAATAAATTGATAATTAAGAATAAATATCCTCTACCGCGGATTGATGACCTGTTTGATCAGCTGAAAGGAGCTTCGTGTTTCTCCAAGATTGATTTAAGATCTGGGTATCATCAGTTAAATATCAAAGCGGAAGATATACCCAAGACAACGTTCCGAACGAGATATGGATACTATGAGTTTTTGGTAATGGCATTTGGCTTGACGAATGCGCCAGCCACATTTATGGATCTTATGAACAGAGTGTTCAAGCAATATTTGGATAAGTTCGTTATTGTGTTTATCGACGATATACTGATTTACTCCAAGGCGGAAGAAGATCATAAGGAGCATTTGAGGATTTCCTTGGAAATTCTGAGGAAAGAGAAGCTGTACGCTAAGTTTTCAAAGTGTGAATTTTGGTTAAAGGAGGTGCAATTTCGTGGTCATGTAATAAATAAAGAAGGAATCAAAGTGGACCCAGCCAAGATAGAAGCTGTAATGAATTGGGAAAGACCCAAGACTCCTACGGAAGTCAGAAGTTTTCTGGGATTAGCGTGATATTACAGGAGATTTGTGCAAGATTTCTCTAAGATTGTCGTTCCATTAACAAAGTTGACAAGAAAGAATGAGAAGTTTGTATGGACAGAAAAGTGCGAGGATAGTTTTCAAGAGTTAAAGAAGAGATTGGTAACCGCCCCAGTGTTGGTATTACCAGATGGAAAAGGGGAATTTGTGATATTCAGTGATGCTTCATATAAAGGACTTGGATGCGTGTTAATGTAACACGGGAAGGTAATAGCATATGCGTCAAGGCAACTCAAGCCGCACGAGCAAAAGTATCCAACGCACGATTTAGAATTGGCAGCAATTGTGTTTGCCCTTAAGATTTGGAGGCATTATTTGTACAGGGAAAATTGTGAGATTTATACGGATTATAAGAGTTTAAAGTATATCTTTACTCAGAAGGAATTGAATATGAGACAAAGAAGGTGGTTAGAATTGATAAAAGATTATAATTGTACGATAAACTATCATCCTGGAAAGGCAAATGTGGTAGCAGACGCTCTAAGTCACAAGGAAAAGTTGAATATGTTAACATCATCGGAAGAATTGATCAAGGATTTTGAAAAGATGGAAATAGATGTGTAGACTCCAGAATTTGGAGGTGAAGCTATATATGCAATGTCATTTTAACCTGAAATTTTGGAAAAGATTCGATGCTGTCAAGAGCAAGTGATGAATTGCGAAAAGGATAAGTTGACGGGAGAAGAAATTGAAGCTCAAAAGGATGGAAAAGGAATATACCGTGTTAACTCACGTATTTGGATACCTAATGTCATGGAGCTAAAGCACGAGATTTTGCAAGAAGCGCATAACTTGAGATTTTTAATTCACCCTTGAAGTACAAAAATGTACCAGAATTTAAAAGAAAGTTATTGGTGGCCAAACATGAAAAAGGAAATTGCGGAATGGATAAGTAAATGTTACACATGCCAAAGAGTCAATGCGGAACATCAAAGGCCGAGCGGATTGCTTCAGCCACTGGATATACCCGAATGGAAATGGGAACATATAGCGATGAAATTTGCGGTAGGATTACCTAAAACCAAGTCAAATCATGATGCGATTTGGGTGGTAATCGATCGGTTGACGAAGTCAGCACATTTCTTGCCGATAAATGAAAGGTTTTCATTGGAAAAGTTGGTCAAATTGTATTTGGATGAGATTGTGATGCGTCATGGAGTTCCTGTATCTATCGTGTCTGATAGAGATCCAAGGTTTAACTCGAGATTTTGGTGACAATTCCATGATCATTTGGGAACTAAGTTGAAAATGAGTACGGCATATCATCCGCAGAAAGACGGACAAAGTGAAAGGACAATTCACACTATTGAAGATATATTGCGAACCTGCACAATAGATTTCAAAGGAAATTGGGATGATCATTTGCCGTTAATTGAGTTTTCCTACAACAATAGTTATCACGCGAGTATTGGCATGCCGCCTTATGAAGCGTTGTATGGAAGAAAGTGTAGGTCCCCTACTTATTGGGATGAAGTTGGTGAGCACAAATTAATTGGCCCAGAGCTAGTTCAACAAACGAAGGAAAAGGTAGAAATGATTCGAAAGAGATTAATTGCAGCTCAAGATTGACAAGCAAAGTACGTAAATCAAGAACGAAAAGATGTGCAATTCGAATCTGGAGACAAAGTCTTGTTAAAGATATCTCCTTGGAAAGGTTTAACCCAATTCGAAAAGAAAGGAAAGTTGAGTCCTAGGTATATCGGACCATTTGAAGTATTGCGTCGAGTTGGGAAGGTGGCATATGAGTTGGCACTACCTCCGCAAATGCAATATTTGCACAATGTATTTCATGTATCTCTTCTGAAGAAGTATAATGCTGATGCGAGCTATATGATCGAGTTGGAACCAGTGGAAATCCAACCAGATTTGTCTTATATGGAACAGCCAGTTCGAATTTTGGACCGAAAATAGAGGACGCTTAGAAATAAAGTTGTACCTCTAGTTAGAGTATTATGGAGAAATCCATTAGTCAAAGAATCGACTTGGGAGTTAGAAAGCGAAATGAAAGAAAAGTATCCCTATCTATTTGCTTAGATAAGATTTTGGGACAAAATCCTTTTAAGGAGGGTTGATTGTGACGACTGAGAATTTTGTGACGTAATTAAGTCAATAAAGTATGCCTTATATGATGTGATTATAATTATGTGACTAAGTGCTGATTAGTTGTCTTTTCTGTATATTAGAATTTAGGAGCGTAAATAAAAGCGTTCCAATTTAAAGAGTCAGCTTAGGAGTTAAGCTGTGTCGTCGGGCCGTCAATTAGAATGGAACCCGTCCTAATAAGGAGTTAAAGAATATAAAATGTGAATTATGTGTGACTGAATGAAATGAATGTATGAATAAAGTATTTCATCCTCAGTGACGTGTCGATTGATAAAGATAATGAGAAGCGTAATTGAAACGCTGAGCGTCGGGCCCTCAGGCTGAACGTGACCCGATACGCGTAAAAAGTGATAAAGATTAAAGAAGAATAAATTCTATGATCAGACCTGAGTCATTATATGATTGTATATGTGTGATTTCTTGTCTGTGTGTAGGACTATGTGCTTTGTGACATTTTTATGAATTTGAAGGAATTAATTGATTTAAATAAAGGTCTATTTAACCTTCGCGCATTTTTATAAAATTATCCGAGTAAGTTAAAAACATGGGAATTGTTTTGTTATCTTTGTAATAGTCCTAGTGACTTTTTAAAAATGATGAATGGATTTATTTGGTGGTCCTTGCATTTTAATTTGATTTTTATGTGGAAAATGTAATTATTAAGGCGAGCTTGCGAAAATCATATAAAATCAACCGTACGCTCAAAATCTTATTATGAGTAATGGTTGGAAAGCTAATTTTGAGATCTACTTTTTAAAATCGTCAATCGCTATAATTTCCAACTTTCCAAGAGAGATATATTTATTTTTCCACCAATAATCTATGGGCGTAAAAAGAGAAAGGAAAATCACTTTATAAAAGGGAATTAGTATTGTACTAAATTACCCTTGATCTTGAGTGTGTATAAACTCATCCCCCCCTTTTCTTTTCTTTTTCCCGAGCACCTCAATCTCTCTTCTCTCTTTCCTTCTCACTCTCTCTCGGCTACTCTCTCTCTCTCTCGGCTCTTCTTCTTCTCTCTTGGTAAACTACTTGTTTCTTTGATGAACTATCACCAATCCTTCTCAAAATCTCTTGTTAAACACATATAAGTGGTTATTGGAGTGTGCATGTGTGATAATCTTATTACATGCAAGCTTTATGTGTGTGTGTGTTCATGCTTGATGCGTGTGTACGTATGTATATACGGTTTAATATGTGCTTAAGGAGGTGATTTTATGATTGAAAAATGATTTTCAAAGCCAAGTGAGTCTTGCATGTGCCTTGTGTGTGCATATATCGGAGGTTTCAAGGATGGAAACTCCGAAATGGAGCATCACCGAGAAACCACCGCCACCGGTGATGAACTCCGGTGAACCGGTGGTGAGCAATGATGTTAAAAAACTGAGCTCTAATATCTTTAAATCAAATATTTGTGTTTGCATGTGGTATTTTGATAAAAAGGCCGAATGGTTTCGTAGATTACAAGTTGATAAATTGATTCTTGTTGGTTGAAATATTAATTTATTTTAATGTTAAGAGATTAGTATGATAAAAGATGCAAAAGTTTAGAAGTTGAGTTTGCATGTGTGTTTTCTTGAGGAAAGGCCGGATGGCCCTTACTATTTTTAGAAAATCATGTTGATTTTGTTAAAATGAATGAGTTGTTGATTTGATGTTTGATTATGGGTTGATTTGTGATTTAAGGATTAAGAAAATCATTGCATGTGTTGTTTTTTTTGAAAAACCCAAATGGTATCTTGGTTTTAAAAGATCAAAAATGATTTTTAGTAATGATCATGACTTGTTAATGTTCATTCTTGGAAATTAGTAAAGATCGGATGATAAAATTTCTTAATGTTTGCATGTACCAAAAAGGGCTATGTTCTTTCGTGATTTAAGTATGTTAACTAAGATTCTATGATAATTGGACTTGTATATTTGTTTGGATGCAAAATTTGGGAATACATGGTGAAGGTTTTGGTTCGACCTTGTGTTAATAAAAAGAAGAATTGATTTTTGTGACTTGATTTTGGTATAATTAAGGTTTAACTAGAAAGTACTAAGATTGCATGTTGATTTAAAAGAGGAATTGTTAATGCATGTTTTGGTTTGATTGTGATTGTGGTTAAGGCCGAATAGGCCAAAGAAATTCAAAGTCAAAAATCTAATTTTTTGGTAAATGATAGAATGATTGAGTGTTTATGTTTGAAAACGTTTGAATTTTGCTTGTAGAATTGTGTTTTTGGTTTGAATTATGGATAAAGAGAAAGGGAATTGAGGTAATTGGGATTAAAAGCTATACGTAATAGCTGTGCATGTCATTGTGTGTTTGTACGAGTTATAAATATTTGATTTGGGAAAAAAATCAAGGTTTAGCGAGTATATGTAAAGTGATATAAGGCTATGAGTAAAGAATGAGCTATGTGCTTATGTGTCTAAGCTATACTCGTATATTTGAGACAAGAGTATAATCGAGCTATCGTAATTGAGTGATCGTTCCGGGAATGATAGTTGAGAAACTGATTAAGATTTTGGTTTTGATTGTAGATTCGGAGCGTGAGGGCATTCAGGCTAGGAAAGGAAAGGATATACTAGGTGGCAGTAGTTCAATCTTCAGGAAAGCAAATTCAGGCAAGTAACTCTGATTACTTGTGTAAATGATTAAAAAGAGAATGTTGTTCATACCATGTAGAGTATTGAACTGTTTAATTAGTGAAACCCTGATATTGATTTGAGATACCCTGCCTTTGATCTTGATAAACTGTTATTGATAAAGCTTATTGATTCAACCCTTTGATAACCTGTCCTTTCTGTTCAAGTTGTTTATTAAGCCATGAAGTGTATTGAACCCTATATCACCCTTGTGAACCCTGTTTAATGATACCTTATTTCCTGATCACCCTATTGGTCCCTAAACAGATGTTGATCCCTTTTTCTTAAGTACCTTGTTATCCTTGATACAGAATCCTTAAGAATTGTTCCTTGCTTATCTTTGAATCACTCCCTGAACTTTGTTTATCTTAAAATTTGACTTAAGAATGACTTTCGACTCGAAAGAGTCTGAATGATTTCATATTCTTGGTAATGATAAAATGGATTTTAGAAAACCTATTTGTTTTTCCAACTCAAGGTTTTCCAAACGAATTCATGATGGATTGGATTGGGACGTAAGAGGCTAGTGGGACTAGTCCAGTCATGGTAAGAGGCTAGCGGGACTAGTCCAACTTAAGGCTGAAATTATGCTGATTGGTACCTTAAAGACCGGATGGAGGTCGGTACGGGCTGATCACCCGTATTATAATGAAATGGAAAGATAAAGTGATCCAATCAAGGGTTCTAAATGATTATTTAAAAGGGAATTGAAACTTTCTGTTCAATAAATTGATTCTTGAAAATGAAAATGGTTTATGTTGTTTTGAAAAGAGTTGATTATGTTAATGTGAAGCTCAAAGCTCGAGAACCCTGATTTTTAAATCTGTTGATCATATGAATGATTCCATATAATGAAATATTGTTGCTATCCTCTTTTTGAAAGATCTATTATGATCCTTTAATGATTTGTGATGAATGTCGGCTTTCATCCTACATTGAGCCTTGTTCCTTAAAAGCTCCATATTGTTCCTTCAAAACCTTTCATTAACCCAAAAGCTGGAAATCTGCCACCTAGAACAAATAAAGTAGAATGCCCTGAGTTTGGTAAAGAATACTGTAAATTGATATCGTAGAACTGCTTTATAGTTACTTGCTGAGTTTTATACTCATATATTTTATTTTAATCTAACCATGGCAGTTAAGCAAGAAGATGGCCATGCTTAGGCGCACTGCTCGTAAGAGCGTACCTGGTGGGCCCTATCATGTTGAGGGCTTCCGGTTTCCAGAGCAGGTAGTGGTATTTCTGAGTGAGCAAGCGCCTAGAAGGAAATCTGTAAAGATACAATGGGTTATCTGTCGGTTCCCAGCCGAAATCGATATTATTTATTTAATGGTATTTTGGGGTTGTAAGTTATATTTTATGATTGGTAGTTGTAATCTTGTCTCATACTTTATCCTGTTGATCCTGTAAGTAGTTAATTGGGGTTCATGCTTATTTAATTATTAGATTAAAGGTGTGTGAGTCCTCATTTCCTAACCCCGAGATTGAGGGGGTCACAGCGGCTGCACGCAATATCAGCGCGGGTGCGCCGACCTCCTGCCAAACACTTTATTTTCCTTTTCTTTATTCCTTGCAGCTTCGTGCCAATCTTTCAAGCTTTTATTCCAACACATCCAAAACACCATATTGGCATCAAAACAATGCTAATTCACCTGATTCGAGAAGTAAAGCCTGAAATGCAAAAACACTAGAAAACACGTTAAAACACAAATAACTTGAGTACAAATACACCAACTCAAAGCTTATTAGAGCATAAATAAGTGTCATAAATTCCACTTAACAGGCTCCACCAGACACTGTATCGAGCATAAGTCTAGACTGTGCACCCAAACCATTATAGAAATAGTCTATAATCATCCAATCAGGCATGCCATGGTGTGGGCACTTCCTTAGCATCTCTTTATATCGATCCCAAGCCTCACACAGAGATTCTCCGGTTTGCTATGCAAACTGAGTAAGAGCATTCCTGATTGCAGTAGTCTTCGCCATAGGAAAGAATTTAGTGAGAACTTTTGAGCAAGATCCTCCCATTTGGTGATAGACCCCGGTGGTAGGGAATGTAACCAGCACTTTACTTTATCCTTCAGACAGAATGGGAAGATTCACAACTTTATAGCAACTTAGTCACCCCATTGAACTTGAAAGTGTTGCAGATCTCGATGAAATCCCTGATGTGCATGTTGGGGTCTTCTGTCGGAGAGCCCCTAAACTGAACTGAGTTCTGTATTATCTGAATCGTGCTCGACTTGATCTCAAAAGTGTTTGCCGAGATGGGTGGTCTGATAATGCTCGACTGAATATCATTGATCTTAGGCTAAGAATAGTCCATCAAAGCCTTAGGAATTTCTTATTGATCTCCCATCACTACTAAAGCTGGTTCCTCGACTTTCTCTTCTTTTTCTACTTTCTCTTCATCCTCAAAAACTTCCCTTCGAATCACTACAGCTTCCTCCTCAGCTTGATCCAGAGTTCTCTTACGAGCCCGTGAACGCGTATGCATACACGCTCGCTAGAGTACCTGAAACACGAAAAGGAAAAGAGTAGGTAAGTAACAATATCTGAGACAATGAACTTTAACGATCACTGATGACAAACATATAAACTAAAAGTTAACACCGAGTCCCTGGCAGTGACGCCAAAAAACTTGTTAATCTCTAAACACGCGCTAATAATTCACGCAAGTATACGCGATCGCAAGTAATATAAAATTATTTCTAGTTTGTTCCCACATAGACTAGTTTAGGTTAACTTTGTGATTTATGCACTTATGCAACAATGATATGGCTATTATTCAATGCTAAGATGAGTAACAATTTGGGTTTTGATTATACTACGATTAACTATTGAAAATTATACTAGAGAACATTAACTAAGAGATTAAAGAGAATTACATAATATGTACCACAAACATGGGATTCTAACTTCATTAAATACTTCATTTAATAGCCTTTTTGTTCTTAACCTTAGCATGTAATGGTGATGACACTAATCAGATAACACGAAACTGATAAACGCCAACTTTCGTTGTACGAATATTATACTACCAGACATCCACAAAAGAGATAGAAGCTGAATAGACACCAATTATATTGAGACCCTATATGTCTATAGGAATTTGACAACATAAAGATTTAATGCACAAGTTATCTATCGTGATTATATAGGGCAAGTAAGATGGTTAAAATTACCTACGAATCATGCATAACAATAAGACATGAACCTATGCTAGCATGGCAAGTTCTAAACCCTTAAATTCACTTTTGCTTCATTAAAGATTAACATGCTATCTTATAAGTTCACGACGCTCACAAGACGAATAAGCACAACCAATACTAGGTTGTCATACAATCACTACACACTAAGGCATCGAAATAAATTAACTAAAGAAATCCATAAATAAATACGCTAGAACCCCACGATAACAATTAGCCCATAATCGGACTCATCATCAACGTGGGTTCCGATGAAAGCATGGTATAACAAATGTAGTCTTTATAAAACAATTACTAAAAAGAGTACGTAATCCAGAGTATTAGGTTCAACAAAATAAGAAACGAGCATCCAAGATTACAACTTAGAACAAAGATTCATAAGAATAAACTAGATCGTCTTCTCCTTCATTGAATTGTGCTATAGGTCTTCCTGTCGTCTTCTACTTAAGCAATGTTATGAAAAATGTCTTTTTATCGTATTTAAATAGCAACCCAATTAATCCAAAAGCCCAGAAAAACAGTCTTCTAATTGAAATAGGAATCTGGAATCCCGACCTGGCGCAGCCGCGCCCTTCACTAGCGCGGGCACGCTGATATTCTGCTTTTCTGGCGCGGGCGCGCGCTAGCACAGCGCGGGCGTGCCGGTCTTCTGGAAAAACTGAAATTGCCTTATTTTCTTGCTGCAATGAGTTGGTCTTCACGAGCGTTTATTCCTTGGACACCATCCTAACATCGTATTAGCATCAAATTAATGCCAATTCACCTAAATTCTGGATTAATGCCTGAAATACAAAAATACTAGAAAATACATTAAAACACCAATAACTTGAGTACAAATACACCAATTCAGAGATTTATGGAGCGTTAAAAATTGTCATAAATGTCACTCAACATTGATACAGGAACTCTATGTCGCATCACGATTTCCTTGATATTTAAGTGCACTAACTTGTCAAGCGAAAATCTTTTATTGATCAGAAGAAAATGTGTCGACTTCGTTAGTCTGTCGATAATAACCCATATTGCGTTATGATTTTCCCTGGTTCTTAGAAGTCTTACTATGAAATCCATCGCAAGATGTTCCCATTTCCATTCCGAAATATCCAGTGGTTGCAGTAATCTACTTGGACGCTAATGTTATGCCTTGACTCGTTGACACGTATAACATTTACTTACCCATTCTATTATTTCCTTCTTCATGTCTGGCCATTAAAAGTTTTCTTTTAGATCCATATAGATCTTTGTGCTTCCGGGATGAATAGAATATCTTGAGTTGTGAGCGTCTCACAAAATTTCTTCTTTCAATTCTTCTATATCAACTAACCATATTCTCGAGGAAAATTGTAGAATTCCCTTGTCGTCCTTCTGGCTCGTAATTTCTTCCCGTGTTAAGTTTTCACTTTCATGACTCATTATCTCTTCTTGATATCTTTGAATCTTTTCCAATAATTCTTGTTAAAATGTTACTACATAATTTATCTCGGTAGATTCTTCTGAAATACAAACTTCAGTTTCCAATTTCTCAAATTCTTTGATTAATTCTTCTGAAGAAGTTAGCACGTTCAATCTTTCTTTTCTGCTTAGCGCATCTTCTACAATATTCCCCTTTCCTGGGTGATAGTTGATCGACACATCATAATCCTTGATCAATTCTAGCTATCATCGTTGCGTCATCTTGAGCTCCTTCTGAGTGAAGATATACTTCAAGCTTTTGTGATCAGTGTAAATTTCACACTTCTCACCGTAGAGATAATGTATTTAGAGTTTCAGTGGGAACACTATTGCAGCTAATTCCAAGTCATGTGTCAGATATTTTTGTTCGCGAGGTTTCAATTGTCTGGAAGCATTTGCAATCACATTACCATGCTGTATCAGTACACATCCCAATCCTCGGTAGGAAGCGTCACTGTAAATAACAAAGTCTCCTTGATTGTCTGGTAAAACCAATACATGTGCGGTTACCATTTGATTCTTTAATTCTTGAAAGCTTTCCACACATTTCTCATTCCATATAACCTTTTCATTCTTTCGAGTCAACTTGGTTAATTGCGTACCTATCTTCATAAAATCATTGACGAATCTTCCATAATAACCAGCCAATCCCATGAAACTCCTGACTTATGTAGGCGTCTTCGATCTTTCCCAATTCAAAATAGCTTCAATCTTTGCAGGATCAACATTAATTCCTTCAAGACTAATTACATGTCCTAGAAATTTTACTTCTTCTAAGCAGAACTCGCATTTAGAAAATTTCGCGTAAAGCTGTTTTTTTCTTAAAATTTCCAAGGCAATTCTTAGGTGCTCTGTGTGCTCTGCTTCAGTCTTTGAGTAGATCAAGATGTCATTAATAAATACAATCACGAACTTGTCTAAGTATTTCTTAAAAACTCTGTTCATCAGATCCATGAATGTTGCTGGTGCATTAGTCAACCCAAACTCCAATACGTGGAACTCATAGTGACCATACCTGGTACGAAAAGTAGTTTTAGGAATATCCTCTACCTTAATCTTCAATTGATGGTAGCTTGATCTTAAATCAGTCTTGGAGAACCATGCTGCTCCCCTTAGTTGATCAAACAAATAATTAATCCTTGGTAAGGGATACTTATTCTTAATGGTTAACTTGTTCAGCTCGCGATAGTCGATGCACAATCGCATACTACCGTCCTTCTTCTTGACAAACAGAACCGGTGCACTCAATGGGGATACATTAGGTCTTATAATCCCTCTATCCAAAAGATCTTGTAATTGCGTTGCCAATTCTTTCATCTCAACTGGTGCCATTCGATACGGTGCTTTTGAAACTGGCTCCGCTCCTGGCGCTAGATCAATGGTAAACTCAATTTCTCGATCCAGAGGTAACCCCATGGAAGTTTATTAGGAAATACTTCTAGAAACTCACATACAACCGGGATATCTTCAATTCTCGGACCTTCTTTGTTAACGTCTAACACATAAGCTAGATAAGCTTTACATCCTTGACGTAACAATCGTTTAGTCTTCATCATCGTAAGAAATTTCTTCTTCTGTTTCTTACCCCTAAATATTACCCTTGCCTCGTCCGTAGTTCGTAGATCCGCTTTCTTATTAGTATAGTCAATTTGGGCATTACGACCGGCTAACCAATCCATTCCTAATATAACATCAAATTCTCCTAACAGGTATCAAATCAGCGGAAAAGTGATGTCCTGCTATTTTGATATCACACTCTAGACACACCCGATCTACGGGAACTTGGTCCTCATTAGCTAACTTTATAATAAACGTCTCACCCAAACATTGAATTTTACTGCATAACTTATCAATAAATTCTTCAGAAATAAAAGATCTTGTAGCTCTAGAATCAATTAATACTTTTGCATTTACGGAGTTCACAGAAAGCGTACCTGCAACTACGTTCGGACTCTGCCTGCCTCCTTCATTGTCATATTGAAAGTCCTTTCCCTAGACTGATTCTATTGTGGTGGTGAAGGTGGTGCCATAATCCTTGGAACACTTGCTGCCATAGCTGGTCCTTTACAATCCATGGCAACATGTCATTTCCTTCCGTATTAGAAACACGTAACATATGTCTTCCATGTTGGGCATTCATTGGAATAGTGCCCCTTCCACTTACATCTAAAACATGTCACATTCGACTTATTGCAAACACCCGTATGTTTCAGACCACATGTCTTACAATATGCAATGGTGGTCTTGCTATCCTTTGCTGGTTCACAACTAGGAAAGGATATCCTGACCTTTGATTCCCCTGATCTGGCCTTCTAAAGTTCATATATTTGGTCGGGCCTGAAGTCCGGACTTCTTGTTAAACCGACTGAAAATTCACTTGTCGTCTTTCCTTTTGGGACATCTCACTTTCTCCTTCGATTATCATGGCCTTCTGAACGATGGACGTATATATTGTCAACTCAAAAACTGCTACTCCACTGCGAATCCATGATTTCAATCTCTGCTGATATATCTTCGGTCGTTTCTTGTAACGACCAGGAAATTTACGTTGTATTATATCATATTGATAATAAAATATGTGTATTAATATGTCATTACGTGTGATTATCTGTTGAAATCTAATTGTTACTTGTTACGTGCATTCCGTGTTATTTCTGTATTTTTAAGGTATTTTTCATATGTTTTATTTTGCATTCATCGCTTTCATTTCAAACATTTTACGACCCAAACAATGATTTTAAAGCCAGTATTTCAAATAAAATAATGGGCCTTATTTTTCATCAAACGGCTTTTACAATCGCAATATTCTGAACATCTGGATATTTTGTAAATTTTCTCGTTTTACGAAAAATGATTTTTCCGGGTCCCATTGGGTGTTAAAAACCCCACAAAAATCACATTTTTATTTTTATAAAATTATAGGACTTTCATTTATATTATTTCTTTGCATTTTTGCAATATTCACAATTTTTGAGAAATTTTGGCATATATATTGTATATATAAAATATTTATAAATTAAATTTTAATACCCAAAAATTACAAAATTAGGGGCTTATTAATTTTAAAAAGTGTAGAATTAGGGCCTTAATTTTAATTAGGAGTATTAATTTTACTACTATAAATAGCCTAATTTTTATTTAATTAATCATAATTAACAATTAAAAATCAGAAATTTCTTTGAAACCGGGCCGGGATTTCCAGAATCGGGTCGAGAATCAAACCTTGATTTCCAGCTGATTTCTGCATCAAATCGTGTGATTCAAGTACTCAAATCGAAGGTTTTGATCCGTTCTTTCTATTTCTTGCATCAATTTCATGTTTTAATGCCTTGATTTTGATTTTCGATTTCTAGGGTTTATGCTCGAATTAGGACTTTTTGATTCTAGGGTTATTTTGATGATTTGATGATTGATATAGCTTTGTTAGATGATTTACAGTTGATTCATGGTGTTTAATTGAACGAACGATGTCTATATAGTGATTCACGATTTCTAGGGTTTATGTCAGATTTTTAAAACACAACTCGATGATTTCTGTGAATTTTTGGTTCCTGAAAGTTTAGGGCTTTGATTGTGTGTGTTCATAGCTTTAATTTCCACTATAGAACGTTGAGTTTGGTTTACAGAATCGAAAGATGGGTTTTTGGCGGGAATTGAAGTTGGTTTTGATCGGAGAAATTGTTGCAGGGGTGTTTTTGGTCGATTTTAGCCTGAAACAGATTGGGGGAGTAATTTGGAATGTTTTGGGATCAAAAACAGTACCAAACGGTGTCCGTTTGGCCAGGAATTGAGACGCCGGAGTCCGGGAAACCCACCGGAATCTGGAAATTTTCCGGTGAGTTCATCCCCGACCCGGAATGTTCTTGGTGACCCAGTTGCAACCCGATTTGCAACTCGGGTTTGATCTGATTTTGTCAGGAATTGTTTTCTGACATATGTTTCTGAATTTTTAATTTTTAATTTTATTTTTATTTTGAAAATCAGATTTATTTATTTTATAAATTGATTAATTAATTATTTAATTAATTGATTTATATTATAAATAATTCTGAATTATTTTCTAAAAATCAGATTGAATTATTTTCTTAATTATTTATTATTTATTATTTATTAACTATTTATTAATTATTTAAAAATGATTAATTGTTTTGATAATTAATCAAATAATTTTTAATAAATCATAATAAATTCATTTTAATTCCAAAAATTATAGAAACATCATTTTTAATTCTGATTTTTCTTAAATAATGATTTAAAAATTATTTTTGAGTTTTAAAAATTAGTAATAATTATTTATAGTGAATAAAAATTGGAATTATCAGTGTTTAATTGATAATAATTCAACCGTTAGTCCGATTCGAGTGAAACGAAAGCCTGTTGACTCAGAAAAATGAATTATTTTCATTAAAAATAATATCAAAACTTGATTTCTTCTAGAAATTAGTTGATTTTGTTACTTGTTTGATTATCAGTCGAAATGCGTGCCGAGACGAGTCCGAAAAATTCCGGAAAAATGGGAAACGAGTCAAATAACGATCAGTTGAGCGATCAGCGAGTCGATTTTGGTTCTAAAAATTATTTTAACTATAAAAACATGGTTATGTGCTTATGTGCTTATGTGTATTACATGGTTAATTGAGTCTTATTTGCTAATAAATAATACATGAGTCACTCATAAGTGCATGGGTAGATGTTAGGAACGGTGTGAAGTCGATTCAAGATGCAATTGAAGTACGAAATGACTTAATCAGTCTATTTTTGTAATAACCCCAAAATTTTCAACTTTTTGTAACCCTTGTGAATAGTGTTTTAGCTGAATGAGACAACTTTTCATGCCACACTATGTAGGGGTTCTGTTATGGATATTCTGGGATATTATTAGTACTCTATGTGGTATATAAGTGTATGTAAAGATCGTCAGAATCCAATTCCCGAACACTTGGATTTTTTCCCGGAAATCCACTAGGTACGGAGAGAATTGAGTATAAGGTAACAGGATAAAAAGGGATTTAAATTAAAGGATTATGATAGAGGATCATAAAAAAGAAATATAATGTATTGAGAAAGGTTGAGGGAACCTAAGTAATAAGATCCCGGGTATGATCCTTCAAACGATAAACGAGAACGAAAGTTAAGCGAACCGTATAACAGATCAGCGGTCATTAGGCAAACAATTAGGAAGTTAATCAAAGGGATTAGTGGGGATGATGTCATCCAACCAATAGAAAGAGGACCAGGAGGGGAGGATGACATCATGAGGATGATACAAGCATGACATGGGAAGGAAGGAGGTGTGGTGGCTTTGTAACCACACAAATTCAAGGGCAAGAAGGTAATTGACTAAATCAAACACAAAAACAAATCAACCAAGCCAAGCAAATTCATTCTTTATCAAAATTAAAAAGAAACCAAGGCCTTGTTCATCTTTGCTCTCGGCTTTTCACTATTCAAAAGGCAAGAAAAATTCAAAAATCAAAGATCCAAGCTTCCTAAATTGGTGAGTAAATTCCCTAATCATCTTCTGCTTAGTTAGGGCTATATCATGAGTTTAAGCCATTAATTCCTTCTCAATCTTCTTCATTTAATCAAAGAAGAAGACTATGAATAGTGTTTTCAAGTTTTTAACTTGAAGTTTTTTCTTGTTTTCCTTGAAGATCCAAGCATTCCTAAGACTTCTCAAAGCTTCTTAAGGCTTCCTAGCTCCTCCCACCACTTCAAGGAAGGTATACCATCTCCAAACCCTAGATTCCTATGTATTATAAGATGATTTTGATTAGTAGGATGATATTGTAGCTTGTTGTTGTGATTAGAGTTTGGGATTTGAAATGGTAGTGAAATGGAATGGTAAATGTTGTGGTTTTGATTAAAAGAACTTAAGTATGATTAAAGTTAAGCTTAGGCATAAGTATGAATGATTAAATTGAATTGGTTGGGGTTGTTATGATGTGATAAGGATGGATGTTGGTTGTATGTTGGATTTGAGGTTGATTTGGGTTGGTTTTGAATGGTTTAAAATTGGGAATCGCGTAAACATAGCCGTCATAACGTCCGATTTTCTTTGGACTGTTTTTGTGCATAGCATTATAACCCGAGAACCCCCTGCTAGATTATGACCACTGCCATGTTTAGATAGCTCATGTTACGAGCTTCGTTTTGATATGTAGTTCGTTCGATTCCGATGCACGGTTTAGGAGAAACAACCGTTTCAAGTAACGGCGTTTCGCGAACGAAACTTTTCCCCTCGCCTTACTTTGAAACATAGGTTAAAGACCAAAAAGGGTTAATTAATGTATGAAACATTTATGGTAAGTGTGTTAGGCAGTTGGTAAGACACTCGCGAAGGAATCGCTTTAAAACTCGTAAAGGTTAAATTATTAAAAATGGTGGAGCCGAGGGTACCCGAGTGACTTAAGCGAATCAGTGAGCGCAAAACATGCGTTAGAGTCTAAGTTAGTTAAAGTATAGATTTACAAGTGATTTTGGTTTAATTCCAACTTACTTGTTGTTTATAGGTTACCAGACTCGTCCCGAGCCTTTTATCACCCCAAGTCGCTCAGGCAAGTTTTCTACCCGTTATACTGTTGTTGTGATGTATATGTGTATATGCATGATCTTGTGATAAATGCATATTTGTTATTAGCAAATTCTTGCGATATATTGTAGCATGTGATATGGTATATATGCATGCCTGTTTCGTATTCTTGATTTATATATCTGTTGGTTCAAATGCTTATAGTTGCATAATACCTATGCTAGAGGATAGCGGTAACTTGCATATACCCTTAGTATAGGGACCCAAAGGTGAAAATATTTTCTAAAACCGGGAGTCGAGGATCCCGAGTAGATTTTGTATATATGGATATGGATATATATATATATATATTTATATATATATATGGTTATAGTTTTCCAAACTATTAATCGAATAAGGGTTATTCGATAACTTTATATTAATTATTGAATATTATTTCGAATATTATTCGAGGGCTTATGACTCCCTTATATTATTATTGAATATTACTTGGATATTCAATCGAGGATGTATGACTCCTTTATTTTTATGAATATTATTTATAATATTCATTCGAGGTATTATGACTCCGCTTATTACTAAAATATATTCTTTATTTTATTAAAGAATAAGGTATCAATAATCAAACTTATTTTCGATTATTCAAATAAAGATAATACTTTCATATAAGTGTATATTTGGTTATTTAATACTCGTTTCAAGTATAAGTTTTAATACTTCTACTTCAATTATTTTTATAAAGATAATTCTTTATGAGAATATTATTTAAATAATAATATTCAGATATTTTCTAATATATCGGGACTGATTTATTTCATTAAATCATTTTTACTCCAAACACTCTTTAAAGTGTTTTCGAGTCTTCAAAATGATTTTTAAAAGTTAGAGCGGATCCCAAAACTCATTTTTATATTTAAGATCTTCCTTTTAAGGGGATTTAAATACTCGCTCAAAACCTGAGGGATCCGGCTCTATGGTGTATTTTATATTCGCAACAAGGTTGCTGTTTTGATAAATGAATTGATTACTTGCCCAATGTTCGGGAAGTAAGCCCATCTAATTGAGTCGGCATAAGCGACAGGCCGGGGTACGGTCTATCAAAGTGTAAGTGGCTGGGTGGCAGTCCATCAACGCGTAAGAGGCCGGGTGGCGGTCCAGCACAAGGTCCTTATGTGGCCAGGGTGATGACCGGTGGGGGATTCATCCATCTACTAGTAGAAAAGGTTACTTATTGGTATCTTTGCCTGATCAACAAGATATCTGGTTTATGCCAAAATTCTTTTCCTTTCCAAAATTCATTGGATGTTTCAAACTCTGTTCATACTTTACAAAACAGAGGTTCCAGGAAATGTTTAAGAGATATATATGTGGATATATATATATATCGGGACTAAATAAAGTATCTCGTAACTTTATTTCATTCAATAATATTTCAAAGATTGAATCTATTCAAGTCTTAACTTATGGTCTCATCTATGGGATGTTTTTTTTAAAAAACTTATAATACTTTGAACGGTGGTAGTTCAAGTAGCTTTATAAATGATATAAGTGTAGTGAAGTATTGGTAACTTCATTCCTTGTTTTTACTTATATCTAGTAAGTAATTATCTTACACATGATAAAGATTCTAGTAAGTATCCATTTAGATACTTATATTATTGTTATCACTATGTATTATCTTGCGAGCTGTAAGGCTCACTCTTGCTTTATTTCTTCATCACACAACAGCAGTTAGGAGAGATGGCCAGACTCCAGCAGACCCAGCGCAAGCACGTGGGAAGCGTCCCGCGTCTTCCCGATGATGTTGTAGCTGCTATAGCTGCAGAGGTAGATCTATTGTAGTTCAGACCATCTACTTTTGAGAATTAAATTATTTATAATTATAACTTGTGGCAGAT
Source organism: Apium graveolens (assembly GCF_009905375.1). Lineage (NCBI taxonomy): Eukaryota > Viridiplantae > Streptophyta > Magnoliopsida > Apiales > Apiaceae > Apium > Apium graveolens. Next base: position 76,224,118 of record NC_133654.1, read on the forward strand.
AATGGCAATTAACTGTAAATTTATCAAGTAATCATTTTGGGTTGTAATAACTTTTAAATGGTGGATTCAAAGACTTGTACTTATTTCAATTTCATCTCTGAGACTATAACGGGTTGTGGTGTGTGTTAGTGTGGGGTCACAGCATAAGGTTATTATTATTAATTAAGTGAAGTGATATTGTGGAAAGAAAGACCGTGACGACCCGGATCCCCGACCCCGGATCTGGGGGTGTTACGGAAATGGTATCAGAGCTAAGCGTTATAAACCTCAGAGATGATGCGATGATATAATAATAAACTCACAAAGATAATAAGAACTCTTGCCAAGTTCATGGTCGGACTACTTAAAGTAGTACTGACAGTTAAAACCCTTACGGGAACCCTTATAAGTATCATGATAGTAACTTAGCTCGTTTAATGTGTAGGCGCCTGAGATAGGGGACCCTGAGATGTTCGAGCGCGAGCATGATGAGGCACTTCTAGATGTTAAGGATCAGGAGGAGCCTGAGATGGAGGAGGATGAGGAGGACCCCTCAGAGGAGTCAGAGACGGAGGTCATTGCTATTTCAGATGAGGAGGACCCCTCAGAGGAGTCAGAGACAGAGGTTATTGCTATTCCAGATGAGGAGGACCCGGATGAGATCCTAGTAGCTGAGGAGCGTGTTGGACCTATGGTAGTGTATGCTGGTATCCCTTTACCCACACTTCCGGTGGTCAGAGCTCCTACCCCTCCACCACTATCCTGGATTCCCGATGATGACAGCTCAGAGACCCATACTTCCGAGCCTAGGCAGACCGAGGAGGCACCCTCAGCGGCTCCGGATTCACCACCTCTTGACCCTGCCCACAGGCAGTCTTCGTTAGCTCATGGATATGTTCAGGATGTATTGAGGACCCGAGTGGCTGTTGCCGAGGGCCGACTGGATGAGGCCAGGAGGGAGTTGGATGCAGAGAGGGCGGGTAGGCATACCCGAGCTTATGAGACTAGGGCTTCTATACCCGATCCTTGAGGAGGGAGCTTACGGGGATAGAGCTCACGTCCCGAGCGAGACTCAGATCTCTCCAGGGGGACAGGCATGGTAGGATCTCCAGGCGGCAGGCCGACTATATCTTCCGTCGTGCGATGGAAAGGGTATGGGAGCTGACCCGCTCCGGTGTGTGATTCAGGATTGATGATGGAATAGTCTAGTTGTTTAGTTAGCCGAGGCCTTAGTAAGAGCCAATTTTTCGGGATAATTGACTTGTATATAGCATCCCTTTTTCTGACTAGACAGATAGACTCTTGTGTATCACTTTTGGGACAGATGACTGTAGCACTGTTGTACTTTTGACCAGATCAAACTATGTATTTCTCGCATTATGTATATATTTGTTTCCTTTCGGTTCAATTCCATAGTGACGGGATCACTGTTTTTATCATTATTATTACTGCACTTCGTATTAGAACTTTCTTAAAATAATAGAATTGCGATATACGTTCTCCCCATTATAAGAGCTGTGCAAGGCACAATGTTGTATATGATTGCGACCTAACGTTGAATTTTCCCAATAATTTTTTTTTTAATTATTATCAGAATCATACCGCCAAGAAAGATTGGAACTAGGGCGAACCCTGGATCTGAGGACCAGGGAAGCCATAATCAGGACAATAGAAACCAAGAACACAGTGAAGAGGAAGATGAGGATTATGTGGAACAGGATGACTCCCTGTATGAAGAGGAAGAGGAAACATATGATGTTGAGGGATTTGAGATAGAGGCTGAAGAAGGAGAAACCGAGGTTGAGCAACCAGTACCAAACCCAGGCATGGATCCCATGGGCCAGTTCATGCAACTCCTAAGGCAGAATTTGGAACGTCAACCCAACCCACCCCCTCAAGGAAGTAACAATGTTGTGGCAAACTCTTTCAGGGCTTTTAAGTCCCTTAAGCCCCCTGAGTTCCACGGATCAGCCGACCCAGTTGAGGCAAGGGCATGGTTAAAGGAAATGGAGAAATCTTTTGAGATTTTGAGTACCGAGGAGGCACAGAAGACTGTATTTGCTACCTACCTTCTGAAAGGAGAAGCTAACTACTGGTGGGAGGCCAAGAAAAACATGGAGACAGATGCTATTATAACCTGGGAGAGATTTAGTCAGTTGTTTATGGGAAAGTATTTCCCGAGGTTTATGGAAAACCAGATGGAGCTCAAGTTCTTGGAGCTAAAGCAGAATAACTTGTCTGTAGCAGAGTACGAAGAGAAATTTACTGAGTTATCAAGGTTTGTGCCGGAGTTTGTGAGCACCGAGGAAAAGAAAGCTAGGAGGTTTCAGCAGGGACTGAAACCGTGGATTCAGAATAGGGTGGCAATCCTTGAGCTTACGGACTATGCCACTCTGGTGCAAAAGGCAACGATTGTAGAAGTTGGAAGTGAACAGATGCAGAAGGAAAGAGAGAAGAAAGGAATAAAGAGGAAAAGTATGAGCATGGGTGGAGGTTCCGCAGGAAGGAGCTTCCCAACTAGATTTAATCGAGGAGCAGTGTCCCTACCAGGAAGGAACACTGGGATTAAGCGGCCAATGAGTGTGAGTGTGAGCCAGGGCGACCAGAAGTCAACAATGTCCTATTCCAACCAGTCTCGACCCCCATTGCCAACCTATAACATATGTGGAAGGAATCACACTGGTGAGTGTAAAGGAAAGCCTGTAACCTGTTTTAAGTGCGGTCGGGAAGGCCACTACTCAAATAAGTGCCCATCATCAACCCCTGTCGTCATTCCAACCGCCACTTGTCATCAGTGCGGACGCCCAGGTCATTGGAAGAGGGAATGCCCAATGAACAAACCAGCAACTTCGGGAGCAAGCAGGGCTGCTTCTAATAAGCCACCTACTGCGAGGACTTTCAACATGACAGTCCAAGATGCTATGACAGATTCAGATGTGATAGCAGGTACCCTTTCTCTAAATTCAGTCAGTGCAAATGTTTTATTTGATTCGGGAGCAACTAAATCTTTTATATCAAAGGACCTTGCGCGTAAGTTAAGACTTAAGGCTGAACCCTTGATAGAACCCTTACAAGTAGAAATAGCCAATCATGAAATTATTCCTGTTAACCAGATTCACCCCGCCTGTGAGATAGGCATAGGGGAGCAATCTTTCAGTATTGATCTGATTCCTTTTAAATTAGGGGAGTTTGATGTGATTTTGGGAATGGACTGGCTATCTAGTAATGATGCTCAGATAGACTGTAAAGGGAAGAAAGTTAAGTTAAATATCCTCGGGAAGAAAGAAGTTATATTTAGAGGAAAGAGGCAGGCGCAGAAATTTTTGACCATGGCCCAGGCCAAAAGGATGCTACGAAAAGGAAGTGAGGCTTACCTAGCCTATGTGGTGGACACGCAGAAGGAGGTGCCCAACTTACAAGATATTCCAGTAGTCAACGAATTTGAAGATGTATTCCCACAAGACCTTCCGGGATTACCACCCGATAGAGTGA